>NC_041382.1:493012295-493028133 GCF_002162155.2 Triticum dicoccoides
GACGAGGTGCAGGTCGACCGCAACCTTCTCCTTCGGAGCTCGGCACAAATACAACGTCTGCTCCATCCCCATCTACAAGGACGACGAGGTGCAGGTCGACTGCAACTTTCTCCTTCGGAACTGCGGCACAAATACAACGTCCGCTCCATCCCCATCCGCAAGGACGACGAGGTGCAGGTCGACTGCAACATTCTCCTTCAGAGCTGCGGCACAAATACAACGTCCGCTCCATCCCCATCCGCAAGGGTGATGAGGTGCAGTGAGCAAAGTCCATCCGGAGGCAAACGCAAGCACATTCGGAGATAAACCAAATTCAAATAAATCCTAAAAGGTTCCAAACAGTGAATCAAAAGTACTCGAACACCAAGCCCGAAGGAGTTTAACGGTTACAGAAACCACTCGGCATTCCAAGGCAAATTTAAAGCATATCCAAGTTTCATAAGATTGTTCACTCGGCCAGAGGAGGGCTGGCAGGCTCCACGAATGAGTACAGATCGATCCCATCAGCGATCCGAGTGGCGGCAGCAATGAAAGTCTCCATGAAGGACTGGAAGTCGTGCTTTTTGGTGTTAGCAACTTTGATCGCAGCCAGCTTGTCTTCACAAGCCTCCTTGCAATGGACTCGCACCAAGGACAGCGCCACATCAGCACCACACCGAGCAGAGGATTTCTTCCATTCTTGCATTCGGTCAGGGATCTCATTCAGGCGAGTCATCAGAGATTCCAGATTGTTCTAAAGCGCACCCCTGGCCAAAGCGTCGAGTCGATTCGAGAGACAACCTCCTTCAGGTGTGCGAGGTAGCTTGTGGTGCTGGCGATATGGGACTCCAGTTGGAGCACGTTCATCGCAGTTTCATCGCAGACTGGGAAGCGATAGGGTCCAGACCCGTCTCGACCCTTCCAGTTTCTTCGTCGAAGTCTTGGCAGAGTTCTGCAGCCAAAAGTCAGTCCATCAATCGAGCAAGACCCAATTGCAAGCATCAACACAGTCGGATTAAAAGAAATACCTTCCAGCACGAGATAAAGCTTCTTGGCGAGGGTCCTCAGATAAGCTTCTGTGTCATTCCTCTTGCGGATCGCAGACTCCAACTTTTCGTTCAGGACGACCTTGTCCTTCTTCAGGCTGGTCACTTCGCGATTAGCTTCATTAAGACAAGATTTCAGTCTATTCACCTCTCCTTCAAGCGTTCCGACTGAAGCAAGCTTCTTGTCCGCGAGAGCGGTTTTGTCTTGGGCTGCTTTTTGCGCGGCGGTGAGGTCCGAGTCCTTCTTGTCCAGAGCCAGCTTCATTTTCTCTGCAAAGAAGTAATCGAATCAAAGAAGAGGTCAAAGAGATATATTGAAATTCAGTCGGCAATCAGTTACCTTCCATACCGGCGGCTTCGTCTTGAGCTTTTTTCAGATTTTGCTGAGCCAATTCCAAGTCTAAGTTGAGTTGCCTCTGCTTCTCTTCGAGTTCGGCAAACTTGGAGATAAGAGTACAAGACTTCTGTAGGAGGCAAGAGACAGATCAATCGATAGGTTCGAAGGCAGTTCATTTCCGAGTGAATAAAACCTAAAGAAGTGGGCAACAAGCTGTTCAGACCCCAGTCGACTGCCAGCAGTCGACCGCGGTCTCGGGGACTACACCCAATGGGTGCACTTGGCGTGCCCCCACCGGTTCTGATCCGACTCAACCGGCCCGCCGGAGTCGAGTGCAAAAAAAGGAGAGAAAGAACAATTGCGCCGTCAAGAAAGAAGAACTCAGGCCAGCAGTCGACCGCGGTCTCGGGGACTACACCCAGTGGGTGCACTTAGCGTGCCCCCATCAGTTCTGGTCCCACTCGCCCAGACCAAGTGGAAGAGCGAAACTACCAAAAAAGACAGCGACACCCAGTGGGTGCTCTAATTCGACGCAAACAACAGGAGATTGTGCAGAAGAAAATTTTTTGAGAACAAAAACAGTCGGAAAGTCTACTCACCTGGACATTGGCCCGAAGGGCGGCACTAGCGTCGTAGGCAGCCTGACTGCTCTCGTGCACTACCTTCACCCGCTCCATCATCATATCAGCCTGTCGGATGGCTTCCACAACCACTTCCGACTGGTTGTCTGGGACGGGGTAGGTGGTGAAAAAGTGTGCAGGCGACCCAGGTGCGGCTGCTTGAAGCTCCGTGGTGTGGAGTTGGATAGTCGAAGGAACCACAAGCGCGGTCGACCGCGTGGGATTCCCACTCGGCAAGGGTGCAGCGAACGTCGCAGTGGCCCTGCCCGCGTCTTCAGCTTGACGGATGGGAGGCGTTGCAGTTGGTTCTTGTCGAGCCACCCTGCCAGCTGTTACCTTCTTGCTCTTCCTAGGCTTAGGAGCCACATCTTCGTCGTCATCCGGAAGATCAATGATGTTGGGTGGAGCTGCAAGACAGAACATTCGACCCCAAGTGAACCACTCGACCCTAAAAGGATCAAGAATCGAAATCGCAAGAGTTTATACCTGGGTTGGAGGTTACCGCATCCTCCATTTCCTCGTCCCGGTACTGGTATGAAGAGGTCCCTGACGTAGCAGCACTACAAAGGCCTGCATTCAATCGGTTACACCCAGTTAATCGAATCCACATAAAGGACAAGTCAGATGGTTACGCGGAGATAGTAGGAACGGTCACTTTGATCCTGGGTAAAGCTTTTGGCAGTTTGGAGGAGATGGCTTTCGGCACTTTCGGCGCTGGGGGCGGCGCGACCTTAGATTGCTTTGGAGCCTTCTCAGTCGGCGTCGGGGAAGACGTCCTGGGGCGCTTCGAGGACTGCCCGATTGGCGCAACCACCAAGTCCGGAGCGCTTGCCGGGTCATGAGTGTGCTTGGACCTCCTCTCCCCGAGGAGGCGAGTCGACTTCTTCCTCATCAGTCGATTCATCGCTCTCCTCGTCCTCCTCGGCTTCCAAATGCTCCTTGCCGCTCTCGCCCCCGCTCCCTTCTTCCTTAGCACCTAGGTCCTACACTCTGTTGGGCATCGAGTACATTTCAATGAGGGCCTGAAAGGATAACAATCAAAGGAAATTCAGTCGACCGCAAACGGGACATCACATGGTGAATCGGAAAGATACTTGATAAAACAGAAATATACCTGCTCCGACTGGTGCGAGTTGTCGAATGGAATCACCCTCTTGGACCCTCGAGGGTTGTCTTTGTTGCCCGTGATTCCCCTCAACCAGTTCTCCAAGATATCCTCGCTGACCTCCTCCGGGTGGATCCAAGTGGTATCCTCGAGCCCAGAGTACATCCACATCAGATGATCGCGTGCCTGAAGAGGTTGGATGCGTCGACCGAGGAAGACCTCCAGCAGATCCATCCCGATCACTCCGTCGCGGACAAGCTGGATGACCCGTTCAACCAGCACCTTGACCTGCGCCTTCTCTTCTGGAACTACCTTCAGGGGAGCAGGCTTCTCCACTCGAGCCAAGGAAAATGGAGGAAGTCCAGTCGACTGGCCATGGGTTGGTTGATCCTTGCAGTAGAACCAAGTCGACTGTCAGCCCCGGACCGAGTCAGGAAGGATCATGGCTGGAAAAGTACTCTTGCTCCTCATCTGGATCCCTAGACCACCGCACATCTGGATCACCCGCGTCCTCTCGTCACTCGACTTGGCCTTTTTGACCGACTGGGAACGGCAAGTGAAGATGTTTGAAAAGCCCCCAGTGCGGTCGACAGCCCAAGAAGTTTTCGCACATGGACACGAAAGCGGCCAGATAGACTATGGTGTTCGGAGTGAAATGGTGGAGCTGAGCCCCAAAGAAGTTCAAAAAACCCCGGAAGAAAGGGTGGGGAGCAGTGAGAATCCGCGATCTATGTGGGTTGCGAGGAGGACGCACTCACCCTCTCTAGGCTGCGGCTCGGTTTCGTCCCCCGGGAGCCGAGCCGACTTGTGAAGGATCAATCCTCCCTCCACTAGGTCGTCGAGGTCGTCCTGCGTGATTGCCGAGCGGATCCAATCGCCCTGGATCCAGTCCGCCGGCAGGCCGTACCTCGACGAGGATCCGTCCCGGCTGGTCCGCTTGCCCTTCGCCTTCGCGGTCGCCTTCTTCGCGCGTTCCAGCGCCGCCATCTTCTCCTTCCCCGTGGTGACGGGTCGAGCTCGAACAGAGGTCCGGTGACGAAGCGGAAGCGAGAGTGGCGGAGAGATCGGAGGAAAGAGAAGAGAGAATGGGAGCACGCGGAGCAGAGGCCTGGCCCGGGACCTTTTATAAGGCCTTTCACCGAGTGGCTGACTCGTGGACCCAAGCGATCTAAACAAATCCCAGAACAGTCACGCGCGCAGTACGTGGCGAAAAAGGTGGCGCGGGGATCGAGGAGACTTGCCTAATCCGTCCCGATAACTTCGGTTCCGCCCGTCTGGCGCACTTCCCAAAATTCGAATCCCGCGAGATCCGCGGAGAGCAGAACAACCTGTCAGACTGAAGACAAACACCCTCTACATCATCATTCGGAATTTTACCATGAAGGTTCACTCGACAACAACCAAGAATGGGCCAAGGCGATTGAGAAAATAGTCGACGTCGTCACCTCAACTCATTGTTCCAGACAAGGCATATTCATGGCACAAAGAGCGCGAGATCCGCGGAGAGCAGAACAACCTGTCAGACTGAAGACAAACACCCTCTACATCATCATTAGGAATTTTACCATGAAGGTTCACTCGACAACAACCAAGAATGGACCAAGGCGATTGAGAAAATAGTCGACGTCGTCACCTCAACTCATTGTTCCAGACAAGGCATATTCATGGCACAAAGAGTGGGTCGGAAGTGTTCTCAACCCCTCCCTCACTGAAACCCTGATCCATTCGGGGGCTAATGATAAAGCTATGTACCTAGGGTAGGGTCATGGACCTGTCCAACTTACCCTCCCCAAGGACATCTCTACAAAGAATCAGAAACAGTCGAAGAGAAACCATCAACCACTCGACCGTGGAGATGCACTCACTCGACCACCTTGAAGACACTCGACCACCAGAAGATGAGGAACGCTCCACTCTGCAATGGTCAGGACTTAAACCATAGCATTATGAACATTTATGGCGCTTTACTGTAGACGTTACCAGTAACGCCTTTCCTTTATGAACATTGAATCTTGTGTAACAAAGGGGAGCTGGGGCCCTGGCGCACTCTATATAAGCCACCCCCTCCTCTGGGACAAGGGTTCGCATCTTTTGTAAACTCACACACACACATATAATCCAGTCGACCGCCTCACGGCACCGAGACGTAAGGTTGTTACTTCCTCCGAGAAGGGCCTGAACTCGTAAAACTCGCGTGTACAACTCCTTCATAGCTAGAATCTTGCCTCTTCATACTTACCCCTATTCTACTGTCAGTCTTAAATTCACGACAGCGACCACAGGAGGCAGGGTAGCCCTATACGCGTTTGGGCGCCGCTCGTGAATGAGGCGGAAAGTGTTTCTGCAAAGTTGCTAAATAACGTATTATTATACTAAATCAGCAATAATTAATATGGATCGGAGTGAGTATAAGTAATAAGTATTGTAAAAGAAATTATGATTTCTTAGTAAGGACGGTCATTTGCGCATTTTGTTTGAGCGCTCACAATCTTTGGCTAATTTTGGACGTGCCGCCGTGGCTCGACATGCAGAAGCCAGTGCAACCGCGCAGAAACCCACACGGAAGCTTTAGGCAGGGCGGCGCATGTCACGCACCACATCGTTTAGCGCTGTAGGGTAAATCATGCCACGCCACACGTACTGCCGCGCGGGGCCCGCGGCTCACGACCGCTCTTTTGGTTTCTTCCAAAAGAGCCCCTGGACGACTGAGCTATTCGCCTAAGCAAACCCGCGGTTAAATATCTGGAGCTTCTGTTCTTTTTGTCCCTGCGACCGCGAGGACTCAAAACTTAAAAAGATATACAGAGAGAGAGGGGAGCGGCCCCTTTCTCTCTCTAGGACGGACACGGACGACTCGACTTGCTCGGGTTTTCTCTGTCTCTACCCCCTTCTGAAACTATTTGATCTCCGATCGACCGAGGTCTCTCTCTCCGCCCCTCTTCCTTTCCGCTGCCTCGTGCCATGCTGCTACGGCTCCTCCTCTAGCTACTTCTCCTTGCGTGCCTGCCTACCTAATACTCTCTCTCTCTCTCTTCGTCATCTTCTTCCTCCGATCTCCTGTGGCCAAAGGTACGTGCCTCGCGCGTGCCGACGTCGTGCGTGCCGCGCGCGCGTCTCGGTCTCTCCGACGTTCTAGCGAGCGGAGAGAGAGAGAGAGAGACGGGGGTGGCGCCGGGCCGGGCCGGGCCGGCCGGGTGGATGGAATGAACCGGCGGCAGCCCGGATGGTCCCGGCTCGGAACCTGCAGCTCCTCCGCGACGCGCATGGCACGCCTTTCATCCGCGACGTCGCCGCCGGCGTCAACGCTCTGACGGCACAGCCGACGCCGAGGCCGAGCCACCACATGGCCCAGGAGCCCATTAACCAGGACCCGTCAAAGCCGCCGCCGCCGCAGGAGAGGCAGGAAGTGCACCAGGAGGAGCGACGCGGGGAGGCGCTAGTAGTGTTGCCGCCCCATCCCGCCGGCACAAGCGGCAGCAGCAGTGGCGGCAGCAGCAGCAACGGAGGCGGCGGCGCCGGGGGAGGGGACTGGTTGCGCCTCGGCCTCGGCCCGGCGTCCCCGGGCCCCAGTGGCGCAGCGCCCGACATCGATCTCTTTGCGGCGGACCGCGCGGGGACGGCGGGGCCGCGGCAGGAGACGCTCCCGGGCATGGACGTGCCGCCCGGAGCCTTCCTGCGCCCCGCCATGCCCGGCATTCCGCAGGCGTCGTTACAAATGTCTGTGCCGCGCGCTGGGCCACCTTGGCTGCCGCCTTGGAGCCACGCGGCGCAACAACCGCAGCTGCTTCTCCCGTTCGGACACCGCGGGCTCTACGGGCCTGGCTCGCCGGCCGCGGGCCCCTCCGGCTTCGACACGACCAGGGTTGTGCTGCCTCCACCGGCGGCCACCGCCGCCGCCGCCGCCGGAGTCTGGTTCGTCTTCCAGGCCGCGCCCCACCAGTGAGTGCATATATACACGTCCTACCACTCTCTGCGACTGCACTAGCTACATGGGTACACGCGAGCATTTCATGTGTTCATCGCTACTTACTCCTCCTCATCCTACATATTTCACTCGATGCATGCCAGTTGATTAATTCGTCCTTGAATGATCAAATCCTGCAAATGCAGCGCCTTCATCTGCACGTTCTTAATCCTTTTTTGCTTCGATTCGTGTTGTTTTGCTAGGAGGACTAGCTGTCGGTGTTTTATTGACTTTGATTTTTGTCATCTTGATTTGTGCAGAGGGAGGGAACCGTTCTTGCCTCAGATTCCAAGAAGCTACTTAAGAATCAAGTAATACTCTACAACCCTCTTTTTTTTTCTTTTCTTTCATCGTAATCATTCTGCTGCTTCGATTAGTTGCCTCTCATCCTGCATTTGCATATTCTTTATGCGCCTCCAAATCTGCGAGGCTATGAGATGTATTAATTCATCTAAAAAACATGCTTCGGATGTAATGTGGTTTGTGCTTACTGCTGCGGCGTGGAAAATATGAGAATTTAACATGCGATTTCCTTGTATTTTGATAATTTTCAGAGATGGGAGGGTGACAGTTAGATTGTTGATCAAGTACCTGGCTAACAAGCTCGGATTGGAAGACGAATCAGAGGTATTTAAATATCAGCACAAGTCCGATTAATATCCGTTTTATTTACTAGCATTTTGCATTTTATTCTTCTTCCCCCCTTCTCCGGTCTTTTGTGTTATGGTGAACTTCTTTCTTTATTTTTATTACTGCCAAGATGCATTGTTTTCCCCTTTGCTTTTTCCAACATCGGTGATGAAAGGAACATCAGAGCTAGAAAAGAGACTGGTACGTGTACGGTACAGAGGTGTAGGTATAAAGAAAATAACATTAGACATATGCTTGCACTCCTGAATGAAATATATAAAATTTTAATCAAGCGTGACATTAAGGGTCCAGTTTGTGCTTGTTCCTATTGTAGGTGAGGGGTGTGTGTCTTGGGTGGCACATCATCCCCTCACCACTTGACAAGAACTCCTCCATCCGAGAGAGAGACGCAAAGAGGGACTAGTGAGAGGTTGTTAGATACTAGTCTAGATGGTTAGTTATCAGGCTTGTGATGGAGCTTTACTTGTTTCTTCTTCTTGCTCTCTGTCGGTTCATGCAAACAATAAAGCTGTATATATGTATATATATATACTCATTTTATATTGTACTTATTAATTATTAATTATATCTTAGGGAGGGAGCCTTGGCTAGCTAGCTAACTATAGGTAGAGCCCTCACAAGCCTTTCTGTTCTTTCTTTTCCTATGCATCCTAGGGGTCAGGATATGGCCAAGGAGCTCATCATTGCCTAAAGCCCTTTCTCCCCAGTGCAATGCCTCAAATGGAGGCATAGGAAGGGCTAGCATGCAATGCATGCAACAGAGGCTTTCAGGGCTATGCTCATATATAGGACACATGAGTAGGCATATATGTGTGTGCTGTGTACTCCTACATGCATGCATGTAGAGAGAACCTCTTGCTACGGCCTGGCTAGCCAGTGTGTGCGTCTGTGTATGGGGCTCTGCTTGTGTAAAGCCATAGCATTGTGAGGGAGGGAGGGAGATAGATGGTGCATGCGCTAGAGAAAGAAAAGGCCTCCTTCACCTACCATGCATCACTGAAAGCTATGCACCATCCTCACCTCACCATATGGAAGCATCAAGTAGGGCTTTCGAGTGTTTGTATGTGTGTGTGCATGAGGCTCTCTGTGCATGAGAGAGAGAGAGAGAGAGAGAGTGCGTGAGAGAGAGAGAGAGTGCACCACAACATAACGCGCGCGCACACACACACAAACACACACCATTTCCTGCTCCATCACGTACAGTGATGGATCCTTTTCATTATGACTCGAGATCTTGCTTCCTTTTGCACTCGATAGGCCTACCTAGCAAGCCTGCATATGTTCTCAGTAACTGCAATGATATACTATAGGCTCCTTTTTGTTCAGGACTACACGCATATACAAAAAACACAATATACTCACCATGCACAGACCGACCGGCCCTACAATAAATCTTTGGTTTTCTTATCTACATTTCTCATATGTTAATCTACTCATTTACTTTCCTACCTAGCTACATTGCCTGGCTGTTTCATTGACCAATCTCATGCACAAAATGGCATGCATGCATACACGGTCACGCAGGAATCTTCTTGCGGATATATATACAAAAAGAAAGAAATACATTAATGGTTACAATATGTATCTAGGTAACAATATGTAAGCCGTACTCAATGATGAAAGGATGGCCAACTTTTAAGGTGCCTAATATATAATGTATGATATATTTGTTGCAACAACCTTAGGTGATGCGTGCAGACGTATACTAATATAAGTTTATACGTGGAGGGGTACTGGGTCTGCATGCATGCGCCTTTCTGTTTGAAGAGTAGACTTTGTTCATTTTCTAATTCTTTGATCTTGGTACGCAGAAGTGTTAGGGTGCACATACATACGAGCCTTAATTGCATCAGGATCCCGCTTTTGCTTTCAACTCCAATAAATCGACGTGTTTATCATATACCGTTTTATATATTTCTGGGAATTGACCTGCTAACAACAGCAAGGCCTCACGCTATAGTGTCTCGCCCACACCAATATATTTGCTTCAATGGCGTTGCATATACATATAAGGTATAACTATATGTATGATGGGTTTCATTTGCGCTCACCAATCACCACTCGGCCAGAAACATGCGAAGTGCAATATAGTTTATTAGTTCCAAAATTCACCATAACTTCTTGGGCCTTTTCATAACTATAAATGGGGGTCTACTCCATAGAAGCATATAATTAGGTATAATCAGTAAGTTAACATCTACATGCCGGTACTATAGAGGAGAATATATTCCTCAAATAACTAGCATTAACCGGGGCAATGACGAAAAATAAAATTCATCATGATCTATCATATACACAACTTAATTATGATTTTTTTAGTTAGGGTCATCGGATCGCCCAAGTTGTTGATACCAATATCCTATATCTTTTCTCGAAAAAAATCCTATATCCTATATATCTAAGTATCCCATTTAAATGTGCATGCAAGCCATCCACATCATCAAGTGCATGAAACATTTCCACTTTCCACACATGCAAGCCCTCCACACCATAAAAAAAATCGGCAAAAAATAATTAACCTTCAATGTCAATTTTCCACCACATGCAAACCCTCTGTATATTTGAATTTTTTTTATACTTTCATTGCTATGAATTTCTACAGCAGTGTGCAGGATGTTATCTAGTTTATTTAGATTGCAAGCTTCACATTCCAGTTTATCTTATTTATAAAAGTTATAGTATGTAATGCAATAAAATGTTACTTACATTATTGGTGGAACAAAGTGAAGGCAAAGATATTTTTTGTCTTCTCTTTTGGTAAGCAGTTTAAACGTATTGATGTTTTTGTGCTCTTTGAACATTAAGTCTGATCAATTTCTGAGTTCAAGCCAGGCACTTGAACCCATCTAGTGGAAATGAACATCCACTCTCCTAACCAAGTGAGCTATCTTTTCTACACTCACTTATTCACGGAGTACACATGTCATAAGGTTTCTAATTGTTCAAACTTGATCTGCAAATAAACATTAAAAGTAAGTTCGCTTCTCATAGCATATACCTTCAATTAGTTACATAGGACTTTGAAAGGATTGCACACCACATGTAAGAACTATGTAAAACGTAGGCAAATCCTAATTACTTCACGCTTCTAATGTAAATTCCTGAAACTAGGTCCAGAAATTTAACTAATTATTTTTAAGCATCAGAACATTTAAAGTGTGATATTAGAAGAATTGCTAATATTGAATCACCATGACCTCTATAATCACAAAATCAATAACCAAGTACTCCCTCCGTTCCTAAATAATTGTCTTTCTAGAGATTTCAACAAATGACTACATAAGGAGCAAAATGAGTGAATCTACACTCTAAAACATGTCTACATACATCCGTATGTTGTAGTTCATTTGAGATAGCTAGAAAGACAATTATTTAGGAACGGAGGGAGTATATCACCATGGCTCCCGTCAATCCGCATGCATGCACGCACGATGTATAGTATAGTAGAATGATTGATCAACTGAACATGCAAGTTGGTGTAGGATTTCTTTTTTCATTTTAATTGTCTCGTACTCCCTACAATGGGCCTAGTTTAACCGGCGCCATGGATGTATAACAATTCGTTTTTCTTTTGTGCAAAGATGCCCTTCAAATAAATATTTCCAGGGTCAACTTTGTCTCTACCAGCCAATTCTTTATAATCCAAACTTTAATGTCAATCAAGGAGGTTCTTTGCTAAAAAGAGGGTGATGGTTTTACCAGGTTAAAACGTGTGTCAGCCTTGAGCAGTGAAAGTTCCCCATGACTAGGGATGCGTGCTTGATTTAACAATCTACACAGAATATGGAATGTGGCCATGCTGCGACTAGGATAATATGTAGTATTAATCAGAGTTTAGTGGCAGCTCTTAGCTAATCAAAAGATTCCATCTGTTGATGGATGCCTTTATATACTGCACATCATGCATGCACCAAATGGCTCCACCACTTTGTATATGCATACGACTCGTACTTTCTTCTTTGTCTTTAGCAGTCTGTTGCTCTTTTCCTCAATTGCTATCTTAGTCGTTCACTTAATGTGACAGGCATCTATAGCCTTCGCTTAAAAATTACTAAAGATATATAAAACACATATATATGGGGATTGATTGGGAACAAATCCAATGCATCGTGTCTCTCGTCTCGTGTAGACTATGATGGTCAGTGGTTCAGAGCCAACATTGCATTTAATTCACTTGGTCGTAGTTTTGATCTGATCATGTCGCCGGTACATAAGTACTTGGTATTCATTTCATACGCTAGAAATATGAATGCTATATACGAGTATCCTTCATGCATGTGCAAAGTTGTTAGATCATCAACCGACCTTGTGCATGTGCACGGATGCAGCAAACTAGGCTTGGATTTCTTCATAGTATTTATTGGCGTCATGCCATCGTCGACCTTACCTCACGTATTAACGGACTGTGCACCTAGCTAGCTCGTGAAAGCCAAACTAGAAATTCTCACGGGAGACAAAGCCTAAGGGGAAGGTAAGATAGCTTAGATATATAGCTTTGGTTGTGTGGTTAGATGACAAATCGAAGAACCTTATTAAGTGGGTGCACTTGCACTTTGTGGTGGAATATTTTTACACATACGTGCATGCATGTGGCCCCACCTTGTTAGCCAATGAAACAGACCCACCAAATCACCTGTTTTATGCTCGCATGATTGGTTTCGAGAAGAAAAAGAAAAGAAAAAAGGGAAATAATTAATGTGCATGGGAGTGGGGCCATGCGAGGAATGCGTGCACAGTAGAGACTAGAGAGAGACGGCCGGAGAAGTAGAGAAAGAGTGAGGGGGGTTAGAGAGAGAATAATGCCAAGTTGGTGAAGGGTGAGGCATCTCAATGAAAGTGAAGCAGGAGGAAGGAATAGACGGATGGACAAAAGCCAAAAGGATCACTAACTACTGGTACTGCTACGACGCAAACACTAGCTCTGCAATTCCGTCTCATGCATGCATTCCTTGGATCGGACGTGTCGTCCGTTGTAGTAGCAGCAGCTAGGGGGTTAAAAGCAGCGGAAGCAACGCACTCTGGAGAAGACCCTCGAAACAAGGAGCGGTGGAGAATTGCACCTTCATACTATTACTAGGGCATCCAAGTATAGTACTCATAGTACTTAGTATTGATTTCCCACTATTTTATGTCCATATATATATATATACTTAGTAGTAATAAATTAGCTGCTTTTAGTATGTGTAAATCGACAATCATAGGAGGGCTGGAGGGAGCGTATTGCCACCACTCCTCCCTTTTTTTCTGTCATGCTTATGGATCGGGGGACCATGTGCATATATGCTAACCCCCTTTTGTTCTGGAGAGACTGATTAATTAGCCAGCTAGACTAGAGGGGGTGCAAGTTGAGTTGAATTGATTTTTGGTGATTTGCACGGGAAGAAATTGTACGTGTCAATTGTCATTGGGAATTTAATTAAGAGGGTTTTTTTAGCAGAGAAACCTACCAACAAGAGCAGAATCTAATAGTTTAAGCACACCTGAATCACTATGCAGTGCAGCATTAATTGCATGCAGGCACGCACGCCTCGTCCCTCCAACTATTAGCAGCTAAACCGGAGGCGTACTTAACCACTAATCAAGTACGTACGAACCCCCACGATGATTATATTAGATGCCGATGGCTCGAGCGTTAGTTGGAGGGTACTTGTTTGTGGCCATGCTAGAATTATATTCCCTCCCTCCCTAGCTAGCCAGCGAGCGGGGGCAAAGGGTTTATGCATGCCGCCAAGCCCAACAAAAACGTGTGAGCTCTCATATACAAGGGCCACTGGTTGGTTGGGACCTGGCACATCAATCAAAGCCAGCAATTCCCTTGCAATATATCATAAAAAGAAGAGTATAGTAAGTATAAGATCGATATATGGTGAGTAGTATATGGACGTCCCTAAGTGCTCGACGAGTAGTAGTACTACTACTACTAGACTGGTAGAGGTAGTCGCTCGTGGGTCACATTGATGTAGCTAGCTGTGCTTCTTTGGGGGCAAAGCTAGGGACATTGGACGTTTGGCCGGCCGCACAAACATACATACATCATGGGTCACATGATGGAAAGCCAAATAAGTGCCAAGATTTTTGTTTACATATATTGTATGTTAGTAGAGGAAACTTATCATACTCCTGTAGAAAACTACACCAATCCAAAGCAAGACAAATAATTAGAGATGTACATACTATGGCTACGTTGGTTTCTTGCACGACTGCTAATAAGGCTATGTGCCCATGTAGTGCATGCATGATCATGCATATAATTGGCACGACATGGACAGCTATTATGAACTGGGTATAATGCTGATCATGGCCTCGGGGATTGCAATAATTAGTACTACTGATCTTTGGTCTTTATATAATTCTGCTTGCTGCCAAAGTGTTGGGCACGTCAAATGGCGTCATATATGCACGATCGATTCGATTAAAGATTCGCAGATTGTCAATAGGTGTTCTTTCCTTTTTGTTCTCTTCTTAGTGTGTGGTGCTTGATTAGGTTTCTATATATATTAACCCTTTGTCTAGCTTTGCTGTCTTTGATCGGTAGATGGTTGCATTCTATGTAGAAAAATGCACGCCTGCATGATCATGTGAGACCTAGCACACTACTTCTTGTCCTATTGCTAGTTTGGACTCGCTGGCAGTTTTTGATTGTTAGGAATATCAAATGGACTTGATTGGAAAAAAAAAACTCATATATCCTTGTACATTTTTTGGGTGGATAGTATATTTTGGTTGTTAAAAATATAAGAGTAAAGCTTTGGAAATGTTTAAATAAGAGGATCAATCTCAAAGCATACAAAATGACTACAGCAGCTCCGCCTTTTACACACTTCTCCCACCATCTAAAATTCATCCTACAATCCTCATAAGATTGCTAAGATAAGCTTCTATCAAGAATTAGTTAACTATATCCCACACTAAAGTGCTGAACTCATACTGATTTGTAGCTAGGACATAGGAATGATTTCTACTTGTTGTTTACGAAGTTCCATTTGAGACTGAACGCTGCCATTTGAACACCCTCTTAGATAGGGATCAAGATTCTAGCCAGTACCATTTTTTATGCACTTAATTTTACAAGATCTAGCTTGACTTAGATTTACAACCGTATTTGGCTCTTTTGCCCCATGAGCATGAGAACAGCTAGCGTTTGAATTTTTATTGACTATAAGGCCAAATAACTAGATGCTCCGTGTCACTTCTATATCTAGATGTTACTAGATACTATACGCTTATAGTATCTTAACCAATGAAATTAACCCTCTCAGTGAGGTCACATATGCGCATAGGATTGCCCAGAGGTAGATATGACGTAGTTCTTGTATATTTTTTAGTATTAGGTCATGCATTGGACAACTGATGTATTAGGTAATATGTGTATACAGCACAAATAACTTGATTTTTTTTATTTGCATGTTGTGTACTTGAGAATTTGAGATAGTCAATACATCACGCGTAGGAATTTTGCATTTGCTTCAAATTGTTATGGTGGATGTTTTCCATGAACTGAACATAGAAATCTTACTCTCAAGGCTAGATATGAGCGAGGTCAAACATCACTAGAAAGTCCTATATACACCTAACGAAAAAAACGTAGTGTGCCATGCAAGATTATAATTTTCACTTGAGCTGGGGCGTTGGTTGCTACATGGATTGTCATGGGGAGAGGGGTTGAAGGGTGAGACTTCTTCAACCTGTAAACATGTGCCCACAAATGAGCCCCATTCATCATTCATGCATCTAGGCACTGTGCCGCATACTGCCATAAATAAGCAATATCCTTGGGACCAATTTTTATTTCACGAATACGCAAACCTTGCGTATCTTTTCGCTGGTTGAAGGAGAGTGACATCATAAGGGTTACATCAGCTCACTAAGCCATGTGAAATGAGCAGTGGAACATGCAGAGAAGGGGTTGCTTAGCCCCTCCTTGGGACGAATTATCAGCTTGGTTCGTGATTATTAATTAATTTGAATCACGAGGTCCATTTTGCGCTCTGTACCATGATCTGCTGTCATTGTCAACAATGTCGGTGGCGCTCTCGCTCTCGGTATCATCTAAAAATCATAATCAAGGGTAGGGCCAGACGTCCTTGTCATGCCATGGAAATGGCATGTTTGGTGGAGAAGCACGGTCAGAGAAGC
>NC_041382.1:493028588-493107361 GCF_002162155.2 Triticum dicoccoides
AGATGAACCATTCAATCAATCAGCATCCTGTGTAGATTAGGCTCAGTAAGTGTTAAGTTTTGTCTTACTTAGCTGAGCACTTGCTTCTAGGACCTCCACCCATTGACTTGATGAGCCTGAGGTGATGATTAGTTAAATAAAGTATACGCTCATGGGCACGACAGGTGATATTCAAGGATTGCAGTAGCTTGGCATCTCAGATCTGTGCAATTGCAATTACAATTGCAAGCACGTTTAGTATAGTTTAGCTTTGGTTGGTTGGGCTGGGCATCTCATCCCACATGTGGCCGTGGGGGAGAAGGTAATGAAATGCCATCATCACAAACTAACAGGGGAATCCGACATCAGTATCAGGCATGCATCACTTGGACCTGCCTGCTCTTTTTCTGCATTGTACTTCTATTGGGCATCAACCATGGAATTGCAATGCATGTTTGTGGTTGCACAAAGGAGAAAGTCCCCATCACATCACTATGTTCCTCTCGCCAGAAGCAATGCTATGCTTCTCATCCATCTTCTCACCTCACTGTAATTGACGCCTTACCTTAAAAATAGTAACAGTAGCTGATGCCCTGCTAAACTATTTTGCTTCACTTGTAATCCATTTTGTGTCCTGTTTGTTAATTTGGTCACAGTTCACTAGCATCCAATCCGTGCATCAGTGTGGAGTCATGTGTGCATCATCATCTCGCTTGCCCTATGAACAAGTTTAGGTTTTTTTGCTGACAAACTGAAGAAAATGTGTGTGTGTGTTTGCAGGTGGAGATTACATGCCGAGGGCGACCGCTCCTCCCGTTCATGACCCTTCAGCATGTCCGCGACAGCATCTGGTGCCAGAGAGACGCCGTGTCGACATCGGTTGCACCAGACACGTCAACCGCTAACCACATTATGGTTTTGCAGTATGGCAGAAGGCCGTAGTAGACAGTCCCCCCTCCCTTCTGATGTCACTCAGAAAAATGTAGATTCTACCCCCTCTTTTAACCATTTTCCGGCACGGCACGACAGGCGGCATGACGGACGACAATTCCTGACCGCCTGGCCTCGGAGGCTGCTGATGATCTATCTATTGATGAACCACAGAAGAGAAGGTGTGGAATGGAGCTTTTTTTTACCCCTGACAAACGGCGCGGTTATTCATCGGCACACCAGACCAGAGGCTTTTTTTCTTGGCCACCCCTTTTGTATACAGGCTATGTTTTCTCCAGCGAATCACTAGAGAAAACAGCTTGGAAGCTGCCTGACATGATTAGATCAAATCAAACTGTGAGAGGAAGGGATTTGACTCAAGAGTGCACTTCCAAGCCATTGTGGCCTTCGCTTCACCGGATTTACTAATTTGAGGTTCCAGCTGTCACATTTAGTTCTCCGCTGCCTGCTTCCTTTCTTCGTGTTGGAAGCAGCCAATGTTGCCCTTACTCCACCGGGCATTTTTTTTTGTTTGTCCGCGACTTGTCCATTGAAGATCTTACTTTTCTTTTGTTCAGTGGTTTGTGCCACACAGCTAATTTAGTTTCTAACATCTTTCACTTGAGCCTCCTATTGTATCAAGCCCATAAAACTGTACTACCGAGCATTATTTATCTCTGTTCTGATGACAGTCAAATGTGCACGAAGTTCATCCTGCAGAGAATAAGAGACATTTCATCTCACATGATGCCAGGAATAAAGCAGTCTTCCACTTTCTAAAAAATATACGTATGATGCAACCTTGCAACGCAAAAGCTGACAGTAACGCCCAAATCACACCATGTATAATTTTTGAAGCCTGAAGTGAGACAAATTCAGAAAGCCTTGAGCTACCCTAACGAAACAAATTGCTAGCTTTTGGCTCCGGCCGGGGCCGGTCAAGGAGCAGGCCAACAAGTAATAGAACAAATTACAGCAGGCGCTGATTAATACAACAAGGATTAAGGCAATATAATCAGACGGAAAGCTACACCACATGAGACGTCAATGTGTCACCGAATACCCTTCCCAGTCAGGCACCACCACGCCAGTATAGGGTCGCCGTCACCAGCATGATGCTGCTGCGACGATGAGGTGAGGTCAAGAAGCTCCAAACAACCGACAGAGATCACACGTAGCAGGCATTACAACGCACACTGCTACTGAGAAAGACAAGGGAGGGGGTCATCAGTGCAGCTGCAGGGTAAACGCTATCAAGGCGGCGTAAACATGATTAAGACAAGCTGAGTGAGCTTCACAGCAGGTCGACAGACCTGATGCCTGCTCTACTCTAGTTAAAACCAAATATAGACATAGTTAAGAGAAGATGATGCCCTAAACTAAGAACTCGGCGCGATAACTTAAAACCGGCCCGCGCGTGCAGGCGCTTGACAGTTGACAAAGCCACCTGAACAACCACATTTCTGAACCCTGAACCTGCACCTCAACTTTCAACCGGGATAATGATAACAAGGTCATTGCAGTTGTTGCTCCTCGCTTATATGACCTCTGCACTGTTCCCTAGTGGCTCGTGCTCCCTCGCTACAGCACCTACTGCGCAAAATAGACGAGGAAAGAAACGTGGCGTCGGTGGCAAACCAGGCGGCGCTTAGAAGAATGTTAATCATGGGAAAACCAAGTGTAGCTGCAAATTCATGCATGCTCCACTTGGCCTTCTAGTCCTGGCGGTGTGTTCCGGTGAAGCTTCTGAAAATGAAGCACGCGGGCCTTGCCAAGGTTGCATCATCCCAGTTAAGATTGACGTCGTCACCTATTCACAACGTATATATAGTAGTACTGTTTTGGTTCCTCGGTTCGGGGAAATGGATATTAAGCTGTGCCAGAGAATCATCAAGTAGGGTGTGCGTGTGTGTGTTCATAGGGGTGAGTGTATGCGTGTGTGTATGAGCGCTTGTGTAAAAAAAAGTAGCCCACTGTCTGATGGAAGGTTCCTTGCACACACGCACACGCTGGAAAAACGCACATGACAAATGTGAATTCTGCAGTGACCTGTAGTAATTCAGATAGATTTCTTGACATAATAAGGACCATCAGCTCCCATGCTGCATGCAACCAACAGTATTTGCATTGATGTTAACTAAGACGGAATCAGAAAAAAACACTGAGAAGAAACAAAAAGAAAAAGGAAAGGGAAACCAAGATACGAACTGTTCCACCCACCTCATCTTCTGTATTAGTTGCAAGTGGAAACTAAGACTTAATTGCTGCATATTCAACAAAGCTCAACAAATCATGAGGGCCATTAAAGACTTGGGGCTGTCTAGAAGCTTCTGCTTTCAGGTGATGCAGAAAGAGGAACAGAAACCAAATGCTATATATTATCCACGGCTTGTCAAAATCATCTAGTACTTGAAGAAGGCGATGATTTAGCTGCACACTGCAGCTTGCTTGGAATCCATGCAACGGTCAAGACCCAAGAGCAGCTCTATTGTGGAAACATCATGTGTGCATTTCATCATCGCTTACTTGCTTTAAAGGCTGGAAAACCAAAAGCACTTGATGTAAAAGCAATTGCCATTTACAGTCTAGCACGCACTAGTGAACTTCACACTGCTTAAATAACAAGAACTGAATTGCAAGCTGCTGCGTATGGGATAAAACACTTGAACATAATCATCTATATATGCAAAGGAAGCAATCAGATAGTATCGACACGTCGCACTTCACTTCTCCCTAACAGAAGATTGTGTTGCACTAGTTTTGGCAGTTCATACTTTGAACTGCCAAAACATCTTACATTAGGGTGTAACTTCATAGTCATCTATAAATCCAAAGGAAGAAATCAGATAATATCGAACTTCTCCCTAACAGAAGATTGTGTTGTACTAGTTTTGGCAGTTCAAACTTTGATCTGCCAAAACATGTTATGCCTTGGTAATATATGGTTCAGGCCGGCGTAGCCCACCGTAGACGCGTAAAAAAAAATCTGCCAAAACATCTTACGTGTAGAAACAGAGGGTGTAACTTTTAGCATGGTCTTGATTTGACAGAGAGTTGACTCCAGTTTTGCAGCACAAAGTTTCTGCTTATTTGTAAAACTAAAGGCCACGGCCAGAGATAAACCAAGCTGGAATTCACCTGAACTTTGAACAGGTGCAAGGAAACAGGAGATGTCAAGGCCATTAACCATGATAGCATATATCAAGACACTGACAGATTAACACCCATACTGTTGCAGAGACGCTGTACGCAATAATCCACACATGTCACTAGAGAGCTAAAACGACAGCTCGTCATGCATGTTTTTTTGCATACTAAAAGTCTCTAAATGATCGAGTGATAGAGGAAAAGTCTTACAATACTCTAAACCAAAAAAACACGACAAAAAAGAAAGGAAAGGAGAAGGAATCAGGAAGAACTCCTTTCGTTGGAAAGAAAAGGAATATCTCACTACCTTTCATCATTCAATTCTACGTCTGTATTCGGTGCTTTGCTTTAGGACGCCGCTCTTTTTCTCAAACACGACCCAAAGCGTGTGTCATATTGTATTAGTAGAAGAGGAACGCCAAAGTTGGCGTCAGGTTAAGCTAAACTGGCAAGAAGGAATACCATAAACACAATCACAATATGTGGTTCGAAGCAATTCATATTCACAATGGGAATGGGCCAAGGTTACCCGTTGTGACATTGGTCCGGCCCATAATTTCAAGGTCGAGATGGGTCCTCTAGCTCGGCCTCATAAGAAAATTGGGTTTTGGGGAGCCGGTCACCATCAGCCCACCGGGACAAGCGAGTCGACCCAAACTTAGTTGCCCAATATTGTATTCTGCCGTTATAATGCACATGTCTTTGCAAAGTTGTTACCCTTGTGTTTATATGAAAATTTCAAACTATTGACCGACCTTATAATACAAAACATTCATGGTAGAAATAGAACCGGACTTTCCTATGTTCCTTATTTTTCTTTGAACAAAGAAATTCTAAATATTTCACTCCAACTTATTAAAATTCACTACAACTAAATGGTGCTAGTTCAAATAATGTGGTGGAGAAAATACTCCCTTCTTCTTGTGCAATTTAGTATTGAAATGGGTCGGACCATGTTACCCAGTGGGACATGAGGCCGTTTAGTAATAGACCATTGGGCCGGCTCCATATCCCTAAACAAAAAAGAGAAGCCAGTAGGAACCAGGTCCGGGCCGGAGTGGGTCGTTCCCGTCCTAACACAACATATACAAGATGATTATAAGTTCAAAACAATAGTAGAGATGGTAAAGATGTGCGGATGTCGAAAGATAAATGGTGTGTCAATGCTGAAAGTTGCACAGATTTAATTCTGAAACACCTGCTCCCTCTGATACATATTAATTTTCTTTGATTTAGTACAACTTTAGTACAAAGTGTACTAAATCTCTCTCACAAAAAAAAACAAAGTGTACTAAATCAATGACAATTAATATGGATCGGAGGGACTAGTAAACCGACACTCGAATAGAGATAGACCCACAATGATGCTTGGACGCCGCTGAACCGACAACCTACCGCCACCGGAGAACCACCCCATAAGAGGAACACGCGGAGCTGCCGTCGTTCATACTATTGTCGGCGTACGCAAAATGATCACAGAGCAGGTGCAGTTTTGCAGTAAGGGCCTCGATTCATTGGTACTGTTGCTAGGGCCATGGAGAGAGTTTCCTGGCGGGGGTGGCCCTGTATGCGCGCATGTTATGTATCGCTCATTGAACGAAATTGCTTCACACACGGCACTTGATGCACGATCGGCAAACGACACTTGCTCCCCAACAGCGCTAGCATCAGCTAAGGAAAAAATAATTGCTTCCTTCGTTCACAGGCAGCTGCCAAGTAAGATCGTGCAAGAGTCGGCCACAAATATGTCGTCTGTATAGCAGCGCCGCTCATTGAAAGCTTCTATATGACACACCTTGCAACCGATAAACGCATGCCGCATACGATGATCCCCCGACTGGGCTGGTCCAACAGCGAGTGCTACTGTAGCGCAAACAACGGTGCCTAGCCATTAGACTAAATGAGCTATGGTGTCTATTTATGTAGACCGGTATATTAATAACTATCAGCGGCGACAGATTTAAAATATTTTTGCGAATTTCAAACATGACTTTTTTAGAAAAGCAAATATTTTTCAAACACGACTTTTTAAATTTGTGAACAAATTTTTATAAATTTAAATATTTTTAAAACACAAACATTTTTCGTAAAATCCTGAAAAAAAATCGAAAAGGGGACATTTTTAGAAATTTCGAAAATGCGAGTATTTTTTTAAAACATGAACATTTTTATAAAAATGGGAAAATTTGTTAAAACTATAAATGAAATTTGAAAAGACGAACATTTTTTGAATCACTGAATTATTTTTTAAACTCTGAACAAAATTAGGAAAAGGTTAAAAAAATGTTTTTTCAATCATGAACATCTTTTGAATTTGTGAACAAAACCTGAAAACAGAAACATTTTCTGAAAAAATGTGAGAATTTTTCAATTTCCTTTTTTTGAACAAAATTTCAAATCAATATTTTTTTGAAATTTTGAACAATGTTTAAAAACACAAACATTTTTTGAAAATTTGGAAACATTTCTTAGAAAAATAACTTGAAAAAGGAAAATAAGAGAAAGAAAAACGAGGCATAGGAAAATAAAAGAATAGAAAAAACAGTTCAGAAACCTGCTAGAAGGTTCCCAAGACCAAAAAGCAAAAAAAAAACTCCTAGAAATCTCCCAAACCCGAAATCACTGAAATGCCTTAATGGGCCGGCCCAAATCATCGCTCGCTCACTCACAGTCCTGAGCGAATCGTCGACAACTTGACCCAACGTGCGTCATATAAGATTTTCCTTGCTAATTAATGGATACTCCTTGTAAAGGTCATTCCCACTTTTTCAGCGGTTGACAAGTAACACACTACGTCACAACCTGGATTTCTCGCGTCGTTTTTATTGTTGGATTTCTTGAGTCGAGATCTTCAAAACTAGATCTCATGTTAATGGGTTTATATAAACTTTTTTCCACGGGAAAAAACAGAAAAAAAAGCCAAGCCGGAAACACTGTTTTGTTTTCACTTTATTCCTTTCTGAGAGGTACAACTATTTCACTGGGGGAGAAAATTTGTGCCTCCACGAAAAATAAATCTGTGTCTCTCATGAAAACAAAAAAAAACCCTTTTTGATAGGCACAGCTATGCCACTTGCGGAAGCAAATCTTTGCCTTCCATGAAAGAAAGAAAAAAAAATGAGTTTTTTACCTTTACGAGAGGCATGGTTGTGCCTCTCGTAGAAGCAAATCTGAGTCTTCACGAGAAGCAAATCTGTGCCTCCGTGGAAGCAAAGAAAAAATGTTTTTTTCTTTCCAATTGTGCCTCCCACGGAAGCAAATCAGTGCCTCCGTGAGAAGCAAATTTGTACCTCCGTGAAAGAAAAACATATTTTCCCTTTCTCAAGGCAGAGTTGTGTCTCTTGCGAAAGCAAATATGTGCCTCCATGAAAAACAAAAAAAATATTTTTTCTAGAAAAAATCCACCTTTTCTCCAAAACCTAGCGAAAACCAAGCGAAAACCAAAAACCGTAAAAATACCTAAATAACTCCATCTAAAACCCGAAAATATGTACAGAAAGACAAAATA
This sequence comes from Triticum dicoccoides, assembly GCF_002162155.2. Taxonomy (NCBI): domain Eukaryota; kingdom Viridiplantae; phylum Streptophyta; class Magnoliopsida; order Poales; family Poaceae; genus Triticum; species Triticum dicoccoides. The sequence goes on from NC_041382.1 coordinate 493,036,153, forward strand.
GATTAAAATAAGATACCGAAGGATCGTTTAGCATGTGATGTGTGGCAGCGGCTGAAGGATACCCCTTGATTAGTTGATCTCGTGTTATAGCGATCACGAGCTACAACGCAATATTGAGCTGGCCAATTTAATCGGGCTCGTACAAGTGCAGGGGCCTGAACCAGTGGGTTTTTAAAAGCATCTGAAAGTTCCTGAACCATTTTTTCCCTGGTATTTGGGATTATTTACTATATTTCCATTTCACTTTTAATTTTTTATTTTCTTTTCCTTTTTGTTTCCAAAAATGCTAATTTCAAAAATAAAATCAAAATCTTCAAATTATGTTTGGATTTTCAAAAAGTACTTGATATTTCAAAAATTCATCACGACCTTCAAATTTTTTTCATGTATTTAAAAAAATGTTCGTGTTTTTCATAAAATGTTCTAAATTTTTAAAATTTGTGTCCTTTAAAAAATCTGATTTGAAAAATTCATCACATCTTTGAAAAAAAAATGTGTTTTTGTTCTTTTGGAATTTCATAAATTGTTCAGCATTTCAATAAAAGTTTACGCTTTCCAAAAACTGTTTAGGCTTCCAAAAATTTGTGCACGCCTTTAAAAATTTGCAAATTTGTGAACATTTCTGGAATTTGCGAACATTTTTTGAACGCACAACAATTTGGGATTTGCAAACCACTTTTCAATTTATGGACATTTTTTGAATTATCAAACTTCCTTTTCCAAATTTCTATATTCATTTATTCCAATATAAACCAGGTCCAAATTAAAAAGGACGTGAAAATAAATCAAAAAATAACATACACCTGCTGTCGCTGCGAGGGCGGAGCCAGGATTTGAGGTTGGGGGGCAAGGCCAACAAGCAAACAAATTCTAGCATTGCAACATGATAATTATTTTTGATGGTTCAGTAGAGAACATATGTTCAATCAGCAATGCAAAGAAGTTACATTTCTATTAGTTTAAAATTGTCTTTGCGATCACCAAGAAGATCGGTGACAAACTAAATTTACAGTAACTCGATCTATCTGTGAGGATAAACAAGAGAATTAGTGTGTCATGCCTAATTTACAGTAACTATTTGTGAGGATAAACAAGAAATTGTTGGCCCTAATTAATTCGATCTATCTGAAGAATTGAATTTCTGCAGCCTATTACGAGTAGTAGAGATCAGTTCGCAGGTATATATAATTACATGGCATGAATTCCCCGCAAAAAAAATTACATGGCATGAATTAAAGGAGACTCACTGCCTTGGAGAATTTCCTTGCTCCTGCCGTTGATTTTGGCTGGTCGCAGGTTCGGCCGTCCGCGTCGCCGGAGCCGGCGCAGCGGCGCTGTGCGATCTGGCGGATGTTAGGGAGCGCCGAACAGCAAGGAGAGATGCGTCGTTGTGCGGCGGCGTCGAAAGACCAAACGATGGAGAGATCGATCCCCTGTTCAGCGCACCTGCTTTTTTTTTTTAAATTACCTGCTTTTGTCTTACGTGGTGGGCTTCAAGGATTGAGCTCGCGTTAGGCGGGCTAATTAGTCCTTTTTTTAGACAAACTTGCAAAGCTTTATTATTGACATGTCACGTTTACAAGGACGAAAGAAAAATCTCTCGAGTGGCCTAACCAAACACGGCGACCGGTCCCAAGGGTTAAAGCATGTTTTGCTAGTTTGTGTGCCTCGACATCTGAGGTTCTAAACTCATGTCTAAATAAACAGGAAATAAAACTGCTATAATGCTCCTTGATCTCCTACACTACAGCTCCATAAGCCGAAGATGTTCCTCGTTGGATAGCTTTAACCGCTAACTTGCAAGGCGAATTAAATTTTTTGGATGTACAGATCGTCTGCCAGGGCTAGTGACTCTCGTATGGCAAGGCTTTCCAGTATTTCTGGCTAGTCAATGTTTCTGAACACAACGGCGGATGCACCCAAAAACAGTCCTGCGGCATCCCTGCAGATCGCTGCCACGGCACCAAAACCTCCAGCCCTAGGTACTGCTGCATCAACCTTAAGCTTGGAAAAACCCTCCCTTGGTGGTAGCCATGCGTCGGCTTAGGTTGTGGTTCGGCCGGTACTCTGTTGGGCGCCTTGTAGATAAGTTGTAAGTCGCACAGGTAGCTTTTGATGAAAGCTTGTGTGGAGAAAGGAGTTTGGAAGATCCCTTCATGTATCAGCTTTCGGCGAGCGTGCCAAATTGTCCAGAGTGTAACAATTAGCGTGGCAAACTCTTCTGACGATAGAGACTCATTCATGGCGAACAACCAGCCCTTGGCGCTGTCATCCATGTTCATATACATGTGTTCCACAAGATCTGCACTTGACGGGCCCAAACACTCCTAGACATGGTGCAATTAAGAAACAGTATAACTGGACGAGCTACGGCTGCTCACAGCGTCTTAAGTCTTAACATCTGTAGCCGCCCGATTATTGATCGGTCGATCTCCAGCCTCACATCCGATGTTTCGTGGGCTGCTGCTCCGCTGACTTACCTAGGCTTGTTACGGTTGATTGGGCTGGAAATGCTTGCCGGGCCGGATGGGCTGCTGGTAGGCACCCCTCAGGCTATGAGAGGATTCCTCGTTAGGCTGCCCACCTTCCACTGTTCTGATAGCGATGAAAAAAAAGATAGCGATGGAAGTAGCATCGTCGCCGCCGCCGGGGCAGTCTCTCGCATGTAAACGATGGCAAGGGAAAGGCGTCGACGCATCCACATCAATGGATGTTGGCGGTAAGGCGCTTACAAGGGCGTCTCGGCTGCAGCTGCGCCGCGTTTCGGTGCGGCGAAAATCTGGCCTGGCGCATTGGGGATCGACGGTGGATTTAGAAGATGGCGACAACGCCGGTCCACATCAGTGAATTCTAACCCAAGGTGCAGAATGTCCCCGTCAAATTTGACAAGCAACGGTCCAAGTATAAATGATCTGCTTCCTCTTCCGAGCGCCAAAATAGTTTGATTCAGTGGTGGTGCATGAGCCCTGCCATCCCCAATCACTACTCCGTCATGCTCTTCGTGCTCCCCTGAAAGTAAAAAGGCCGAGGACAACATAGCACGGTCAACTTCCACTGCCGCGGTGCTGTTCAGTGTAGTCCCATCATAAACCAAATCAAATGTTATTTCAGCTTCTATTTTCATGGAACTGCTTTGATGTCGAGTAATTTTGTTGTTTTCTTCTTGTTCTGCAGCTATGAATTCCCAATCATTTATTCTTGTTATTTGGTGCACAACATGTGCTTCTCTCAATGTCTGAGGAGAAGCACACTCTATTACATGATTTTTCAAGATTAAAGATCCTTATATTTAACTAACAACGAGCTATGTTGTAGGATCCAGCTGAACAAGTTGAACACCAATGACTAAATAACTTCAGGTTCCACCTACTGGATGAAACCTCCAAGGACTGGAGCTGATTCAAATAAAAGGTATAGTGGAATGATTAACCCGCTGCCAAATGTAGATTTCTAGCACAAATAACTTGGTATCATCTCGTTTCCATCTGCACTTCAGCAACACTAGAATATGATATATGATGAGGATTTTGTTTCTTACATGTATGTGACTAATATAATCTATTTAACTACATTGAGATGTTATATCCTCAATAATGATACAAGAACCAAGTATATTTAGTAGTGGTTAGGCCTTACTGCAGCGTGCACATATCCAGAGCACACAGGTTTATCCAAAATAATCTCAAAATATTTCATCGATTACATATAATATATCCATACAACTAAAAGGTACAATACAATTAATCATTTATGTTATTGTATTTTTATTTTATTAATAATATACTGACATCCTCCTCACCATTGTGTTAGACAGGTTGATATTTGATGTCGTTACATATACCAAACATTTTGGATTCTTCAATGCCTTGTCATACTTTGTTGCGTTCTGCTTCGTGGGTCTGTTCGTGTGTCTATACATGCTTAGCGATATTATGCTCTCTATTGAAGCATTTAAATTTAACACTATGTATGCATGTATTCACTTTAAGCAAGATTACATTGATCGTATTCCTAAGTATTTATATCCCCTTTGTTAAGATGGACGGGCGCGGCAACACGCGCCTTTATGATCTAGTCTAGCATAGAATGATGCCAGTTGTCGACTGCCCCGCATATAGCACATTCACTCGTTGTAGACATGTTCCAATGTTGTAAGATATCACTCGTTGGGCCTTAGATGGAGCAAGTCATTGGTTGAAAGTGCAACTATCCCTGGGTGGTTTTGGTAATTCCTAACAACATATAGCTCATTGAGCTAATACTATTTCAAGATAAATATTTCAGGAAAGCTAAATGATTGGCATGGCATGGATTAGAAATGTGGACCTCTCAAAATGCTAAGGACAAAAGATTGGCTCAAGCTCTAAAGCTCAAGACTCTACATTATTTTTAGTGATCCAAGATCACATTGAGTCCATAGAAAAAGCCAATACTATTAGAAGGGGATGAGGTGTTGTTTAATGAGTTACTTGCTCAAAATGCTTAGTGATATGCTCCAAAACCCTCCACTACTTTCTCATATTCACATATGTCCCAAACCAAAAGTCAAACTCGGTCCCACAGAAATTTCCTACCCGACGCCATTGAGTTCACTTGACATAGCCACAGCCACAAACCCTAGTCATTTCGGCCTCACCGATAGGGATCTCGGTCTCACTGAGATGGGATTGCAAACTCTCTGTTTCCCCTTCGTAACGTTTCGGTCCAACTGAGATGAGCGATCGGTCCCACAGAGATTGCAATGCAATCTCTCTGTTTCCCCTTCGTAACATTTCGGTCTAACCGAGATGAGCGAATCGGTCCCACCAAGTCTTCCTGACCAACTCTCTGTTTGCTATTACCAAAATCGGTCCCACCGCGTTTGTGTAATCGGTCTCACCGAGATTACGTTATGCCCTACCCCTAATGAAATCGTTCCCACCGAGTTGACATGTCGGTCCCACCGAAAATCCCAACGTTCACATTTTGAACTAAATCGGTCTGGCCGAGTTTCATGATTCGGTCCCACCGAGTTTGGTGATTTGTGTGTAACGGTTAGATTTTGTGTGGATGCTATATATACCCCTCCACCCACTCTTCATTCATGGAGAGAGCCATCAGAACATGCCTACACTTTCAGCATACATTTTCTGAGAGAGAACCAGCTACACTTGTGTTGAGGTCAAGATATTCCATTCCAACCACATAAATCTTGATCTCTAGCCTTCCCCAAGTTGCTTCCCACTCAAACCCTCTTTCCACCAAATCCAATCTTATGAGAGAGAGATGAGTGATAACCCACAAGTATAGGGGATCGCAACAATTTTCGAGGATAGAGTATTCAACCCAAATTTATTGATGCGACACAAGGGGAGCCAAAGAATACTCTCAAGTATTAGCAGCTGAGTTGTCAATTCAACCACACCTCGAAACTTAATATCTACAGCAAAGTATTTAGTAGCAAAGTAATATGATAGTAGTGGTAACGGTAGCAAAAGGTAACGATAGTAAAAGTAATGTTTTTGGTATTTTGTAGTGATGATAGCAATAGCAACGGAAAAGTAAATAAGCGAAGAACAATATATGGAAAGCTCGTAGGCAATGGATCAATGATGGAGAATTATGCTGGATGCGGTTCATCATGTAACAGTCATAACCTAGGGTGACACAGAATTAGCTCCAATTCATCAATGTAATGTAGGCATGTATTCCGAATATAGTCATACATGCTTATGGAAAAGAACTTGCATGACATCTTTTGGCCTACCCTCCCGTGGCAGCGGGGTCCTTACGGAAACTAAGGGATATTAAGGCCTCCTTTTAATAGAGTACCGGAACAAGGCATTAACACATAGTGAATACATGAACTCCTCAAACTACGGTCATCACCGGTAAGTATCCCGATTATTGTCACTTCGGGGTTAACGGATCATAACACATAATAGGTGACTATAGACTTGCAAGATAGGATCTAGAACTCTCATATATTGATGAAAACATAATAGGTTCAGATCTGAAATCATGACACTCGGGCCCTAGTGACAAGCATTAAGCATAGCAAAGTCATAGCAACATCAATCTCAGAACACAGTGGATACTAGGGATCAAACCCTAACAAAACTAACTCAATTACATGATAGATCTCATCCAACCCATCACCGTCCAGCAAGCCTACGATGGAATTACTCATGCACGGCGGTGAGCATCATGAAATTGGTGATGGAGGATGGTTGATGATGACGATGGCGACGGATTCCCCTCTCCGGAGCCCCGAACGGACTCCAGATCAGCCCTCCCGAGAGGTTTTAGGGCTTGGCGGCAGCTCCGTATCGTAAAACGCGAAGATTTCTTTCTATAATTTTTTCTCCCCGAAGCCAAATATATAGAGATGAAGTTGGAGTCGGAGGAGCTCTAGGGGGCCCACGAGGTAGGGGGCGCGCCCTAGGGGGGCAGGCACGCCCCCACCCTCGTGGACAGGTGGTGGGCCCCTGGCCTTCATATTTTGCAAGGATTTTTTATATTTTCCAAAAAGTTGTTCCGTGAAGTTTCAGGTCATTTCGAGAACTTTTGTTTCTGCACATAAATAACACCATGGTAATTCTACTGAAAACAGCATCAGTCCGGGTTAGTTCCATTCAAATCATGCAAGTTAGAGTCCAAAATAAGGGCAAAAGTGTTCGGAAAAGTAGATACGACAGAAACGTATCAACTCCCCAAGCTTAAACCCTTGCTTGTCCTCAAGCAATTCAGTTGACAAACTGAAAGTGATAAAAAAAACTTTTACAAACTCTGTTTGCTCTTGTTGTTGTAAATATGTAAAGCCAGCATTCAAGTTTTCAGCAAAGATTATAACTAACCACATTCACAATAATGCTTAGGTATCAAGTTTACTCATATCAATGTCATAATCAACTAGCAAGCAATAATAATAAATCTCGGATGACAACACTTTCTCAAAACAATCATAATATGATATAACAAGATGGTATCTCGCTAGCCCTTTCTGAGACCGCAAAACATAAATGTAGAGCACCTTTAAAGATCAAGGACTGACTAGACATTGTAATTCATGGTAAAAGAGATCCAGTCAAGTCATACCCAATGTAAACTAACAATAATGAATGCAAATGATAGCAGTGCTCTCCAACTAGTGCTTTTTAAGAAGAGGATGATGACTCAGCATAAAAGTAAATAGATAGGCCCTTAGTAGAGGGAAGCAGGGATTTGTAGAGGTACCAGAGCTCGGTTTTGAAATAGAGGTGAATAATATTTTGAGCGGTATACTTTCATTGTCAACATAACAACCAAGAGATGGCAATATCTTCCATGCTACACACATTATAGGCGGTTCCCAAACAGAATGGTAAAGTTTATACTCCCCCTTCCACCAACAAGCATCAATCCATGGCTTGCTCGAAACAACGAGTGCCTCCAACTAACAAAAGTCCCAGGGGGAGTTTTGTTTGCGATTATTTTGATTTAGTTTGCATAAAGCATGGGACTGGGCATCCCGGTGACCAACCACTTTCTCGTGAGTGAGGAGCGGAGTCCACTCCTCTTGAGAATAACCCGCCTAACATAGATGATACGGACAGCCCTAGTTGATACATGAGCTATTCGAGCATACAAAACAAGATATTTATTTGAAGGTTTAGAGTTTGGCACATACAAATTTACTTGGAACGGCAGGTAGATACCGTATATAGGTAGGTATGGTGGACTCATATGGAATAACTTTGGGGTTTAAGGGATTGGATGCACAATCAGTATTCCTGCTTAGTACAGGTGAAGGCTAGCAAAAGACTGGGAAGCAACCAGCTAGAGAGCGACAACAGTCATGAACACACATTAAAATTAATCAACACCGAATGCAAGCATGAGTAGGATATAATCCACCATGAACATAAATATCGTGAAGGCTATGTTGATTTTGTTTCAACTACATGCGTGAACATGCGCCAAGTCAAGTCACTTAAATCATTCAGAGGAGGATACTACCCTATCATACCACATCATAACCATCTCAATAGCATGTTGGCACGCAAGGTGAACCATTATAACTCATAGCTAATCAAGCATGGCACAAGAACTGTGATCTCTAGTTGTCATTACAGACATGTTTATTCATAATAGGCTGAATCAGGAACGATGAACTGATAATATTTACAAAAACAAAAGAGGTCAAGTTCATACCAGCCTTTCCCATCTCAGTCAGTCCATCATATATCGTCATAATTGCCTTTCACTTGCACGACCGAACGATGTGAATAATAATAATAGTGCGCGTGCATTGGACTAAGCTGGAATCTACAAGCATTCAATAAACAGGAGAAGACAAGGCAATATGGGCTCTTTTGTCAGATTAACAATAATGCATATAAGAGCCACTTCAACAATTTAATCATGGTCTTCTCCTATCGACCCCCAAAGAAAAGAAAAGAAATAAAACTATTTACACGGGAAAGCTCCCAACAAGCAAAAGAAGAACAGGAAATCTTTTTGGGTTTTCTTTTTAATTACTACCACAAGCATGGAAAGTAAACTAATTAAAAGCTACAACTAATTTTTTGGTTTTTCTTAAGGTTTATTAAACACACAAGAAGAAAGCATAAAAATGAAATAAACTAGCATGGATGATACAATGAAAAAGTATGAGCACCAACATCTAGCAATGAGTGTGTGAACATGAATATAATGTCGGTGAGAAATACGTACTCCCCCAAGCTTAGGCTTTTGGCCTAAGTTGGTCTATGGCCACGGCTGGCCTGGCGGATATCCATAATAGTAGTTGGGGTCGTACTGAGATGCAGCGGCTATCGCCTCCTGAGCTGCAGCATGGCGACGAGCGGCCTCAGCCCTCCTCTCATACTCATCTGCCTCCTCTCTGGTAATAACATATCTTCCTTTTGCCTCTTCACAAAGGAACTTGTGAGCTGGTGATACTGGCTGCACTTCTCTTCCTCGAAGATCACAAGATCAGTGTTACGCAAATATGCGTTAAATTCTTCCTTAATTCTCGCTCGATCCATAAAGTTCTCAGAAGGCCATTCACAAGGACGCACTGGAGCGTCTCTTGGTGGCTCTTCATCAGCATCACACATTGCAAGTCTGGGTCCTTGCTTCCTTGAAGAACCACCTTGGAACATTTTCCTAAGCATATTTCTTCCTCTGAAAAATTCTGAATTTTTTTAGTAACTTCTAAATAAAAGTAAACCAAACTCAATAATATTGATAGAAATTACTCATACAAGTGCCTAGAGCCTATATCATGCATCAAAACTACTTGGAACCATATAAATTTGACATGCAAGCTCAAGAACATGGTTACCTAGACAACATAAATTTGCAATGAATAAAGCACTAGAACAAAAACTAATTGGACCAATGGAGGAGTCACATACCAAGGAACAATCTCCCCAAGCAGTTTTGTGAGAGGTGCTTTGAGCAAGGAGATCGAAAATGGCAGCAAAATGAGCTTGGACTCAGGTATGAACTGGATATTCGTGTTTGGGGGAGGAAGGAGTGTGTGGGTGAAAGGATAAGTGGAGGAGGGCCACCGTGGGCCCACGAGGCAGGGGGGCGTCCAGGGGGTAGGGCGCGCCCTCCACCCTCATGGGCAGGTGGGTGACCCCCCTGCTGTGTTCTCAGTGCCAAATATTCTAAAAAAATTCTAGAAAAAATCATATTTAAATTTCAGGGAATTTGGAGAACTTTTATTTTCGGGGTATTTTTATATTGCACGGATAATCTGATAACAGACAGAAAATACTATTTTTATTTTATTTAATATAAATAACAGAAAGTAAAAGTGGGGTATGGAGAGTTGTGCCTTCTAGTTTCATCCATCTCATGCTCATCAAAAGGAATCCACTAACAAGGTTGATCAAGTCTCGTTAACGAACTCATTCCGAATAACATGGAACCGGAGAAATTTCGAATAACACTATATTACCTCAACGGGGATATGCACATCCCCAATAATAAGAATATCATATTTCTTTTTGACAGTAGGAAGAGGAAATTCAAAACCTCCAAATATAATCGATGGGATTTTTCCAATAGAGTTGATACTATGAACTTGAGGTTGTTTCCTCGGAAAGTATACCGTATGCTCATTACCATTAACATGAAAAGTGACATTGCATTTAGTGCAATCAATAGCAGCCCCTGCAGTGTTCAAAAAGGGTCTTCCAAGAATAATAGACATACTATCATCCTCGGGAATATCAAGAATAACAAAGTCCGTTAAAATAGTAACGTTTGCAACTACAACAAGCACATCCTCACAAATACTGACAGGTATAGCAGTTGATTTATCAGCCATTTGCAAAGATATTTCAGTAGGTGTCAACTTATTCAAATCAAGTCTACGATATAAAGAGAGAGGCATAACACTAACACCGGCTCCAAGATCACATAAAGCAGTTTTAACATAGTTTCCTTTAATGGAGCATGGTATAGTGGGTACTCCTGGATCTCCAAGTTTCTTAGGTATTCCACCTTTAAAAGTATAATTAGCAAGCATGGTGGAAATTTCAGCTTCCCGTATGTTTCTTTTATTAGTAACAATATCTTTCATGTACTTAGCATAAGGATTCATTTTGAGCATATCAGTTAATCGCATACGCAAAAAGATAGGTCTAATCATTTCAGCAAAGCGCTCAAAATCCTCATCATCCTTTTTTTGGATGGTTTGGGAGGAAAAGGCATGGGTTTCTGAACCCAAGGCTCTCTTTCTTTACCATGTTTCCTAGCAACAAAGTCTTTCTTATCATAGCGTTGATTCTTTGATTGTGGGTTATCAAGATCAACAGTAGGTTCAATTTCTATATCATTATCATTACTAGGTTGAGCATCATCATGAACATTATCATTAACATTATCACTAGTTTCAGGTTCATTACTAGATTGTGTTTCGCCATGAGAGATAGAAATATCATTTGGATTCTCAGGTGTTTCAGTAATAGGTTCACTAGAAGCATGCAAAGTCCTATCATTTTTCTTTTTCTTCCTATTAGAAGGACTAGGTGCATCTACATTATTTCTCTGAGAATCTTGCTCAATTCTCTTAGGATGGCCTTCAGGATACAAAGGTTCCTGAGTCTTTCTACCAGTTCTAGTAGCCACTCTAACAACATAATCATTATTCTTACTATTCAATTCATTGAGCAAATCATTCTGAGCTTTAAGTACTTGTTCTACTTGAGTGGTAACCATAGAAGCATGTTTACTAATAAGTTTAAGTTCACCTTTAACATTAGCCATATAATCACCCAAGTGTTCAAGCATATCTGAATTGTATTTCAATTGTCTAACAAAATAAGCATTAAAATCTTATTGCTTAGCCATAAATTTATCAAACTCATCTAAGCATGGGCTAGCAAACTTAGTAAATGGGATTTCAGCTTTATCATACCTATAGAGAGAATTTACCTTTACTACCTGTGTCGGGTTATCAAGACCATGAGTTTCTTCAATAGGTAATGGATTAAGATCATATGTTTCTTCAACAGGCGGTAAATTAAGATCATGTATTTCTTCAATAGGAGGTAAATTCTTAATATCTTCAGCTTTAATACCTTTTTCTTTCATAGATTTCTTTGCCTCTTGCATATCTTCAGGACTGAGAAATAGAATACCCCTCTTCTTCGGAGTTGGTTTAGGAATAGGCTCAGGAATTGGCTCCGGAGGTGTCCAATTATTTTCATTTGTCAGCATATTATTCAATAAAAGTTCAGCTTCATCCGGTGTTCTTTCCCTGAAAACAGAACCAGCACAACTATCCAGGTAATCTTTGGAGGCATCGGTTAGTCCATTATAAAAGATATCAAGTATTTCATTTTCCTTAAGAGGATGATCAGGCAAAGCATTAAGTAACTTGAGAAGCCTCCCCCAAACTTGTGGGAGACTCTCTTCTTCAATTTGCACAAAATTATATATATATCCCTTAAAGCAGCTTGTTTCTTATGAGCAGGGAAATATTTAGCAGAGAAGTAATAAATCATATCCTGGGGACTACGCACACAACCAGGATCAAGAGAATTAAACCATATCTTAGCATCACCCTTTAATGAGAACGGAAATATTTTAAGGATATATAAGTAACAAGTTCTCTCATCAGTAGTGAACAGGGTAGCTATATCATTTAATTTAGTAAGATGTGCCACAACGGTTTTAGATTCATAGCCATGAAAAGGATCAGATTCAACCAAAGTAATTATATCAGGATCAACAGAAAATTCATAATCCTTATCAGTAACACAAATAGGTGAAGTAGCAAAAGCAGGGTCAGGTTTCATCCTAGCATTTAGAGATTGCTTATTCCATTTAGCTAATAACCTCTTGAGTTCGTATCTATCTTTACAAGCTAAAATAGCTAAAGAAGCTTCTTTATCAAAAACATAACCCTGAGGAATAACAAGCAAGTCTTCATTATCAATTTCATCAGTAATATCAGATTCAATATTTTCATTCTCTCTAGCCCTAGCAAGTTGTTCATCAAGAAGTTCACCAAGTGGCACAGTAGTATCAAGCATAGAAGTAGTTTCATCATAAGTATCATGCATAGCAGAAGTAGCATCATCAATAACATGCGACATATCAGAACGAATAGCAGAAGCAGGTTTAGGTGTCGCAAGCTTACTCATAACAGAAGGTGAATCAAGTGCAGAGCTAGATGGCAGTTCCTTACCTCCCCTCGTAGTTGAGGGATAAATCTTGGTTTCTGGATCTCTCAAGTTCTTCATAATGATAAGCAGATATAAATCCCAAGTGACTCAAAGAATAGAGCTATGCTCCCCGGCAACGGCGCCAGAAAATAGTCTTGATAACCCACAAGTATAGGGGATCGCAACAGTTTTCGAGGGTAGAGTATTCAACCCAAATTTATTGATTCGACACAAGGGGAGCCAAAGAATACTCTCAAGTATTAGCAGCTGAGTTGTCAATTCAACCGCACCTGGAAACTTAATATCTGCAGCAAAGTATTTAGTAGCAAAGTAGTATGATAGTAGTGGTAACGGTAGCAAAAGGTAACGATAGTAAAAGTAATGTTTTTGGTATTTTGTAGTGATGATAGCAATAGCAATGGAAAGTAAATAAGCGAAGAACAATATATGGAAAGCTCGTAGGCAATGGATCAGTGATGGAGAATTATGCCGTATGTGGTTCATCATGTAACAGTCATTACCTAGGGTGACACAGAACTAGCTCCAATTCATCAATGTAATGTAGGCATGTATTCCGAATATAGTCATACGTGCTTATGGAAAAGAACTTGCATGACATCCTTTGTCCTACCCTCCCGTGGCAGCGGAGTCCTTACGGAAACTAAGGGATATTAAGGCCTCCTTTTAATAGAGTACCGGAACAAAGAATTAACACATAGTGAATACATGAACTCCTCAAACTACGGTCATCACCGGTAAGTATCCCGATTATTGTCACTTCGGGGTTAATGGATCATAACACATAATAGGTGACTATAGACTTGCAAGATAGGATCTAGAACTCTCATATATTGATGAAAACATAATAGGTTCAAATCTGAAATCATGGCACTCGGTCCCTAGTGACAAGTATTAAGCATAGCAAAGTCATAGCAACATCAATCTCAGAACATAGTGGATACTAGGGATCAAATCCTAACAAAACTAACTCGATTACATGATAGATCTCATCCAACCCATCACCGTCCAGCAAGCCTACAATGGAATTACTCACGCACGGCGGTGAGCATCATGAAATTGGTGATGGAGGATGGTTGATGATGACGATGGCAACGGATTCCCCTCTCCGGAGCCCCGAACGGACTCCAGATCAGCCCTCCCAAGAGGTTTTAGGGCTTGGCGGCGGCTCCGTATCATAAAACGCGATGATTTCTTCTCTATGATTTTTTTCTCCCCGAAACGGAATATATAGAGTTGGAGTTGGAGTCGAAGGAGCTCCAGGGGGCCCACGAGGTAGGGCGGCGCGCCCCCCACCCTTATGGACAGGTGGTGGGCCCCCTGGCCTTCATCTTTTGCAAGGATTTTGTATATTTTTCAAAAAGTTGTTCCGTGAAGTTTCAGGTCATTCCGAGAACTTTTGTTTCTGCACATAAATAACACCATGGTAATTCTGCTGAAAACAACGTTAGTCTGGGTTAGTTCCATTCAAATCATGCAAGTTAGAGTCCAAAACAAGGGCAAAAGTGTTTGGAAAAGTAGATACGATGGAGATGTATCAATGAGTGTTGGGGAGACTATCATTTGAAGCACAAGAGCAATGAGTTCATCATCAACACACCGTCTATTACCTTTTGGAGAGTGGTGTCTCCTATATTGGTTAGGTGTCACTTGGGAGCCTCCGTCAAGATTGTGGAGTTGAACCAAGGAGTTTGTACGGGCAAGGAGATCGCCTACTTCGTGAAGATCTACCCTAGTGAGGCAAGTCCTTCGTGGGTGATGGCCATGGTGGGATAGACAAGGTTGCTTCTTCGTGGACCCTTCGTGGGTGGAGCCCTCCGTGGACTCATGCAACCGTTACCCTTCGTGGGTTGAAGTCTCCATCAACGTGGATGTACGGTAGCACCACCTATCGAAACCACGCCAAAAATCTTCGTGTCTACATTGCGTTTGCTCCCTCCAAACTCCTCCATTTACCTTCATATACAATTATTTTACATTCCGCTGCTATACTCTTAGAATTGCATGTGTAGATTGATTACTTGACTTGTGCTAAGTTGTTAAAATCTGCCAAGAATTAAAATTGACAAAAGGCTAGATTTTTATTTGGTCAAGTAGTCTAACCACCCCCCGCCCCTCTAGACATACTTTCGATCCTACAAGTGGTATCAGAGCTTTGGTCTTCATTTGCTTTGATTTCCATAGCTTTTGGTGATCATAGTCTTGGTTTCACAACCTAGGAGAGTATGGCGTCTAGCGAGGGAAATTACCACCGTAGAGGTCCTTACTTTGATGGTACTAATTTTGCTAGTTGGAAGCATAAAATGAAAATGCATATTCTTGGACATAACCCCGCCGTTTGGGCTATTGTGTGTATTGGCTTGCAAGGTGAATTCTTTGATGGGAGAGAACCGAACCGTGAAGCTACCACGGAAGAGTTGAAAATGTTGCAATACAATGCTCAAGCTTGTGATATTCTATTCAACGGATTGCGCCCCGAATAATTCAACAAAATCAACTGGCTTGAGAATGCAAAGGAAATTTGGGACACTTTGATTGATACGCACGAAGGTACCGGCTCCATTAAGGAATCCAAATTGGATGTGCTTCAAAGTCAACTTGACAAGTTCAAAATGAAGGATGGTGAAGGTGTCGCTGAAATGTACTCTAGGCTTGCTCTCATCACAAATGAGATTGTCGGCTTAGGAAGTGAAGAGATGACCGACAAATTCATCATCAAGAAGATCCTAAGAGCCTTGGATGGAAAATATGATATAGTGTGCACATTGATCCAAATGATGCCCAGTTACAAAGATCTCAAGCCAACGGAAGTCATTGGAAGAATTGTTGCTCATGAGATGTCACTTAAGGATAAGGAAGAGCTCCACAACAAGTCAAGTGGTGCTTACAAAGCCTCATGTGATGCTCCCACATCATCAAGTGAGAAACAAGCCTTCAATGAAGAATTAAGCCTAATGGTGAAGAATTTCAACAAATTCTACAAGAGTAGAAGCAAGGAAAGAAGTTCCAAGTCAAGGTCCTACAATGACAAAAGATCTTCAAGTAGTGAACGTAATTGCTACAATTGTGGAAGACCCGGACACTACTCAAATGAGTGTACGGGTTCCTACAAAAGAAGAGAAGATTCTCCCAAAAGAAGGAGTAGGAGAGAAGAATCACCACCAAGAGAGAGAAGGAGTAGAGATGACCGTTATGAACGAAGAAAATCACGGAGAAGCAAGGATTCAGAAAGGAAGGACAAATCATCAAGGAGCTACACAAAACGAAGACATTAAGCTCATGTTGGTGAATGGGTATCCAGCTCCGACTCCGACAATCACTCCGAAAGAAGTTACCACTCCGACTCCGAATACACTGAAGATGAAGGTGTTGTCGGTCTACCACTTGTGTCAACCAACTCCTGCGACATATTTGAGTCACCAAATAAAGAAATTGGAAGATGCTTCATGGCTAAAGGCCCAAAGGTATCACACCCCGAGTATGTTGATTTCAATAGTGATGAAGATGATTTGCTAGGTGATGATGATTTACTTGTTGACAACTCTAGTTGTGAAAACTATGATGAACTTGCTATTAATCATGCTAATCAAGATAAAACGAATGGCAATAATAAGAAGGAGATTGGGCGTCTAACTAAAGAACTAAACACTCTTAAGTTAGCTCATGAAACTACCTTGGAATATCATCGAGAACTTTTAAAGACTCATGAGAAGCTACGCTTTGAAAAGCTCAACCTTGAGCAAGAGCACGAGTTCTTAAAGGCAATCAATGATGATCTTCGTAAGAAAAGTTCTTCTTACATTGCCAAGCGTTTACTCTTGTCTACTTACATGCCTTAAGTTAAATCTAGCAACAAGAACAAGAAAGATTCTTCTTCTAGTAGTAACAATAATCATGCTAAAACCAATGTTGTTGCTTCTAGTAGTTCTCTTGATTCCACTAATGATTCTCTTAGCCAAGTTACACTTGAGCAAGAAAATAGCTTATTGAAGGGAATTATAGAGAAAGGTGTTTACAAGAGTCTTGCCGGAAGTAAGCAATTTGAGGAAATTGTACGCAAGCAAGGAAGACACCGGAAGAATCAAGGTGTTGGTTTTGAACGAAAGTTCAATGCCAATGGAGTTGAGTGGGAAGAAGATCAATACCCCAAGACGAAGTTTGTTCCTCAACAAGAGAAGTATTTTCCTACCTCTTTCCAAGGAACACAAGCTCAAGATGATCTTCCACCACAAGACCACACGCTAAAGGGCAAGGACAAGCTTCAAGAGGAGATTGATGCATTTGAAGAAGCCCTTAAGGCATTGGCCAAGTGGGTTCCCAAGACTACATCAAGTTCTACTTCATCAAGTATGACTACAACTCCAAGGATTCCCATCAAGATGGTGTGGATCCCGAAGAAGAAGAACTAGAGAGTTCTTGAGGGTGACTCCACTAACATACTTCACTCATAGCACTTTGGCAAGGACAAGTGCAAACTGTTGGGGAACGTAGTAATTTCAAAATTTTCCTACGCACACGCAAGATCATGGTGATGCATAGAAACTAGAGGAGAGAGTTTCGTCCATGTACCCTCATAGATCATAAGCGGAAGTTTTATGAGAACGCGGTTGATGTAGTCGTACGTCTTCACGATCCGACCGATCCAAGTACCGAACGTACGGCACCTCCGAGTTCAGCACACGTTCAGCTTGATGACGTCCCACGAACTCCGATCTAGTAGAGCTTTGAGGGAGAGTTCCGTTAGCACAATGGCGTGATGACGGTTATGATGATGCTACCGACGTAGGCCTTCGCCTAAGCACCGCTACGATATGACTGAGGTGGATTATGGTGGAGGGGGCACCGCACACGGCTAAAAGATCAACTGATCAACTTGTGTGTCCTAGGGTGCCCCCTGCCCCCGTATATAAAGGAGCAAGGGGGGAGGCCGGCTGGCCCTTGCAGGGCACGCCAGGAGGAGGAGGAGTCCTCCTATAGGAGTAGGACTCCTCTTTCCTACTCCTACTAGGAGGGGGAAAGGAAGGAGGAGAGGGAGAAGGAAGGAGAGGGAGGAAAGGAGGAAAGGGGGGCCGGCCCCCTAGTCCAATTCGGTTTGGGCTAGGGGGGCCGCGCGCCCTGCCTTGTCTTGCCTCCTCTCTTCCATCACTTGGCCCATTGTAAGGGCATATTTATCCCTAAGGTCTTTTGGTGATTGATAACAATGCATTTGCGGAATAATCGTGTGTCTCAAGTATTTCAGGTATTTCATTACTAGGCACAAGACGGTTAGGAACCCCCTCAAAGATTATTGAAGATGGTGCTTTTTCTACGTTCCTTTTTCGGTGGATTTGAGTCGTAGGAAAGCTGTACTATTAAGAGGGGGTCCACTTTGGAAAGGTTTGGGTGGAATCGTCACGTACACGTTTACTCCTCTTTGCACCGCCTTTCCCTTAGCACTTTGGAGCATCCTCCGTTTCTTCGTGTTTGTGCAAAAAGAAGAATTCCTAGTGTTGCTGTTCTGGGGGTTGCGGTAGTACTGCTCTTCGGAGCGGTAGTACCGCAGGCCCCTGCGGTAGTACCGCAGGCCTTTGTGGTAGGACTGCAGGAGGTCACGGTAGTAACGCTCCTTGGGAGCCGTAGTACCGTGAGTCCTGGTCCGACACAGCGCCATAAGCAGAAGTAGGGATGGATGTAATTTTTTACATCCGCTCCCTGCGCGGTAGTACCGCGTGCCTTGAGCGGTAGTACCGTGTCAGATTTTTGCACTGTTTGAAAATCAACGGAAGTTGCCACGGACGTTTCTCTATTTGTCCGCGCCCTTCCCAGGCTGGTCCAATCCTGCCTTGCGGTAGTACCACAAGGGGGTGCGATAGTACCGCGCGAGCAGCAGTACCGCCCCAGCTTCGTTACTACAGGCCTGGGCTAGCTCCTGTCGTGGCCACGGTAGTACCGCGGCTCGCTACGGTAGTACCGTGAGCCCTCGCGGTAGTACCGCTTGGATGGTGCGGTAGTACCGCAGGTCGCGAGCTGGTTAAGTGGATAATGGTTGGATTTGTCTCTCCACTATATAAGGGGTGTCTTCTTCTCCGAGTTGACTACCTCTTCCAACCCTAAGCTCCATTGTTGCTCCAAGCTCCATTTTCGCCCGATCTCTCTCCCTAGCCAATCAAACTTGTTGATTTTCTAGGGATTGGTTGAGAAGACCTCGATCTACACTTCCACCAAGAGAAATTCGATTCCCCCCACTAATCCCTCGTGGATCTTGTTACTCTTGGGTGTTTGAGCACCCTAGACGGTTGAGGTCACCATGGAGCCATATTCCATTGTGGTTAAGCTTCGTGGTGTTGTTGGGAGCCTCCGATTAAGTTGTGGATATTGCCCCAACCTTGTTTGTAAAGGTCCGGTCGCCGCCTCCAAGGGCACCAATAGTGGAATCACAGCATCTCGCATTGTGTGAGGGCGTGAGGAGAATATGGTGGCCCTAGTGGCTTCTTGGGGAGCATTGTGCCTCCACACCACTCCAACGGAGACGTACTTCCCCTCAAAAGGAAGGAACTTCGGTAACACATCCTCGTCTTCACCGTCTCCACTCTTGGTTATCTCGTACCTTTACTTGTGCAAGCTTATTTGTGTTATTTCCCTTGCTTGCTTGTGTGCTTGTTGTTGTTACATCATATAGGTTGCTCACATAGTTGCATGTCTAGACAACCTACTTTGATGCAAAGTTTAATTTGGTAAAGAAAAGTTGAAAAAATTAGTTGCCTATTCACCCCCCAGTCAACTATATCGATCCTTTCAATTGGTATCAGAGCCTCATCTCTTTACTAAGGACTTTGCCGTCCGAAGAGTATGGTTGACACCGTAGACGGTGTGGAGGAGCACTCCGGTGTGAATCCGATCTCGTCTACGGGTGATGGGGGAACCGCGATCTCTCGTGAGGAATTCAATGTGGCTTTGGAAACATTGAAAACCTCCATGACGACCGAGGTTGAAAGCATGTTTAATAAATTCATAGAAGGGCTTAAACTTTCCACCACACCATTGAAAGTGAGTGATCCCACTAACAAGGTGACGGATGCTAACTCCGACAAGGGGGAAGCTACGAGTGAAAGGCTCCTTCTTCTAGTGATAAAAATGGCACCGACATCTTTGACCAAGTGGAACCTCCACTTGTTTATGGTGGACCGATTCCTTCCACTCATTTGAATCATGTCGGTCCTCCCCCTAAGATTGTGAAAAATGAGGACTTTGATTCTTGGGTCTATCGTTTCAAGCGTCATTTAAATCATCTGAATACTAATCTTTGGAGAATCATTGAAGAAGGATTCTATCCGCATGACCGAAGCAACTTCACTCCTAGAGAAGCCGCGGATAATCAATTCAATGAGAATGCTCTCTCCATCATCCAAGATGCAATTCCACCTGAAGATATTCCTCACCTCCAGCCCTTCGCCATGGCCAAAGATGCATGGCACCGAGTTGTTTCCCTCTACAGGGGAAGCGCAAGCATTCAACGCTCCAACTATGAAGTGGTGCAAGATGAAGCCGATGAGTTTGCAATGAAAGAAGATGAAGAACCTCGTGAGCTTTATCGGAGAGTAACCAAACTCGTGGTCTCACTCGGAGATCATGGGAGCAAGGATACGGATGACAATTGGATCAAGCGCAAATTCCTCAAGGCAATGATGCCTTACCACAAGGCCATGTTCTCCGTCATTCGTCAAAGGCCGTACTTCCACACCTTGTCCTCAAGTGAAGTGTTGGATGAGTTTGTGGTTATGAGCATCTTGGACAAAACCGTGGACAATGCGGTGCTATGTTCTCAAAGAGCAAAGAAGCCCAACCTTGCATTAAAAGACAAGGTTAGGGTGGAAGAAGAGGACGAAGAGGAAGAAGAGGAGAGCAACCCCGAAGATACAAAGTATGCCTATCATGAACATATGGCTCTTGCTTCAAGGCAATTTTGGAGCAAGAAGAACTCAAGGCCCAACTTCAACAAGAACAACTCAAGTGGAGTGAAGGTCAAGTAACGTATGAGGATTTGCTATAATTGTGGCAATGTGAGTCATTTCGTTGCGGAATGCCCTTCTGAGAAGAGGGAAGACAATGGTGGCAAGCTCATCCGAAAGGACAAAGTCAAGTCTTTCCTCAACAAGAGCAACTTCACCAAGAAGACTCCTCCCAAGGCGTTGGTGGTACAAGAAGAGTACAATGAGGATGATGATGATGATGAAGATGGTGAGTCGGTTGCCATGGCCTCCGTTGCCATTGCAACAACTCCACGGGTATCGCTCTTTGACTCACCCAATGAGAACATCACCGCCAAGTGCCTGATGGCTAAAGCCACCAACAAGGTAACCCCCAACATCAAAACTACCATCATCAATAATCCTTCTTTGACAGATTGCATTGATGAATATGAGGGATCTAATGTGGAGGAGAATGAGTTTGAGTCCTTTATGGGTAAACTCAAGGGTAAATCTAAGAAGCATTTCATTGCTCTCTTGGAACAACTTGGTGAAGCCAATGACATGATCGAGGCTCACGAATATACTATCTCCAAGATGGAGGGGCATAGTCGTGACTATGTCGATGAGATTTCGGATCTTTCCAATGCTCTTGAGGAAGAGCGTGGTCTTCGTTTGGCTCTTGAGGAGTCACACAACGTTGATCACGCTAAGTTAAAGAAAGATTTTGATCATGCTCTTGTTGTTTCTTGTGTGCTAAACTCCGAGAAGTCCAAGCTTGGGGTTGATCTTGCTAGACTCAAAGAGGAGTTTGACTTACTTGACAAGGCTCACAAAGTCTTGAAGGGTGCTCATGCTAGCCTCAAAGAGTCTCATGATCAACTTCAAGTAAAGCTAACCAAGGAGAAAGCCACTTTTCCTCATATGATGTTAATTGATAATGCAAATGCTACTAACCCATGTTGTGAGCATGTGCATCTTGTTGAGGAGAACGCTAGGTTGAAGGAGCAACTTGAGAAAGGTCTTGTGTCTTGCATACAAGGCGAAAAGAACCTCAACGATCTTTTGAGCTACCAAAAGGAAGTTGTGTCCAAAGAAGGGATTGGGTATGTGCCCAAGTCCAAGAACAAAAAGAAGAATGACAAGGCCAAATGACCTCCTCCTCTCAAGCAAATCTTTGTGAAGGAGGGAGAGGGTGCTACTAAGGAGAAGCAGAAGAACGCCGTGAGGGGTAGTGATGCCAAGAAGGGCAATGCTTCCCCTCCCAACAAAGTCGGTGACTTTAACCCTTCTTATGTGTTGTGCCGTGCTAGTGATGGGCATGTTTATGCCAAATTTGTTGGCTCTCCTTATGAGTACATTGAATGGTCTATTTGGGTTCCTAAGACCCTTGTTACTAACATCAAAGGACCCATTACAAAATGGGTACCTAAAACCAAGCATTGATCTCTTGTAGGTGTTTGCTTCCGGTGGGGGATCATGGTTGCTCGATAGTGGAGCTATTAATCATATGACCGGAAGCAAGGACTTGGTGGTGGACTGCTACCTCTTGAGCACTGCGTTGGTTTTCCCCGAAGAGGAAAGGATGATGCAGCAAAGTAGCGTAAGTATTTCCCTCAGTTTTTGAGAACCAAGGTATCAATCCAGTAGGAGGCTATGCGCGAGTCCCTCGCACCTACACAAAACAAATAAATCCTCGCAACCAACGCGATAAGGGGTTGTCAATCCCTACACGGCCACTTACAAGGGTGAGATCTGATAGATATGATAAGATAATATTTTTGGTATTTTTGTTATATAGATGCAAAGTAAAATAAAAGCAAAGGAAAAGGCAAAGGAAATAACTAAGTATTGGGAGATTAATATGATGAAGATAGACCCGGGGGCCATAGGTTTCACTAGTGGATTCTCTCGAGAGCATAAGTATTCTACGGTGGGTGAACAAATTACTGTTGAGCAATTGACAAAATTGAGCATAGTTATGAGAATATCTAGGTATGATCATGTATATATGCATCACGTCTGAGACAAGTAGACCGACTCCTACCTGCATCTACTACTATTACTCCACTCATCGACCGCTATCCAGCATGCATCTAGAGTATTAAGTTAATGAAAACAGAGTAACGCCTTAAGCAAGCTGACATGATGTAGAGGGATAAACTCATGCAATATGATGAAAACCCCATCTTGTTATCCTCGATGGCAACAATACAATATGTGCCTTTCTGCCCCTCTTGTCACTGGGAAAGGACACCGCAAGATTGAACCCAAAGCTAAGCACTTCTCCCATTGCAAGAAAGATCAATCTAGTAGGCCAAACCAAACTGATAATTCAAAGAGACTTGCAAAAGATAACCAATCATACATAAAAGAATTCAGAGAAGATTCAAATATTGTTCATAGATAGACTTGATCATAAACCCACAATTCATCGATCTCAACAAACACACCGCAAAAATAAGATTACATCGAATAGATCTCCACAAGAGAGGGGGAGAACATTGTATTGAGATCCAAAAAGAGAGAAGAAGCCATCCAGCTACTAACTATGGACCCGTAGGTCTGAGGTGAACTACTCACACTTCATCGGAGGGGCTATGGTGTTGATGTAGAAGCCCTCCGTGATTGATGCCCCCTCCGGTGGAGCTCCAGAATAGGCCCCAAGATGGGATCTCGTGGATAAAGAAAGTTGCAGCGGCGGAATTATGGTTTTGGCTCCGTCTCAGATCGTTTGGGGGTACGTAGGTATATATATGAGGAAGGAGTACGTCGATGGAGCAACAGGGGGCCCACGAGGGTGGAGGGCGCGCCGGGGGGATAGGCGCGCCCTCCTACCTCGTGGCCTCCTCTTTTGTGTCTTGACATAGGGTCCAAGTCTCCTGGGTCTTGTTCGTTGAGAAAATCACGTTCCCGAAGGTTTTATTCCATTTGGACTTCGTTTGATATTCCTTTTCTTCGAAACCCTAAAACAGGCAAAAACAGCAATTCTGGGTTGGGCCTCCGGTTAATAGGTTAGTCCCAAAAATAATATAAAAGTGGATAATAAAGCCCAATAATGTCCAAAACAGTAGGTAATATAGCATGGAGCAATCAAAAACTATAGATACGTTGGAGACGTATCAAGCATCCCCAAGCTTAATTCCTGCTTGTCCTCGAGTAGGTAAATGATAAAAACAGAATTTTTGATGTGGAGTGCTACTTGGCATAATTTTAATGTAATTCTTCTTAATTGTGGTATAAATATTCAGATCCAAAAGATTCAAGACAAAAGTTCATATTGACATAAAAATAATAATACTTCAAGCATACTAACAAAGCAATTATGTCTTCTCAAAATAACATGGCCAGAGAAAGTTCATCCCTACAAAATCATATAGTTTAGTCATGCTCCATTTTCGTCACACAAGAATGCTCTCATCATGCACAACCCCTATGACAAGCCAAGCAATTGTTTCATACTTTAGTAATCTCAAACCTATAAACTTTCACGCAATATATGAGCGCGAGCCATGGACATAGCACTATGGGTGGAATAGAATATAATGAGGGGGGTTATGTGGAGAAGATAAAAAGGAGAAAGTCTCACATCAACGAGGCTAATCAATGGGCTATGGAGATGCCCACCGATTGATGTTAATGCAAGGAGTAGTAATTGCCATGCAACGGATGCGCTAGAGCTATAAATGTACGAAATCTCAACAAAAGAAACTAAGTGGGTGTGCATCCAACTTGCTTGCTCACGAAGACCTAGGGCACTTGAGGAGGCCCATTGTTGGAATATACAAGCCAAGTTCTATAATGAAAATTCCCACTAGTATATGAAAGTGATAAAACAAGCGACTCTCTATTATGAAGATTACGGTGCTACTTTGAAGCACAAGTGTGGCAAAGGATAGTAACATTGTCCCTTCTCTCTTTTTCTCTCATTTTTTATTTGGCCTTGCTCTTTTTTATGGCCTTTATCTCTTTTTTTATAATTCCTCAGTTCGGACAATGCTCTAAAAAATGATGATCATCACACTTCTATTTATTTACAACTCAATGATTACAACTTGATACTAGAACAAAAGATGACTCTATATGAATGCCTCCGGCTGTGTACCAGGATATGCAATGGACCAAGAATGACATGTATGAAAGAATTATGAACGGTGGCTTTGCCACAAATACTATGTCAACTACATGATCATGCTAAGCAATATGACAATAATGAATGTGTCATGATAAACGGAATGGTGGAAAGTTGCATGGCAATATATCTCGGAATGGCTATGGAAATGCCATAATAGGTAGGTATGGTGGCTGTTTTGAGGAAGATATAAGGAGGTTTATGTGTGAAACAGCGTATCATATCACGGGGTTTGGATGCACCGGCGAAGTTTGCGCCAACTCTCAATGTGAGAAAGGGCAATGCACGGTACCGAAGAGGCTAGCAAGGATGGAAGGGTGAGAGTACGTATTGCAAAAATCTACAAGTCATCAAAAACCTCGGCACTACGTGCATGCTCCTAGGGGGATAGATTGGTAGGAAAAGACCATCGCTTGTCCCCGACCGCCACTCATAAGGAGGAGAATCAAATAACATCTCATGTTTCAAATTTGTTACATAA
Organism: Triticum dicoccoides; assembly: GCF_002162155.2. Classification (NCBI taxonomy): domain Eukaryota; kingdom Viridiplantae; phylum Streptophyta; class Magnoliopsida; order Poales; family Poaceae; genus Triticum; species Triticum dicoccoides. The sequence continues at coordinate 493,061,377 of NC_041382.1, forward strand.
TGTTTACCATACGTGCATGCTACGGGACTTGCAAACTTCAACACAAGCATTTCTCAATTTCACAACTACTCAACTATCACGACTTTGATATTATTACCTCCATATCTCAAAACAATCATCAAGCATCAAACTTCTCTTAGTATTCAAAACACTCATAAGAAAATTTTACTAATCTTGAATACCTAGCATATTAGGATTTTAAGAAAATTACCATGCTATTTAAGACTCTCAAAATAATCTAAGTGAAGCATGAGAGATCAATAGTTTCTATAGAACAAATCCACCACCGTGCTCTAAAAGATATAAGTGAAGTACTAGAGCAAAACTATATAACTCAAAAGATATAAGCGAAGCACATAGAGTATTCTAACAAATTTCAAATCATGAATGGCTCTCTCAAAAGGTGTGTACAGCAAGGATGATTGTGGTAAACTAAAAAGTAAAGACTCAAATCATACAAGACGCTCCAAGCAAAACACATATCATGTGGTGAAAACAATATAGCTCCAAGTAAAGTTACCGATAGAAGTAGACGAAAGAGGGGATGCCTTCCGGGGCATCCCCAAGCTTTGGATTTTAGGTGTCCTTAGATTATCTTGGGGGTGCCATGGGCATCCCCAATCTTAGGCTCTTGCCACTCCTTGTTCCATAATCCATCAAATATTTACCCAAACTTGAAAACTTCACAACACAAAACTCAAAGTAGAAAATCTCGTGAGCTCCGTTAGCGAAAGAAAACAAAAGACCACTTCAAGGTACTATAATGAACTCATTATTTATTTATATTGGTGTTAAACCTACTTTATTCCAACTTCTCTATGGTTTATAAACTACTTTACTAGCCATAGATTCATCAAAATAAGCAAACAACACACGAAAAACAGAATCTGTCAAAAACAGAACAGTCTGTAGTAATCTGTAGCTAGAGCAAGATCTGGAACCCAAAAAAATTCTAAAATAAATTGCTGTACGTGAGAAATTTATCTATTAATCATCTGCAAAAATAATTAACTAAATAGAACTTTCAAATAAAAATGGAAGCAGTTCTCGTGAGCGCTAAAGTTTCTGTTTTTTACAGCAAGTGTAACAAGACTTTCCCCAAGTCTTCCCAACGGTTCTACTTGGCACAAGCACTAAGTAAACACAAAAAAACACAACCTAAACAGAGGCTATATAAATTATTTATTTATAAACAGGAGCAAAAATCAAGGAATAAAAATAAAATTGGGTTGCCTCCCAACAAGCGATGTCGTTTAACGCCCCTAGCTAGGCATAACAAGCAAGGATAGATCTAGGTATTGCCATCTTTGGTACGCAATCCATAAGTGGATCTCATAATAGATTCAAAAGGTAATTTAATTTTCTTTCTAGGAAAGTGTTCCATGCCTTTCCTTAATGGAAATTGGAATCTAATATTTCCTTCCTTCATATCAATAATTGCACCAATCGTTCTAAGGAAAGGTCTACCAAGAATAATAGGACATGAAGGATTGCAATCTATGTCAAGAACAATAAAATCTACGGGCACATAATTCCTATTTGCAACAATAAGAACAACATTAATTCTTCCCATAGGTTTCTTAATAGTGGAATCCGCAAGGTGCAAGTTTAGAGAGCAATCATCAAAATCACGGAAACCTAACAAATCACACAAAGTCTTTGGAATCGTGGAAACACTAGCACCCAAATCACATAAAGCATATCATTCATGATCTTTAATTTTAACTTTAATAGTTAGTTCCCACTCATCATAGAGTTTTCTAGGGATAGAAACTTCCAATTCAAGTTTTTCTTCATAAGATTGCATCAAGGCATCAACGATATGTTTAGTAAACGCTTTATTTTGACTATAAGCGTGAGGAGAATTTAGCACAGATTGCAACAAGGAAATACAATCAATCAAATAGAAATCTTCATAGTTAAATTCCTTGAAATCCATAATAGTGGGTTTAGTAACATCTAGGGTTTTAATTTCTTCAATCCCACTTTTATCAATTTTAGCATCAAGATCAAAAAATTCCGAATTCTTGGAACGCCTTCTAGGTAAAGGTGGATCATATTCAGTCCCATAATTATCAAGATTCATATTGCAAAACAAATATTTAATAGGGGACACATCAATAACTTTTAGATCTTCATCTTTATTTTCATAGGAACTAGAAGAACACGCTCTTATAAAGGCATCTTTCTTAGCATGCATCCTAGCGGTTCTTTCTTTGCACTCATCAATGGAAATTCTCATGGCTTTGAGAGACTCATTGATATCATGCTTAGGTGGAATAGATCTAAGTTTCAAAGAATCAACATCAAGAGAAATCCTATCAACGTTCCTAGCCAACTCATCAATCTTAAGCAATTTTTCTTGAATCATAGCATTGAAACTCTTTTGTGAAGTAATAAATTATTTAATATTAGATTCAAAATCAAAGGGCATCTTATTATAATTTCCATAAGAATTGTTGTAGGAATTACCATAATTATTAGAGGGATTACTAGGATAAGGCCTAGGATTGAAATTTCCTCTATATGCGTTGTTACCAAAATTGTTCCTACCAACAAAATTCACATCCATAGATTCATTATTATTCTCAATCAAAGTAGACAAGGGAACATCATTAGGATCAGAAGAAACACTCTTACTAGCAAATAATTTCATAAGTTCATCCATCTTTCCACTCAAAACATTAATTTCTTCTATCGCATGCACCTTTTTATTAGTAGATCTTTCAGTATGCCATTGAGAATAATTAACCATAATATTATCTAGGAGTTTAGTAGCTTCTCCTAAAGTGATTTCCATAAAAGTGCCTCCCGCGGCCGAATCTAAAAGATTTCTAGAAGAAAAATTCAATCCGGCATAAAAAATTTGTATAATCATCCACAAATTTAAACCATGAGTAGGGCAATTACGTATCATTAGATTCATTCTCTCCCAAGCTTGTGCAACATGTTCATGATCAAGTTGCTTAAAATTCATAATATCGTTTCTAAGAGAGATGATCTTAGTGGGACGAAAATACTTAGAGATAAAAGCATCTTTGCACTTGTTCCATGAATCAATACTATTTTTAGGCAAAGACGAAAACCAAGCTTTAGCACGATCTCTAAGCGAAAAAGGGAATAGCTTCAATTTAACAGTATCATTATCCACATCTTTTTATTTTGCATATCACACAAATCAACGAAGCTATTTAGATGGGTAGCAGCATCTTCACTAGGAAGGCCGGAAAACGGATCTTTCATGACAAGATTCAGCAAAGCAGTATTAATTTCACAAGATTCAGCATCGGTAAGAGGAGCAATCGGAGTGATAATAAAATCATTATTGTTGGTATTGGTGAAGTCACACAATTTAGTGTTATCTTGAGCCATCATGACAAGCAAGCAAACTAACACACAAGCAAACAAAAAGCAAGCGGGCAAAAAGAGGCAAATAGAGAAAGAGAGGGAGGATAGAGAGAGAGGGCAAATAAAACGGCAAGGGTGAAGTGGGGGAGAGGAAAACGAGAGGCAAATGGAAAATAATGTAATGCGGGAGATAAGGGTATGTGATGGGTACTTGGTATATTGACTTTTGTGTAGACCTTCCTGGCAACGGCGCGAGAAATCCTTCTTGCTACCTCTTGAGCACTGCGTTGGTTTTCCCCGAAGAGGAAGGGATGATGCAGCAAAGTAGCATAAGCATTTCCCTCAGTTTTTGAGAACCAAGGTATCAATCCAGTAGGAGGCTACGCATGAGTCCCTCGCACCTGCACAAAACAAATAAATCCTCGCAACCAACGTGATAAGGGGTTGTCAATCCCTACACGGCCACTTACGAGAGTGATATCTGATAGATATGATAAGATAATATTTTTGGTATTTTTGTGATAAAGATGCAAAGTAAAATAAAAGCAAGGTAAAAAAGCAAAGGAAACAACTAAGTATTGGGAGATTAATATGATGAAGATAGACCCGGGGGCCATAGGTTTCACTAGTGGCTTCTCTCAAGAGCATAAGTATTCTACGGTGGGTGAACAAATTACTGTTGAGCAATTGCAGAATTGAGCATAGTTATGAGAATATCTAGGTATGATCATGTATATAGGCATCACGTTCGAGACAAGTAGACCGACTCCTGCCTGCATCTACTACTATTACTCCACTCATCGACCGCTATCCAGCATGCATCTAGAGTATTAAGTTAATGAAAACAGAGTAACGCCTTAAGCAAGATGACATGATGTAGAGGGATGAACTCATGCAATATGATGAAAACCCCATCTTGTTATCCTCGATGGCAACAATACAATACGTGCCTTGCTGCCCCTACTGTCACTGGGAAAGGACACCGCAAGATTGAACCCAAAGCTAAGCACTTCTCCCATTGCAAGAAAGATCAATCTAGTAGGCCAAACCAAACTGATAATTCGAAGAGACTTGCAAAGATAACCAATCATACATAAAAGAATTCAGAGAAGATTCAAATATTGTTCATAGATAGACTTGATCATAACTCACAATTCATCGGTCTCAACAAACACACCGCAAAAAGAAGATTGCATCTAATAGATCTCCACAAGAGAGGGGGGAACATTGTATTGAGATCCAAAAAGAGAGAAGAAGCCATCTAGCTACTAACTATGGACCCGTAGGTTTGAGGTGAACTACTCACACTTCATAGGAGGGGCTATGGTGTTGATGTAGAAGCCCTCCGTGATCGATGCCCCCTCCGGCGGAGCTCCGGAACAGGCCCCAAGATGGGATCTCATGGATACAGAAAGTTGCGGCGGTGGAATTAGGGTTTTGGCTCCATCTCTAATCGTTGGGGGTACGTAGGTATATATAGGAGGAAGGAGTACGTCGGTGGAGCAACAAGGGGCCCACGAGGGTGGAGGGCGCGCCTGGGGGGGGGGGGGTAGGCGCGCCCCCTACCTCGTGGCCTCCTCTTTTGTGTCTTGACGTAGGGTCCAAGTCTCCTGGGTCTTGTTCGTTGAGAAAATCACGTTCCCGAAGGTTTCATTCCGTTTGGACTCCGTTTGATATTCCTTTTCTTCAAAACCCTAAAACAGGCAAAAAACAGCAATTCTCGGTTGGGCCTCCGGTTAATAGGTTAGTCCCAAAAATAATATAAAAGTGGATAATAAAGACCAATAATGTCCAAAACAGTAGGTAATATAGCATGGAGCAATCAAAAATTAGAGATACGTTGGAGACGTATCATGGACGTGCAAAAGATTCCATCCATGCCCACCAACATCGAGTGGGGTGACGCCTCGCCCTCTAAGGTATTGGGACTCAGCAAGGTTGTCGTTTCTCATGATCTTACAATCGAGAAGGTCACGCTTGTTGAGTCCCTTGCATACAATTTACTTTCCGTTCGTCAACTAGCACTCATGGGTTTTGCCACCTTCTTTGATGTTGATACCATGGCCCTCTTGTGGAGCAAGACTCTTAAAGTAGCCTTTGTTGGGCATGTCGAAAACGGTCTCTATGTGATTAAATTTTCAGAGCGACTCACTGAGACCGCGACATGCCTAATGGCTAAAGTTGACGTGGGATGGTTTTGGCATCGCCGTCTAGCCCATGTCAATATGAGATCTTTGCAAAGTCTTCTCAAGGGGGACCATGTCCGTGGACTAATAGATGTTAGTTTTGCCAAAGATCGTGCTTGCAGTGCTTGTATCGAAGGAAAGATACATGAAAAGGCTCACCCTCCCATGACTATCATTTACTCGAAGAGGCCTTTGGAGATCCTTCACATGGATCTCTTTGGGCCTCCATCTTTTGATAGTCTTGGGGGTAGGAAGTATTGCTTGGTGATTGTGGATGATTATTCAAGATACACTTGGGTATATTTCTTCAAGAGGAAGAGTGAGACCCAACAAACCGTCATTGACTTTGCAAATGAAGCTCAACGTCAACACAATGCAAAGATCTTGACAATAAGAAGTGAGAACGGCACCGAGTTCAAGAACTAGACCTTGGATGAGTTTCTTAGTGATGAGGGGATCAAGCATCAATATTCTGCACCTTACACTCCTCAACAAAATGGTGTAGCGGAGAGGAAGAACCGGACGTTGATGGATGCGGCAAGGACCATGATGGCGGAGTTCAAATCTCCATACAACTTTTGGGCCGAAGCCATCAACACCGCATGTCATGCATCAAATCGGCTCTACCTCCGCAAAGGCTTGAACAAGACTCCATATGAGATACTCACTAGGAACAAGCCCAACCTCAAGTACTTCCGGGTGTTCGGGTGTAAGTGTTTCATTCTCAAGAAAGGTGTTCGTTTGTCTAAATTTGAGGCTAGAGCTCATGAGGGCATATTCGTTGGTTATGCTACAAACTCCCATGCTTACCGTGTCCTCAATAAGTCCACGGGACTTATTGAGGAGACATGTAATGTGGAGTTTGATGAGAATAACGGCTCCCAAGTGGAGCAAAGTGGCACTTGTGATGTAGGTGATGAAATTCCTCCCCAAGCCATAAGAAGAATGGGTGTTGGTTTTATCTTACCCATTTAGGAACCCCTTGTGGCTGAAGGAGAAGGACAATGCTCCACTCAAGTGGAGCCATCACCAACCCAAGGCCCACACGCTTCTGAAGAACAAAGTGAAGGCCCTCAACCTCAAGAACAAGACCAAGGGCAAGGTCAATCTCAAGATGGTGTTGTAACATCAAGTGATGCCCAAGGTCAAGTTCTCTCCTCCGAGCAAGTTCAAGATCAAGAGCTTCCTCGAGAACAAGAACAAGCTCAAGACGGCGCTCAAGATGATCAAGTGACCGCTCCTCGACTCACCCCCGAGGAGGAATTGGAGCGTCGTGCCGCCAAGATTGCTTCCAAGATCTCCACCAAAGATCTTGGAACCTTAAGAAAGGGGGTAAGAACTCGTAGACAATTAGCAAACTATTGTGAACATCACACGTTTGTCTCTTGTGTTGAACCCCAAAAGGTCTATGAGGCGCTCGAAGATCCGGATTGGCTCAATGCCATGCATGAAGAACTCAACAACTTCGAGCACAACAAGGTGTGGAGATTGGTGCCAAGGCCAACGGGGAACCATAATCTCATTGGAACCAAGTGGATATTCAAGAACAAGAAATATGCTCATGGGATTATCATTCGCAACAAGGCTCGTTTGGTAGCACAAGGCTACTCCCAAGTCGAGGGTATCGACTACGGTGAAACCTTTGCTCCCGTTGCTCACATTGAATCCATTCGCATGTTGATTGCATATGCTTCTCATCATAACTTTAAGTTACAACAAATGGATGTGAAGAGTGCTTTTCTTAATGGTCCTATTAATGATTTGGTATATGTCAAGCAACCCCCCGGGTTCGAGGATCCCTACTTTCCTGATCATGTGTATCAACTTGATAAGGCACTCTATGGCCTTAAGCAAGCCCCATGTGCGTGGTATGACCACCTTATCGAGTTGTTGCAAGATCGTGGTTTTGAAATTGGGAAAATCGACCCCACTCTTTTTACTAAGAAGGTCAAAGGGGAGTTGTTTGTGTGCCAACTATATGTTGATGATATTATCTTTGGTTCCCCTAACAAAGCTTTCAATGAGGAAATTGCCGCGCTCATGACTGATGTGTACTACACAACTTCTTCTTGTAGATGTTGTTGGGCCTCCAAGTGCAGAGGTTTGTAGGACAGTAGCAAATTTCCCTCAAGTGGATGACCTAAGGTTTATCAATCCGTAGGAGGCGTAGGATGAAGATGGTCTCTCTCAAGCAACCCTGCAACCAAATAACAAAGAGTATCTTGTGTCCCCAACACACCCAATACAATGGTAAATTGTATAGGTGCACTAGTTCGACGAAGAGATGGTGATACAAGTGGTATATGGATGGTAGATAAAGGTTTTTGTAATCCGGAAATATAAAAACAGCAAGGTAACTAATGATAAAAGTGAGCGTAAACGGTATTACAATGCGTTGAAACAAGGCCTAGGGTTCATACTTTCACTAGTGCAAGTTCTCTCAACAATAATAACATAATTGGATCACATAACTATCCCTCAACATGCAACAAAGAGTCACTCCAAAGTCACTAATAGCAAAGAACAAACAAAGAGATTATGGTAGGGTACGAAACCACCTCAAAGTTATCCTTTCTGATCGATCTATTCAAGAGTCCGTAGTAAAATAACATGAAGCTATTCTTTCCATCGATCTATCATAGAGTTCGTACTAGAATAACACCTTAAGACACAAATCAACCAAAATCCTAATGTCACCTATGTTGGGGATATTACTACTGGGCGTAAACCGGCCAGGAAAGGCCGGGTTAACTTCATCCGTAGTTGATTATGCTTGAAGCCCATGTAGACAGAAGAGGAAAGGTCCAGGGCCCAGAACCGGTTTAAGGCCCTAGCCGTGAACCGGCATTTGTATGAAACTTGTATTGTAAGATAGAAAGAGTGGAGACCGAACCGGACACGTTTATGAGCCGGTCTCGGGACTCAGGAAACCGACGAGCGCCACCCATGTATATAAGGGGATGACCCGGCAGCGGTTCAGGACAACAGACAACAACTCGAGAGCCAGACAAAGCGGATTCGCTCCCTGGCCTTCGAAACCCTAGCAATACCAATCACAACTAGACGTAGGCTTTTACCTTCCTCGAAGGGGCCGAACTAGTATAAAATTCCCCATGTCCCTTTGTCCGGTTTAACCCCTTAAAGCTAACCCGTAGCGATGGCTCCACGACTAAGTCCTTTCACAAGGACATCTGCCGTGACAAACCCATGACAGTTGGCGCCCACCGTGGGGCTATCGCACGATGGTTTTGAGTTCTTGAAGGGCAGCTTCGATGGACTTAAGGGATACGCTGTGGGCCGGATGACGAAGAGTTGTCGCGGCAAGCTCTACATCGACAACGCGGGATGGGGTCCCGAGGCCGATTCAATTGAATACGGGTACAGGGTCCCCTTTGGTGGGATTCACGTCTTCATCGGCAAGATCGGCGAACCAGCCCCTGAGCCGGACATCTACACCGACATCATCGAAACGGCTCGGCGTGCAAGTTCTTCGCCGGTTCAGCCTGAGGCAAGGCATGTTTTCATGGGTGTCATCCATGGATCGAGGTACGAGGACAGACCGGTGTCCGATGGAGAGACTGTGGTCTGTTCTGATGACGAGTCTTCTGGAGAGACTGAATCACTTTACCAGGTGTAGGACGGCCGGATTGAGGGAGGATCCGAGGGCAACAGTACTCTGGATTCCCTCGATCTACCAAACCGGGCCGCCATCTTCATGGCCGGCACACAATCGGTGCCTCATTCATCTACCGCCACAGCAATGCTCTCCGGTTCAACAACGGCCACACCAGCAGGGGCAGGAAGCTCGGCGCCGCCTCCGGCCCAAGTCCTGTCTGATTTGTTCGATGCTTTGGCAACGTTGATGGCCGCGGAGGTGGATGCAGCAGCCAGGGATCAGCACAATGCGGAGATTGCAAAGGTGAAAGATCAGATAGCCCAGGCTAAAGCGGACCTGGCAACAGAGAATGCTAGGATGGCTACAGAGCAGGCTGAATTGGAAGCACAGGCCTACCGGATTAGACTGGATCAGAATGCTTTAGAGGAAGTCATGAGAAGAAGGTATCGATCACGTCTCCCGTCAGTTTATGAGCCACAGAATCTCTTCAACACACCAGGAGTAGGAGTTGGTAGCCAACCCGCACTAAACCGGGCGGGGGCGCCAGAAACAGGAGCGCCGGTTCAACCGCGCACGACGGACCCGCCTCGCCAGAACAACGTTGAGCCACAGTATGTACCAACGCCGCCCGGGCATTATTCCAACCCATTGGACAACATTGTGGCCGCCGCTTCACGCCTGGCGGCCCTCCCAACTGACGGCAAGTCACCAGTTGCAGTGGAAGCACGTCGGGCCAGGGATCTTCTTCAAACAGCACTAAATCAACAGCAGGCGTATTCACACAGTCGTGAGAGGATTCATTCCACTCCCCGTCCAAGCCGAAGTTATAGAAGACACGTGGAGGACGAACCGGTGGTGTCCAATAGTGCATGTCGCCGAAATTCACCACGAGGGAACAACCCGGCTGGGGGAGGCGCTAATGCGCAAGATGTTGTGGACCATGGCCGCGCACGTCGGGAGGCCGAGTTGGCAGCTCGACACGGAGCACGACAGCATACTCCGGTTCACCCCACGGCCTTCGTGGAGCCAGGAGTGATGTTTAGTTCCTTAGGGGTGACGTGTTTAACCCCCGCTTTGCGTAATGTGAGACTGCCCAAGGATTTCAAGGGACCTCATAACGTACCAAATTACACCGCCGATTTGCAACCAGAGGCGTGGGTGGAGAGCTATGAGATGGCAATGGAGATGTTAGATGTGGATGAGGCAGTGTGTGCTAAATATTTCACCATGATGTTGGAAGGAACAGCTCGCACTTGATTGAAGAGCTTGCCGACCAACTCTGTTGGATCATGGGCCAAATTGAAGCACTGGTTTATCCAGAACTTCAAGGATACGTGTAAGCAACTGATGTCAATCGTAGATCTGGCCGCTTGTGTCCAAGAGGAAGGGGAGTCCACGACCCATTGGGTCAAACGGGTCTCAGCGATTTTGCATTCATCAGATCATATCAATGCAGACACTGCAGTGTTAACATTAGAGGGCAATTGTCGTTTCAAACCGTTAAAACAGAAGTTGGGAAGGCTCAAACGGCACTGCAATGACATGTCAACACTCATGGCCGCTTTGGTTAAATACGCCGATTCAGATAATACCAAGGATCCGGATTTAGAGGAGGACAAATCGGAGAAAGGTAAGAAGAATGGCAATGCCAAAGGTCAACAGCATAATCCGGCAGGCCATGGAAATGCTGGTAAGCGCAAGGCCGACAGTAGCTTGGACTTTGTTGCAAATACCAATGCGTAGGAGAATGGCCAGCACCGTAAGGGCAAGCAGCCCCAGAGGGGTGGAGGTTCAGGCAACAATTTGGAGCGCTTGTTAAATTAGCCCTGTCCAAAGCATGGATTGAAGGAGAAGCCGACATCACATCTTTGGAAGGACTGTTATATCATGCGGGATTTCAACAATTCCAATATGTTCCAATATGACAACAGCCTGCCCGGCGGTTCAGGAGGAGGTTTCCACGGGCCGGGTTACAGAGGTGGTGGTTTCGGTTCAGGGTTTCCAGGCAACCATACCGGACACGTCAATCAAGGGCACCAAGGCAACCAGGGAGGATACAACCATCAAGGGAGTTAGCAGCAGCAGCAGTCAGGTTATCAGAGCAATCCCAAACAGCTGAACAGCGGGCAATATCATGTCTTCACTACTAGTTTGTGTAAACGTGATCAGAAGCTTCACAAAAGGGCAGTAAACTCGGTTGAGCCGGCAGTGCCTCAGTATTTACGCTGGTCTGAGCAACCTATTTTGTGGAGTAGAGATGATCGCCCACCCCGGGTTGATAATCCGAGTCACTTGGCCCTGGTGGTAGCCCCTCAAGTTGGGGGATACAAGTTTACTAAAGTGCTCATGGATGGGGGAAGTGGTATCAATATTTTGTATTAAGATACATTCTGCCGTATGGGGTTGACAGATAAGGATCTCAAACCGTCAAATACGGTCTTTCATGGGGTGGTACCTAGTAAGTCTGCATATCCTGTTGGCAAGATAGCTTTGGAGGTAGCTTTTGGAGATGACTATGATTCAAGGTCAAAAACATTGACATTTGAGGTGGTAAAGATCAAAAGTCCATACCACGCCTTGTTTGGGCGGCCGGCTTATGCTAAGTTTATGGCAAGGCCATGTTATGTTTATCTACGGCTTAAAATGCCAGGTCATAAAGGGACTATCACAGTACATGGAAGTATAAAGATTGCTTTGGAGTGTGAAGAAGGTGATGCGGCTTATGCTGAGACGGTTTGTGCCACGGAGGAGTTGAAATTCTATAAGGAGCAAGTTGATCTGGCAGACATGACCTCTTTGAAAAAGCCAACTACAGAGCATGATCCGGCGTTGAAGTTCAAATCGGCTACAGACACTAAGATGGTTGACTTTGTTCCGGGCGATTCATCCAAACAGTTCAGCATCAGCGCTAACCTGGATCCCAAATAGGAAAGCGCGCTCATCGAGTTCATCCATGAGAACCGGGACATCTTTGCATGGAAACCTTCTGACATGCCAGGTGTACCGAGGGAACTCGCTGAGCACACACTCAACATCGATCCTAAGTTTAAACCGGTCTCGCAGTTCCTCTGCCGTTCCAATGAAGAGAGACGTAAGGCTATAGGTGAAGAGGTAGCCCGTCTGTTGGCCGCAGGGTTTATTGTTGAAGTTTTTCATCCAGAGTGGTTAGCCAATCCGGTGCTGGTTCTTAAGAAAAACGGCACTTGGCGCATGTGTGTGGACTACACAGATTTAAACAAGGCTTGCCCTGCAGACCCCTTTGCTCTCCCTCACATTGATCTGATAATTGATGCTACGGCAGGTTGTGACCGTTTGTGTTTTCTGGATGCTTACTCTGGTTATCATCAGATCAAAATGGCGGTTAAGGACCAGGAGAAGACAACCTTCATAACTCCCTTTGGAGCCTTCTGCTATGTTTCCATGCCCTTTGGACTCAAGAGTGCCCAGGCGACCTACCAGCGATGTGTTCAGAATTGCCTTCATAAACAAATTGGGCGCAATGTTCATGCATATGTGGATGATATTGTGGTCAAGTCCAGAAAGGAGGAGACATTGATAGATGATCTACGAGAAACCTTTGACAATCTCCGGGTTTACAAGATGATGCTCAATCTGGAGAAGTGTGTCTTCGGTGTCCCGACAGGCAAGCTCTTAGGCTTTCTGGTATCAAACAGAGGCATTAAGGCTAATCCAGAAAAGATTGCAGCAATTACATCCTTGGCTAAACTGGCGTGTATTAACGATGTTCAACGTCTGGCCAGCCAGATTACAGCCTTGAGCCGGTTTATCAGTCGCCTTGGAGAGAAGGCCATCCCCTTATATCAGATGCTCAAGAAAACAGATAACTTTTTCTGGAGCAAGACAGCTGATAAGGCGTTCGAGGATCTGAAGAGACAGCTAGCTGAACCGCCCATGCTTGCAGCATCGATCGATAAAGAGCCGTTATTACTATATGTGGCTGCTAATGCCGGGGCTGTTAGAATAGCCATTGTGGTAGAGCGCAAGGAGCTTGGCAAGGAATATCCGGTTCAACGGCCGGTTTATTATATCAGCGAGGTGCTCATTGAGTCAAAGCAGAGGTATCCGCATTGGCAGAAGCTGGTGTATGGGGTGTTTATGGCGAGCCGGAAGCTTAAACATTATTTTCAGGGCCATCCTATCACAGTGGTCAGTTCAGCTCCTCTGGGGCGACATCATTCAAAACAGAGAAGCAACTGGCTGGATTGCCAAGTGGGCTATTGAGCTTGGTCCTCATGGGCTCAAATATATACCCCGCACAGCGATCAAATCCCAGGCACTCGTGGATTTCATCAATGATTGGACGGAGTTACAGGCGCCTGAAGAGAAACCAGATAATACATATTGGACTATTCATTTTGATGGATCCAGACAGTTAGAGGGCTCGGGGGCTGGAGTCATACTAACTTCCCCACGAGGTGACAAGTTTTATTATGTCCTCCATTTAATGTTCCCTTGCACTAACAATGCAGCTGAATATGATGCTTTTCTCCATGGTCTTCGGATGGCTAAGGAGATGAATTTAAGCCGGGTTAAGTGCTTCGGCGATTCAGATGTAGTGGCTCAGCAGGTGTCTGGCACTTGGGATTCTAAGAACCCACTCATGGCTGCATATCGGCGAGAGGTGGACGCAGTGGCTGGTCACTTTAAAGGTTATCAGGTGGACCATATAGACCGGTGGAAGAATGAAGCGGCGGACGCTTTAAGTCGTCTTGGTTCCCAACGTAAACCGGTCTTGCCCAATGTCTTTCTTGATGTGTTGCATAATCCGTCAGTCAAAGTACCAACCGAAGAAGATTTGGCTATTCCTGATCCGGAGGCTCGGTTGGTGGCAGCTCTGCATGCCTTACTGGATTGGACGATCCCATATCTAGCTTACATGAATCGGGGCGAGTTACTAGACGATAAAACTTTGGCTCGACAGATAATCCGGTGTTCCAAGTCCATGACCATACTCAACGGGGAGTTACATCATTACAGTGTTTCAGGAGCAATTTAGCGCTGTGTTTCTCCTCAAGAAGGTTGTGAGATTTTGCGAGAAATCCATGAAGGGGATTGCGGTCACCATGCCGGTTCAAAGTCGTTGGTTGCCAAAGCTTTTCGCCACAGTTTTTACTGGTTGACAACACATGTTGATGCGGAGGATTTAGTCAAGAGATGTGATGGATGTCAAAAATTTGCCCGCCGTGCGCATGTTCCGGCTCAAGAGTTGCGGATGATTGCAATTACATGGCCGTTTGCAACTTGGGGGCTTGATATGGTTGGACCCTTCAAGCGTTCTAAGGACAAAAAGACCCACCTGTTAGTAGAAGTTGATAAATTCACTAAATGGGTGGAGGCAGAGCTAGTCAGCAAGTGTGATGCAGCCACGGCGGTTCAATTCATCAAGAAGGTGATTTTCCGGTTTGGTTTTCCACACATCATTATAACAGATAATGGTACTAATCTGTCAAAAGGGGAGATGGAAGAATTCTGTCAACATGAGCACATCCGGCTTGATCTAGTGTCGGTGGCTCACCCCCAATCTAATGGTCAAGCAGAAAGGGCAAATCAAGAAATTCTACGGGGTATCAAACCAAGGCTTATGGTTCCCTTAAAGCGGACGCCGGGTTGTTGGGTTGAGGAGCTACCTTCTATGTTATGGAGCATCAACACCACACCCAATAGGTCTACAGGTCACACACCTTTCTTCATGGTCTATGGAACGGAAGCGGTTCTTCCTAGTGACATCCGTCACGATTCGCCCCGTGTGGCAGCTTATGTTGAAGCTGATAATGAGAAAGCACGTCAGGATTCACTGGACATGTTGGATGAAGAGCGTGATCTTGCAGCAGCACGATCGGCAATTTATCAACAAGATCTCCGACGTTATCACAGCCGCCGGGTTAAAACCAGAACCTTTCAAGAAGGTGATTTGGTGCTCCGGCTCATCCAGCATCAGACTGATATGCACAAGTTATCCCCACCTTGGGATGGACCCTTTGTGGTCAGCAAAAATCTGCACAACGGATCTTATTACCTCATTGATGTTCGAGAGCATGAAGACTCACGTCAATCGGAGGAGGAGACCAAGCAGCCATGGAACATAGCTCTCCTTCGGCCTTACTATACTTGAAGCCATAGGCTCTTCATCTGCACATATTTATGACAGTGTATATATCATATAATAAATCGGAGCCTCCATTATAAGCGGGGTATCTGTTCTTTTTATATCCTGTGTGTGCTTTTACAAGTTAGTTGACAAAGCGGAGTCTTCTAATCCGGCTTTAGCAGCTGCATAGATATAAAAAAATCACTAGGGGGCTTGGCCATATTTGAACTATAGCTACACCTCTTGATCGGTTTTTAAACCATGAAGGGATATCACTAGGGGGCTTGGTTGTCCTCACACCATAGCTACACCTCTTGATAGGCATTTAAGCCACAAAGGGAAAATTTTGTGGAGCCAAAGAGAGTGTTGTACACAGTACAGACTCAAACATGGGCACACACTGAGCATCGCTCACAAAGTTACTTGGGGGGCTCTTTTTGCAAAGCAACAAAGAGTTTGAAAGGACCCTCGTAATTGGCTATCAAGCCACGGCTTGGAAGCCTGGTGTATTCACCTAAAAACCCGGGTTAACCTGCCTTCATCAAGTAAGCCACTCCTGTCCAGGTAATCCTGGTATGACCCATCGAACGTTTGACAAGTCAATCTTTTACAGACCCTGAACTTGTCACAGTTAAAACAATGATTGGTTAATTGGAGGCCCATCTTAAACGGCTTTGTTAAATGGTTTAACTCAGAGGCCTGGCAGCCCATGAAAAGCCTCGATTTGGAGCCTGGCAGCTCGTAAAAAGCCTTGCATATTTTCCTGTTTGAATTTTGTTTGTTGAAAATCATAAGTATTTTTTGATAAACCGGCGTCCTTGACCCGGCTTGCTTTTCAACTTCAAGTTGTGGGCACATGATCAATTATAAACTGGTGTTCATTGACCCGGTCTGGTTTGACTAAATCGCCAGTGTTATAAAGAAAATCTGGTGGTTATCCCGGTCCGGTTTAATATATAGGCCGGCATTATGAAGATGGAGTTATCAACGTTTCGGATTGGTATTAAGACCTTTTCCGTATACACGTTTGGTCAATCAATGAGGTATGTTCTGTACATTACTTTTTGTACAAACACTTGATTATTCATCTAGGTACTATATACTTCTTGGATATCATGACACGTTTAGCGGTAAACCGCTAGACACTTTTAAGTTGTTGTACCCAGGAACGCAATTCATCATGGGTTATGCATGAATATATCCCAAATGGCGGCACAGATTGTCACAAAGTATTATGAAACATGCTCGATGGCATGGGACATAAGGGAGTTTCAGCTATCCTATTACATGAAGCTTCAAAGCGGCTCAAACAGTATCATTGTTTTTCACAGTAGCCATATAAACCGGCGACCGGATCAGGACTCTTCATCGCGACGGTTTGACGGTTGAGGGTCAGTTGGTGTAGGCACTTCTTCATCCCTCCCTAGACGCTGGAAATCAGCCATTGACCAATCGATTCCAGTTAACGCTTGGAACACTGCTTCCTCATGGATAAGATTGGAAGGGTTAATATCAGGGGCGTAAGTGTGCTTACGAATCGGAGGCACAAGTTCTTCGACTTCATGGATGTCGGCCGGCTGTCTTCTCCCTTCTACATCATAAAACGGTTGAAAATGGGACAAATCGATATCATCAGCCAACTTGCTGGCTGCTAGCCGCATCTGTTTGGTCAGCCGCCAAAGATCATCATTGTCGGAGTTTGAACTGTCTTCTTTAACGCCTGGGTATCCTTTGATGACATCCTCCACTTCAAGGTCTGGAATCCAGGCTTTGGCTCAAATAAGGGCGGTTAAAGCTCCTGCTCTGGCAGCTGCTTTCTTCAACTCGGCAATACGGGCTGGTAACATGCCCGGCTTCTCAAGGGTTTCCTTAATCAAAGTTGGAGCCGGTTTGTTATAAGCTGCCGTGCTAATAACCCGTTGAGACCCAGAGTATAGCTGTTCAACCAATGTATATGCCGCTTTGAGCTTCATCCGCATATCTGTACCAAGATGAGCGATCCGAGTGCCTGCCAACGATTTTATCAACATTTTGGTTAGTTATAAGATTCATCGACTGGCGCAACATACATAAGCAGACACTTTCCAAAGATAGCAGAGGTCATAGCATTGATTTGGTATTTCAAACCGGCTAGTTCTTCAACCACTGGCTTTAGGGCTGCCTCGGCGTCTACAACTCTTTTGGTTAAACCGGATTTCTCGGTTTCCCATTCAGCACGTTCTTGGTTGAAGGATTCTTTCAGTTTTTCCATTCCGGCCAGGGCCTGGGTCAGCTCCTCTTTGGCTTTTGCAGCCTCGGCTTGTTGTGACTTCACATTTTCTTGCAAGTCAGAATTTCGGGCATCTTTGTTTCTCAGTTCAGCCTGCAACGTTGAAGGTATGTTAAACAAACAACATATATATGTGCTAAAGTACAAAGCGTATAACAAAGTTATGCACTTCATACTTGGGGCTAATGCCTATTTGCTCTCAAGTACTGCACTTTATACAAGTCTCCAGAACAATGCAAGCATTATCCTTGACACTTGGGGGCTAATGTGCGTCTGTTCTAAAACAGATGTGTGGATTAAAAACCGGATTAACTTGCCAAGTTAAACTGGCCTTTGGGGGCTATGCTGCAGAAAGTTATCTAATTTTTTCAAGATGAGTCTTATCTATTATTAGCGACCTGCCATTGCAAGGATCAATGATGAGATGCTTAAAGTGTTACAAAGACCCGGTTTGTGATTAACAATCATAAAACGGCCCTTGGGGGCTACTTGGGATAGTGTTTCAGCTATAAATCAATATACAAAGGGAGAGGAATTTACCTCATATCGCTCTTTCATCAAGTTCACCAAACCGGCTTCATAATCCCGGTTTGAGTGCAGATGGTTCAAGAAGCCAGAATGAAGCTCATCGGTGTTAAGATGAGCATAGTTTGATAAGTCGCTGCTCCATTTACCTTTATCCCGGGCAGCTTGCTCTTCTTTGGCACTATGCTGAGCTAAAATGACGGGATGGCCAGGAGAGTTGTGGCATATTCCAGTAATAATAACATCATCACCTTGGCCTTCAGGATTTTTGGTGGATGATGCTGGAATTTCAGTGTCTTTCACCGGACTAGCCCGGATTGGCTCTGTCGGTTCAGTATCGGGTGCGGCAGGCTCAGCATCTGTTGGTTCATCGGTATGTTGGCCTTCAAGGGGTGGATCATCAAAAGTAACTTCAGGATGGGGGCCTTCTGGTTCACCAGTCTATTCCGGTTCACCTCTTAGTTCTTCTTCTTCGGCGACAGGGTCTTCTGGCGGATTGGTGACCCGAGCTTTCTTGCTGGGTCTGGCTTTGGCCCTGCAAACAGAATAAAAAAGGATTAACATCCTATTCAAAGGATTTATGGCACATTGAAAGGAAAGGTTTTTACAACTCACCCGGCCAGAGTTTTCAAAGGGGGAGTTGAGTTGCTGTCGATTCACCAGAAGATGAAGGAGGTGTCACCTGATAATTTGAATCGGACGGATTAAGAGGCTGTCTGAAATAACCTGCCTTGGGGTAAGAATGGTCAGAAGTAGGAGAGACCTCAGATCGGTGCTTCCAAACCGGAGTGTCAGGTAAACCGGCTGAAGTGACCTGTTGGCCACTGTGCCGGGTTGTCCGGTGAGCTTCATGCTATTGAATCTTCAAAATAAATGTTGGATCCAAGTGAGCAAGAGGATGAGAAAAGCTTACTTTCCGGACTGCTTGGCGAGTTTTTTGTGTTGGCATAGAGTCTGAACCGGAGGAAAGGGTAATTACCTCTATGTCATCAGCTTGAATAGCTTTTGCGTCCTCCTGAGGAAGATCATTGTTAATGAGATGCATGAAAAGAGAGCCAAGTGAGTCAAGTTCTACCTCAACTTCTGGATCATCAGTATCATCATCAAGCTCCATATTAACCCGGTCAGCCGTTTTCCGTTTTGACATCCGTTTTACGGCTTTGGTCTTTGGGCATGATGGCTTGACCGCTTTATCTCCAGTCGGTTTTGCCGCTTTCTCTACAGTTTTCCTTTTCCAGAAGGGGTCATCACCCTACATATAAAGAAGAAGGGTTACAGGTTGCATAAAGTTAAAGATATTAGAGATGAAGAGGAAGTATAATGCTTATAGCAGGCGGTTTGTTCTTGGCATAGAAGGGACTCAGACCGGTTTGACTACAGATCAGTTCTGACTCATTCAGAATCTTCTTTACACCTTCAGTGACTTCTTCCTCAGATAATTGGATGTTGCAATGGTGTTGAGGGTCGTCAACCTCACTGGTATATTCACACATTAAACCGGGACACCGGCTTAGCGGCAAGATACTCCGGGATATCCAACAGCGCACAAAGTCCACACATGTTAAACCGTTTGCCATAAAGGCCCAGAGTTTGGTGAGTTGAGGAGCGTATTTATCCCTTTCTAAAGAGCTCAGGCGTTGAGGCATGGGGTGAGTATTGGATAGTCTGTGGTCACGAAAACCGGGGAGGGGATTTTCATCTTCAGGAGAAGTGTCTCTATAATAAAACCAAGTTTGATTCCATTCCTTTGGGTGGCTATGATGTTTGGCATGAGGAAATTCAACTTCTTTCCGCTTTTGAATCGAGACATCACCAAGTTCTGTGTTCGGGCCATTTACAAACTCTGTGCGCCGGTTTAAGTGAAAGAAATCCCGGAACAGTTCTGCAGTTGGTTCTTCTTGTAAATATACTTCACAGAAGACCTGGAAGTTGCATAAATTGGAAACCGAGTTGGGACCAATATCTTGCGGATGAAGTTGGAAGCTGGCAAGCACATCTCGATAAAACTTTGACCCTGGCGGTTTGAAGCCACAGCCTATATGGTCAACAAAGACCACCACCTCGCCCTGCCTTGGGGTTGGAGGATTTTCTATTCCTGGAACTCGCCATTTGATTTTAGTTTTCTTAGGCAGGGAGCCGATGCTAACCATCTCATTCAATTGAGTCTCAGTAACTCGGGAGCGAGCCTAGTTGCAGGCAGTGAATTGTTTGGCCATTGCGAAACAAAACAAGCTGAAAATGAAAGGCCGGTTTATAAATTGCGCATGATTATATGCAAGAGACAAGGGAGTAAGAAACATACTGATATGCGAAATGGTGTAAACCGGAGATTAATGCAATAAGGGAAAAAGGTAATACTAGCACAGGATTACTCAGACACTGTTAAACCAGAGCATAATTATGAAGGTAAAATGCTCCTCCGGTTTATCAGAGGGCTAATGGCGTAGACTACTTATACAAGGTTAAAACCGCCTATGTTGGTGCAAGGAGAAACATATCTCACAGGGACATAGAAACAGATCTCACAGTGACATATAAAATTTTCGGATCTAAGATAAGACAGAAAAGCAAAAATAATTGGATCTAGAAGGGGTGCATAACCGAAGCAATTTATGAAGGACTAGATCAGTTCTTTGCGCATAAGGGTTTGTGATGACAATGGAAGGATAGCTACGGCAAGGGATACGTCAAGCACGAAGTGTCCATCTACAGACTAAAGGAAGAACAGGGAAGTACAGCACTGAAGCACTGATGAACTTCAGAAGAACTGCGAAGAATGTCGAAACCCTAGAACAGATCTATGGCGAAAAAAGCAGAGAACTTACCGGAGCTGGTGAGGAAGCGAAAAGGCGCCGCAGTATTCTGGTGCATTCAGGGTGATGTAGAGGCCAGGGTCGGAGCAGAGGCGACGGTCGATGGTGGCGACGGAGCTCCAGAGGCTGAGCAGCGCAAGGAAGACGACGCGAAGAGGCACGGGGGGGAAAAGGTGAAAATGACCCCTCGGTCCTATTTATAAAGGCAAGGGATAAGTGTCAGGCCCGAAAATCGAGGGGCCAGAAATTTGGAAGTGAGGCGGAGCTGCCGCCTCGATTGTCGGAGACCTATTAATGAAGATGTGTCATACACAGTTTTTTAAATAGATGACGTCATGACGGTTTACCATGATCCGAGAAGATGATGTCACGGCGGTTTACTAAATTATGAGAAGATGTTGAAGACGAAGTTTTTACTAAGGATTGACATGAACCTGATCAAACCAATCTGGGGCCTAATGTTGGGGATATTACTACTGGGCGTAAACCGGCCAGGAAAGGCTGGGTTAACTTCATCCGTAGTTGATTATGCTTGAAGCCCATGTAGACAGAAGAGGAAAGGTCCAGGGCCCAGAACCGGTTTAAGGACCTTAGCCGTGAACCGGCATTTGTATGAAACTTGTATTGTAAGATAGAAAGAGTGGAGACCGAACCAGACACGTTTATGAGCCGGTCTCGGGACTCAGTAAACCGACGGGCGCCACCCATGTATATAAGGGGATGACCCGGCAGCGGTTCAGGACAACAGACAACAACTCGAGAGCTAGACAAAGCAGATTCGCTCCCTGGCCTTCGAAACCCTAGCAATACCAATCACAACTAGACGTAGGCTTTTACCTTCCTCGAAGGGGCCGAACTAGTATAAAATTCCCCGCGTCCCTTTGTCCGGTTTAACCCCTTAAAGCTAACCCGTAGCGATGGCTCCACGACTAAGTCCTTTCACAAGGACATCTGCCGTGACAAACCCACGACAACCTAGATACTCCAATGTCACCTCAAGTATCCGCGGGTATGATTATACGATATGCATCACACAATCTCAGATTCATCTATTCAAACCAACACAAAGTACTTCAAAGAGTGCCCCAAAGTTTCTACCGAAGAGTCAAGATGAAAACGTGTGCCAATCCCTATGCATAAGTTCACGAGGTCACGGAACTCGCAAGTTGATCACCAAAACATACATCAAGTGGATCACATGATATCCCATTGTCACCACAGATAAGCACGTGCAAGACATACATCAAGTGTTCTCAAATCCTTAAAGACTCAATCCGATTAAGATAACTTCAAAGGGAAAACTCAATTCATCACAAGAGAGTGGAGGGGGAGAAACATCATAAGATCCAACTATAATAGCAAAGCTCGCGATACATCAAGATCGTACCACCTCAAGAACACGAGAGAGAGAGAGAGATCAAACACATAGCTACTGGTACATACCCTCAGCCCCAAGGGAGAACTACTCCCTCCTCATGATGGAGAGCTCCGGGATGATGAAGATGGCCACCGGAGAGGGATTCCCCCTCCGGCAGGGTGCCGGAACGGGTCTAGATTGGTGTTTGGTGGCTACGGAGGCTTCTGGCGGTGGAACTCCTGATCTATTGTCATCTTCGATAGTTTTAGGGTATATGGATATATATAGGCAGAAGAAATACATCAGGGGAGACACGAGGGGCCCACGAGGGTGGAGGGGGCGCCCCCTGCCTTGTGCCTTCCTTGTTGCTTCTACACTCCAAGTCTTCTGGATTGCTTCCGTTCCAAAAATAAGTTCCGTGAAGTTTCAGGTTAATTGGACTCCGTTTGATTTTCCTTTTCTGCGATACTCTAAAACAAGGAAAAAAACAGAATCTGGCACTAGGCTCTGGGTTAATAGGTTAGTCCCAAAAATAATATAAAAGTGCATAATAAAGCCCATAAACATCCAAAACAGATAATATAATAGCATGGAACAATCAAAAATTATAGATACGTTGGAGACGTATCAATGACCTCCAAGTTCAAGATGTCCATTATGGGAGAGTTGAAGTTCTTTCTCGGGTTCGAAGTCAAGCAACGAAGAGAAGGAACCTTCATCAACCAAGCCAAATACACTCAAGACATGCTCAAGAGATTCAAGCTAAGTGATGTCAAGCCGGCGTCCACTCCTATGCCCGTCAAATGCCAACTTGACATAGATCCCAATGGTAAAGCAGTGGATCAAAAGGTATATCCTCCATGATTGGCTCCTTGCTTTATCTTTGTGCATCTAGACCGGATATCATGTTGAGTGTGGGGATTTGTGCACGGTTTCAAGCCGCACCTAAGGAAAGTCACTTCATGGCGGTCAAGCGAATCTTTCGATATTTGGCTCATACCCAAAACTTTGGCTTATGGTACCCAAGTGGAGCAAACTTCAAGCTTGTAGGTTATTCGGACTCGGATTGGGTGGGAGACAAAGTGGATAGGAAGTCCACTTCTGGAGGGTGCCAATTTCTTGGTTGCTCTTTGGTGAGTTGGTCTTCCAAGAAGTAAAGTTGTGTGTCTCTCTCGTCCACCGAAGCGGAGTATGTGGCGGCCGGTAGTTGTTGTGCACAACTCTTATGGATGAGGCAAACTTTAAAGGATTGCGGTGTCATTTGTGACAAAGTGCCTCTTTGGTGTGACAATGAAAGTGCCATCAAGATTTCTCTCAACCCGGTGCAACACTTAAGACGAAGCATACTGAGATTCGGTATCACTTCATCCGGGATCATATTAGGCGAGGGGAGATCGAGCTCAACTATGTCAAGACCCATGACAACCTTACAGATATTTTCACAAAGCCCTTGGATGAAGCAAGATTTTGCAAGTTAAGGCATGAGCTCAATATCATTAATACGAGCAATGTGACTTGAACCCTTGCACACCCCACCACACTCAACTTGTTTTCTCGTTTAGATGTAGGCATGGGCATAGGGGGAGTGTTGTTCTCTCAATGAACTCTTCCTCCCCCCATTATGCATAAATTGACCAACTCTTTCACATTAGCCATTTTTTATGGTACTTGTGCTTCAAAGACGAGTTTTGGTCATGGGCCCAAGGATAATTCTTCGCGGTGCCATACCAATTGACTTAAACATAGGTGGCTCCGGACACCGCCCTCTTCTTGGAGAGGTTGTGTCTCGTGGTTGGTCCTTGTTGTCTCTTGCCTTTCTTTCTTCATGTTGAGAGTGTTCTTGCAGTGTCTCGTTCGCTTGTAGTTTCCTTGCGAAGACCCTTTCTCTTTCATTTGAAACTTGCATCTTCTTGAGCTCACGGTACTATCGCGGCCTGCCACAATACTACCGCTTGTGGAGCTCAAGGTACTTCCGCACCCAGCGCGGCAGTAATTTTTTACTGCCGCCTAGGGGAGCGGTACTACAGCTTTGGTGCGGCACTTCCGCCCGAGCGGTACTACCGCGATGAGGTGCGGTACTACCGCGCTGCCGAGGGCGCGTGGGGGTTAAGACCCGGGCAGGGGGGAGTTCCAACTCCCCCATACCCATTCATTTGTTTCTCTCCCCACCGCCTCTCTCTCTCCTGCTCAAGAACGGCGCCGGAAATCCTCATCGGATCTCCGTCCCTGGCCGCTCTCCTCGGATTCCGACCGGTGGGATCGTTCCCCACCACTTCCTCTTGCCATGGATCAAGGTCTCTCCCCAAATCCCTCTCTCCTTTGTTCGTGCTTTCGCTTCTAGGTTTTTGGGGAGATGCATGTTGTTCTTGAGATTTTAGGCCAAATCTTTGCAAGAGTAGGATGTAGGAGAGTAATGATGCGTAGAAAGTGTACTTGATATGTTGCCCCATGGTAGATTTGATCAACTGTAGTACCGCCTCGTTGTATCGGTTGTTCTCAGATTCATTCGTTCGGATCTGATGCCGTGCGGTACTACCGCGTAACAGGTGCGGTACTACCGCTCGTGCGGTACTACCGTTCCTCAGGTGCAGTACTACCGCGCGAGCCGCGGTACTAAAGTTCTACTGCCGCTCCGAGCCCCGGTACTACCGTGCCACCGCGTGGTACTACCGCGACTAGGAGCGGCACTAAAATTTTAGTACCGTGCGAACAGGCAGTACTACCGCTGCTGTCAAATCTTCTTCATGGCAATTACCATAAGCACTTTCTACTGGTTTCTTGTGTTTTGCCGTGGTCTTTGTTTTGACCCGTCTCGCTTCTCGTGTGTGTTTGTGTTTTGTGTATGTCTTAGGTGGTGGCTCCGGTGTCCCTGCTCGTCGTTCCAATCCAAGCCGTGACACGGGTTCCAAACATCTGCGCAACCAAGAGGATGTTCCAGAGGGCTCCAATGCCCCCAAGCGCAATTTCAAGACAACTGCTAGCAACTTCATGGAACCATCAAAGGACATGGATGAGATACCTCTTGCTGAGTTTCTTTCTCAAAGGAAGATCAACCCTTATGCGAATCCTCGTGCAAACTTCATAGGGAATGAACTATTTTGGACCAAGCAGCAGAATCTCATTTACTTGGATGTGATCAAGGCCAAGCAGAATATGTATGTGGATGTGCACTGGATCGACATGCATCACATGAGGGATGATAAGCATCGTCACTACTTTGGTGAGGCCTTGGATCTCGTGGAGCAGTTTGCCATTGAGGATGTGATCTCTTTCCACCTCGACTATGACCCCGAGCTGGTGGCCCAGTTCTTTGCTTCGGTCCACTTCCATTCTGGGGAGGATCGAAGGATGACCTGGATGACCAATGGACGTCAGTTGACTGCTACTTGGAAGGAGTTCATGGATTTTCTCAGAGTGCCTAATGAGGGGCTCCACACACGTGTTGGTGTTCGCCCTCATGCCAACGCCGAGTCAGCTAACAAGGAAAAGCTTCTGCCGTTCTATGTTGAGAAGAAACTGGCCAGTGGCAAGTAGACATGGGTGCTCAACTCGTTCCTTGACATCATGCACCGGGTCTTCCGCCACTCCCTCTTTCCTCGCATTGGGGACAAGGACAAGGTGCATGCCTTTCTTGTGGACATGTTGCTCATTTGTGAGGAGGCACGCGTTTCTCAGACTCAACCACTTGATTTCTCACATATCATGTGGTGCGAGCTTCGGTTCGCAGTGTTCACCCGCAAGGTACCCATCTATGGTCCCTATCTGTTCCTCCTGATATCGAAGACTTGGGAGAAGCTCTATCCCACTGAGGAGTTTCTGGCCCCTGACTGGATCCGTCATGACCCCATCAGACTCCGCATCAAGCCCCAGTGGGCTAACACTACTACTCGTGCCGAGGCTGACGCTGCTAAGAGGGCTGCTGATGAGGAGGAGAATGTAGCTGAGGACAGCTCTGCTGGATATGCACCTCCCTCCACTGAGCCCTCATGGGCGAAGAAGCTGAAGGCCAAGATGAAGGCCTTGTTCTGCATGCAGGCCAAGGGGCAGTACCAGACTCATGTTGCCTCCAAGGAGAGTCGCCGCCACGACAAGAAGATCATGAGGGTTTTTGGAGAGGATGTTTCTGGCGGCTTCGAGGAGCACATCACTCCAGAGGCCAAATGGATGGCAAAACAAGGCTACAAGTGGACTGATTCTAAGGAGGAGCACATCCCCACTGCCGAGTCCGAGGAAGAGCGTGCTAGCGACTACTCCGCTTGAGCCACCACTTGTGTTGTAGGTGTCCTCTCTGCCTTTTTGGCATCTCGATGCCAAAGGGGAGAGAGTGTAGGGATTTGCCATGTCGTGTCGTGTTTGCTTCGCTTGTGTTTGGTCTGTTGAACCTTGTTTGCTTTGGTTTGGTTTGAGTTTATTTGAGCTTGTGAGACTTATCTATTATATGGTGTAAGACATATGCAGTCTATCTATCGCACCTTGCTGAGCTTATGATATATTGTGCTACTTAGTTTATGCTCTTATTTACTATCGTGCTTAGTGTTAGCATTATTATTGCAAGATATGCCATGTCTATAAAATATAGGAGGAGTGTTGATCCTAGTATGTGTGCTGTGTAGTACAAAGCACTCATCTAAATAGCACACATCTAGGGGAAGCCCATCTATATTTTAGAGATGTATGGTTTGCTCTTGTTCTACACTTTCTCCCTTGTGCAAATCCTGTATTGTCATCAATCCACCAAAAAGGGGGAGATTGTAAGGGCATATTTATCCCTAAGGTGTTTTGGTGATTGATGACAATGCATTTGCGGACTAATCGTGTGCCTCAAGTATTTCAGGTATTTTGTTACTAGGCACAATACGGTTAGGAACCCCCTCGAAGATTATTGAAGACGGTGCTTTTTCTACGTTCCTTTTTCGGTGGATTTGAGTCGTAGGAAAGCCGTACTATTAAGAGGGGGTCCGCTTTGAAAAGGTTTGGGTGGAATCGTCACGTACACGTTTACTCCTCTTTGCACTGCCTTTCCCTTAGCACTTTGGAGCATCCTCCATTTCTTCGTGTTTGTGCAAAAAGAAGAATTCCTAGTGTTGCTGTTCTGGGGGTTGCGGTAGTACAGCTCTTCGGAGCGGTAGTACCGCAGGCCTTTGCAGTAGTACCGTAGGAGGTCACGGTAGTACCGCTCCTTGGGAGCCATAGTACCGTGAGTCCTGGTCCGGCACAGCGCCATAAGCGGAAGTAGGGACGGATGTAAATTTTTTACATCCGCTCCCTGCGCGGTAGTATCGCGTGCCTTGAGCGATACTACCATGTCGGATTTTTGCACTGTTTGAAAATCAGCGGAAGTTGCCACGGACGTTTCTCTATTTGTCCGCGCCCTTCCCAGGCTGGACCAATCCTGCCTTGCGGTAGTACCGCAAGGGGGTGCGGTAGTACCGCGCGAGCGGCAATACCGCCCCAGCTTCGTTGCTACAGGCCTGTGCTAGCTCCTGCCGTGGCCACAGTAGTACTGTGGCTCGCGGCGGTAGTACCATGAGCCCTCGCGGTAGTACCGCTTAGCTGGTGCGGTAGTACCGCAGGTCGCGGGCTAGTTAAGTGGATAACGGTTGGATTTGTCTCTCCACTATATAAGGGGTGTCTTCTTCTCCGAGTTGACTACCTCTTCCAACCCTAAGCTCCATTGTTGCTCCAAGCTCCATTTTCGCCCGATCTCTCTCCCTAGCCAATCAAACTTGTTGATTTTCTAGGGATTGGTTGAGAAGGCCTCGATCTACACTTCCACCAAGAGAAATTCGATTCCCTCCACTAATCCCTCGCGGATCTTGTTACTCTTGGGTGTTTGAGCACCCTAGACGGTTGAGGTCACCACATAGCCATATTTCATTGTGGTGAAGCTTCGTGGTGTTGTTGGGAGCCTCCGATTAAGTTGTGGAGATTGCCCCAATCTTGTTTGTAAATGTCCGGTCGTCGTCTCCAAGGGCACCAATAGTGGAATCACGACATCTCGCATTGTGTGAGGGCGTGAGGAGAATACGGTGGCCCTAGTGGCTTCTTGGGGAGCATTGTGCCTCCACACCGCTCCAACGGAGACGTACTTCCCCTCAAAAGGAAGGAACTTCAGTAACACATCCTCGTCTTCACCGGCTCCACTCTTGGTTATCTCGTACCTTTACTTGTGCAAGCTTATTTGTGTTATTTCCCTTGCTTGCTTGTGTGCTTGTTGTTGTTGCATCATATAGGTTGCTCACATAGTTGCATGTCTACACAACCTACTTTGATGCAAAGTTTAATTTGGTAAAGAAAAGTTAAAAAATTTTAGTTGCCTATTCACCCCCCTCTAGTCAACTATATCGATCCTTTCACCCATGAGGTCCAATACTTCTTCCCCCGTATTTCCGTAACTCCTGGTACTCCGAAAAATACTCAAATCACTCGGAACCTTTCCGATGTCCGAATATAGTCGTCCAATATATCGATCTTTACGTCTCGACCATTTAGAGACTCCTCGTCATGTCCCCGATCTCATCCGGGACTCCGAACTACCTTCGGTACATCAAAACACATAAACTCATAATACCGATCGTCACCGAACGTTAAGCGTGCGGACCCTACGGGTTCGAGAACTATGTAGACATGACCGAGACATGTCTTCGGTCAATAACCAATAGCGGAACATGGATGCTCATATTGGTTCCTACATATTCTACAAAGATCTTTATCAGTCAAACCGCATAACAACATGCGTTGTTCCCTTTGTCATCGGTATGTTACTTGCCCGAGATTCGATCATCGGTATCTCAATACCTAGTTCAATCTCGTTATCGGCAAGTCTCTTTACTCGTTCCGTAATGCATCATCCTGCAATTAACTCATTAGTCACATTGCTTGCAAGGCTTATAGTGATGTGCATTACCGAGAGGGCCCAGAGATACCTCTCTGACAATCAGAGTGACAAATCCTAATCTCGATCTATGCCAACTCAACAAGTACCATCGGAGACACCTGTAGAGCACCTTTATAATCACCCAGTTACGTTGTGATATTTGGTAGCACACAAAGTGTTCCTCCGGTATTCGGGAGTTGCATAATCTCATAATCATAGGAACATATATAAGTCATGAAGAAAGCAATAGCAATAAACTAAATGATCATCATGCTAAGCTAACGGATGGGTCAAATCAATCACATCATTCTCTAATGATGTGGTCCCGTTAATCAAATGACAACTCATGTCTATGGTTAGGAAACATAACCATCATTGATTCAACGAGCTAGTCAAGTAGAGGCAAACTAGTGACGCTCTGTTTGTCTATGTATTCACACATGTACTAAGTTTTCGGTTAATACAATTCTTGCATGAATAATAAACATTTATCATGATATAAGGAAATATAAATAACAACTTTATTATTGTCTATCGGAACCACGCCAAAAATATAAATAAGGAAATATAAATAACAACTCCATCAACGTGGATGTACGATAGCACCACCTATCGGAACCACGCCAAAATATCTGTGTCTACATTGCGTTTGCTCCCTCCAAACTTCTTCCTTTACCTTCATATGCAATTGTTTTACATTCTGCTGCTATACTCTTAGAATTACATGTGTAGGTTGATTACTTGACTTGTGCTAAGTTGTTAAAATCTGTCAAGAATTAAAATTGGGAAAATGCTAGATTTTTATTTGGTCAAGTAGTCTAATCACCCCCCCCCCTCTAGACATAATTTCAATCCTACACTGGTCTATTATAGACAAGTCCCTCCATTTAACGTTAAAGCGGACACGTATCTCCCACCCCTAGATAAATAAAAAAACTACTAAATGTGCACGTGCAACGCACGTTAATATTTAGATAATATATTAATTGCACGTAAATATTAGGTATGCTATTATTTGTGTGTTAATTCTGTGATTAGTGCAAGATTTGGTATGATATTAATTGCACGTTAAACATGTTTAACGCTCACCATTGGAACAATCTAGTTCGTTGGATTGACTTAGCTCGTGGCCGAGATCAGTTGGATCTGTCCCTTTGGTTCTTTTTATATAGAGGAGAGCACCCCATTGTATGTATGTACAGCTGATAATTAATTAATAAAGAAAGGCTCCTCTCAACTTCTCTGTGTCCATTTACTTCTGTACCTATGTGCGATCGACTAAGACGCTCGCTGCCGCTCCGCGACCTTGGACCGAACTCGCCGGCAGGAGTTGCGGAACAATTCGTACGTATTGTAGCTTCGCCTTTGTGTTGCTGACTCTATGTGGTGGCGACGTGTGTGGATGGCTTCTTTTCGAAACCGAATCCTCTAATATAGAGAAGAGAAGTCACAGTGCTACAGTGTTAGTCTAATGTAAAATGAAGAAGTGTTGTTAGAGACTGTTGGTATTTATTGTAGATATAAATAATTTAAAATTAATTTTATTTCACCATCAACTTATTTGTATGTAATTACTATAAATGTATACAGTAGATTATCAATTTGCCAATTAATTTAAGTTATTTTAGCCTTAATCAATTTTTATTTTATTTCAACCCTTTTACCTTTTTTTCAAATTGAAGAACGTTGTTTGAAATCCCTGTAGATTTTTCAGATCAGTGAATTTTTTTTGACATTTGGAAAAAAATCCAAGTCATTAACAACCTTTTGAAATCATGATTTTTTATTAAAGTTTTGAACATGTTTTTATATTTGGATTTTTCGTTTTCTATTTCGTGATAATGTGAAAATTTAGAATATTTTTTAGTTGTGAACATTTTGGAAATCTGAGATTTTTTTTCCAATTTCTCATTGTTTTTCCAGATCCATGAACAATTTATTATTCTGAACAATGTTAAAATTTAGAACATTTTGTGAAATCTTGAACCTTTTCTAAAATTTATGAAATTTTTTGAAATCTGAAAACATATTTCAAATTGTGAATATTTTTTAAAATCCAAGAACAATTTTGAAATTCGTGCAGAATTTTTCAAATCCTGGAATATTTTTAAATGTAGTAAGAATTTCTATAATTGTGAACAGTTTTTGAAATACGGGAACGGTTTTCAAATAATTTTTATTTTTTCCACATTTGGAACATTTTTCTATCAAATTCCTGATATTCTTTTCATTTGGATTTTTTTAAATCCCGAAAGCAACCAAAAGAAGAATAAATGGGGTGCCCCGTCCCGCAATGGCCCGGCCTAAAGTGTATAAGGGGGTGCACGTTTGCTGCCCTAGGGCCGCCTAGCATCGGAATTAGGAAATCCTGGTGAGTGACGAAATCACTAGTTAGACGGTACTTTTGCAAAGGTCACTGTCGCTTCCTCTTATGGTGACAAGTAGATCACTGCATGTCTGACAGCTCCCACAACATGGGAGTTTTACATTTTATTTTTGTTCGTTTGGTTATTTCAAAACATTTTATCTCTTGAACTGTGCGTTCAAATTATAAACTGTTTTCATCGTTGCGTTTTAACTAATCCATGTTTATAGGTTTGGAAGAAATTTTTCTCTCTAAAAAATGGAAAACAAAAAGAGCCCACAAACAAAAAGACAAAAAACTAGGAAAAACAAGAATAATAAAACAGAAACTCAAAAAAGGGAAACCAAGAAAAAGCACGTAAAGCCAAAAATCCGAAACTCGAAGCACAACCGTGCTTTTTAAAAATTAATTGAAAGCACAACTACGTTTTTACTTTTTTGAAAAGCACAACTATGCTTTTCACTTTTCACAAATGCAGTTATGCTTCTCACATAAGCATGTGGTGCTTTTCTTTCTTCGAAAAGCACGGTCATATGAAGAACAGATGGGTTTCCCGCCGAAGCACGGCTGTGCTTATCAGACCGCGAAGTATAGATGTGCTTTGCGTGAGCAAAAAAATTTCACAAAAAAATAGGAAAAACAAGCAAAATAGAAAAAGTGAAGAAAGAGGCAAAAAAAACAAAACAGGCATGCAAAAGGGAAAAAATAATAGATTCCACGGATGCGCCAGCGGCCGGCGGGTGGCAGCTACTGGGCGCACCACCTGGTAGCGCGAGACAGGAAAAGCACGGGAGCTATTCCTTGCCGGACATCCTATAGGGCGAGTACTGCGCCCGTGAGCGCCGTGGCACGTACCCCAACCTGTTTTGGGAAGGTTCTAGAACCTTCCCTGCACTGGGTTTTTATGTTTTTCTTTTTCTTTTTTCGTTTTTTCGTTTTTTCTTTTTCTTTTTCTATTTTCTTTTCATTTTTTCCTTACTTTATGTTTTCATTTTATTCTTGTTTTTAATTTCTGAAAATGTATTAATTCGCGATTTGTTTCTAAAATGGTATTTTTTTTGAATGATGATTTTTTTTCCAAAATCGTGGTTTTATTTTGGCTAAATCGTTACTCTTAAATCATGAACAGTTTTTTTGAAACTGTGAACATTCTCTTAAGTCATGAACATGTTTTCGAAATCATCAACATTTTTTTTGAAATAATGAACCTTTTAAAATTAAAGACTACCTTTTCAAAATCATGAACATTTTTTTCAAATTCATGAACATTTTTTAGAATTAGCGAACATTTTTTTAATCATGAACATTTTTCCCAAATCCGTGAACTTTTTTTTGAGTCGTGAACATTTTTCGGATGAGTGAACATTTGTTTGAATTTTTTAATTATGAACATTTTTTAAGTTTGTGAACATTTTTTTTTAAATTCGTGAACAGTTTTTGAATTCTAGAGCATTTTTCTGTAATCATGATTTACTTATTTTGTGAACATTTTTCAATTTCACAAACATTTTTTTGAAATCATGAACATTGTTTTAAATTCATGAACATTTTTTGCCAAATTCATGAACAATTTTTGAATTAGCGAGCATGTTTTTGGAAATCATATTTTTTTAAATCATGATTGTTTTATTCAAAATTAGCAACTTTTTTGAATTTTAGGACCTTTTGATATCCCGAATTATTAAAAAAGGAAAAAAAGAAAAAGGAAACATCCTCAAAAAAGCAGGTGGCGTCCCAGCCACATATGGGCCGGCCAAGAAGGGGAGCGGGGGGTGCGCGCCCGCTTCCAGCGCGTGCTGTTCCCATTCCTTGCTTCCTTCCTTATTCCGAGGGTAGCCTTTTTTGAGGGGTAAGGCCTAAGCTTTATTGATCAAAAACCACAGAATGTGGGATGATGTTTGCATCATGTGGCTGGCCAAACCACACATGACGCCCAGGAGCTAGATTTAGAGCAAATCTGGCTAATCTATGAGCTTCTACATTACTACTACGGTTCTCAAAAACAAAAGTACATAAAAACGAGGAAGATCTTGCTTTAATCTCCGTGATGATCGCACCATTCTTCCCTTGACTCCCTTGATGTATGTCTCGAACCACTTGCTTGGCGTCGGATGCTACAAAAAACTGAGTGAGGAGCAAGTCTTCCGCGATACATAGGGCTCCCCTGCATGCGATCGACTCCATGTTAACTGGGTCGTCCACGCCTTGTATAACCAACGCTGAACTTTCCAAGTAATTGCCATCATGATCTCTGCGCACCACGGCTGCCGCCCTCCTATTGCCCGTTCTAACAGCTGCATCAACATGGATTTTCGCGTGTCCAGCAGGAGGAGCATGCGGACGTGTAGCTCGAGGCCGAGCTACTACAGGGGTTGGTTCAGTAGTTGGTTTTGTTCCGTTGATCACTTCTAGCTCTTTGATGTATCTTGTGGCAAATGAATGAACTGAGTGTGGGCTCTGGAAGATGCCTTCATGTATAGCCTTTCTTCTAGCCGACCAAATCACCCATAGAGTTACTGCTAGCTTAACAAAGGACTCATGAGATAAGCACTCCATCTGGGTAAACAACCATCGTTTTGCGTTTGTTTCCTCACTAGTCACTAGGGACTGTCCGATTTCTTCCTCTACCAGGACCCATGTGCATCTTGAAGTGGTGCACTCTAGGAGTGAGTGGCGCCATGAGTCTTGTGATCCGCATAATCCACATGCTGATGATGTTGACATGTGA
Organism: Triticum dicoccoides; assembly: GCF_002162155.2. Lineage (NCBI taxonomy): Eukaryota > Viridiplantae > Streptophyta > Magnoliopsida > Poales > Poaceae > Triticum > Triticum dicoccoides. Next base: position 493,095,570 of record NC_041382.1, read on the forward strand.
CGGTGCGCCCGGACAACTTCAGTTGGCAGAGATAGCTTGGATAACCGCCACAGAAACATCCGAATTTTTGCTGGGACCTGTACCTTCCACAAAGAGTTCCATGACTTCTCCTCTTGAGACCCAGCCGAAGGGCCGGCTGAATTCTCATGCCACGCCTCCCTTCGTTTTCTGGTCGCCACAAGCATATTATACGCGGACCTCACCGTGAACTGGCCATTCTTCTCGAAGTGCCAGCACCAAAAGTCCAAGGTGTTTCTGGTGCATAGTGGGATACCAACAACGATTTTTGCATCAAAAGGCAGTAAAACTTCCCTCACTCGTTGCATGTTCCAGGTTGCTGTGGTTGGATTGATCAATTCTGAGACAAACATAGGTGGTGTAGGCGTCAAACACCCATATGGAGGTAGCATCTCATCCCTAGGCAGCCAGTTTTCAGTCCAAATCCTCGTTGTCTCTCCATTACCAATTCTTTTTATTAATCCTTGCTTGAGCGTGTCCCTGCCCTCTATGATTGCTCTCCATATTTGACTTGGATGAGCGCCCAAGGTGGCCTCTAGAATTGAAGTGTTTGGAAAGTAAACACTTTTTAGGACGCGAGCACTAAGGGATTCCGGCTCTTGCAATACCCGCCACACTTGTCTAGCCAACAAGGCCAGATTAAAGAGCTCAATGTCCTTGAATCCTAATCCTCCCATAGATTTTGGCTGTGTCATCTCCTTCCAGGACACCCAATGTGGTTTACGCTAGCCGTTCTTGCTCCCCCACCAAAATTTCCTTATGAGCATATTAAGGTGTTCACACAAACCTCTAGGCAATTTAAAGCATGACATGGAATAGAAAGGTATTGCTTGCGCCACCGCCTTGACCAATACTTCTTTTCCTGCTGAAGACAAAGTGCTCTCAATCCATCCTTGGATCTTGCTCAATAGCCTATCCTTCAAATATTTGAAAGCCCCATTTCTTGAGGATCCAATGTCAGAAGGCATGCCCAAGTACTTTTCATTCAATGTTTCATTAGGAACGTTTAGCACTTCTTTTATATCATGTTGTATAGCATCTGGGACCCCCTTACTGAAAAAGATTGAGGACTTGCCAAAATTTATGCGCTGTCCGGACGCTTGACAATAAGTTTCCAGCACATGGTTCACCTCATTTGCTCCCACACTATTTGCCTTGAAAAACAGCAGGCTGTCATCTGCGAATAATAAATGGCTAACTGGTGGCGCCGTGGGTGCCACTTGTAGTCCACATAAATTTGATGACTCACTCTTTGATTTTAAGAGGCACGAAAGGCCCTCTGCCGCCAACAAGAACAAGTATGGAGAAATAGGACCCCCTTGCCGAATTCCACGAGATGGCTTGAACTCCTCGAGTTTTTTCCCATTCAACATAACAGAAAAGCTTACCGAACTCACTAGATTCATAACAACGTCCACCTACTTATCGGTGAAGCCCAGCTTCAACATGATAGCACGCAGGTAAGCCCACTCAACCCTGTCATATGCCTTCATCATATCGAGTTTCAAAGCACATGACTGATGTTTCTTTGCTTTGTTACGCTTCATGAAGTGTAGGCATTCATAAGCTGTAATTATGTTGTCCATAATGAGCCTACCTGGGACAAAGGCCGACTGCTCCTCTGAGATTATCTCCAGTAGAACTTGCTTCAGTCTATTAGCGATTACCTTCGAGGCTATTTTGTACAGGACATTGCATAAACTTATAGGCCGGAATTGTGTCAAAAGAGTTAGATTCTTTACCTTTGGGATAAGAACCAGCACTGTTTGATTAATGCTTTCAGCAGTCTCCGAACCATCCACAATACTCAGAACCACCTTGGTAACCTCGTCGCCACAAATATCCCAGTGGCATTGGAAGAAATGTGCAGGGAAACCGTCCGGACCCGGTGCTTTGATTGGGAACATCTGAAAAAGAGCCGTCTTCACCTCCTGCTGGCTATAAGGCGCATTGAGCATGTCGTTCATTGCAAGCATGACCTTCGTTGGGACCGTCTCCAAGACTTGTTCCATATTTTGCACCCCTTCGGATGTGTATAGGTCCTTATAAAAAGAATAAGTCATGTTTTCCATCTCCGTATCCTGTGTCAACCCATCTGGCCATTGCAGAGCTTTAATTTGGTTTTTCCTCCGCCGTCGACTCGCACGTAGATGAAAGAAGTACGTGTTTTTGTATCTGTGAGTTAACCATTCCAGCCGTGCCCTCTGCCTCCAAAGGATCTCCTCGCGGTGATACAGTTCTACTAATCGATCACATATCTTGGTCTCCGTGTGAGACGGCCCCATTCTGATCGGGTTCTGGCGCAGCCGATCCAGCTCAATCTTCAGGCATTGGATTTCGGTTCGCACACTGCCAAACTTCTCTCTGTCCCACACAGTTAGTTCTCCCACCATACATTGGAGTTTTGCATGCAAAGTGTGAACGGAATCTGCCGACGTCGCTTTCCACCTGTCCCCAGTGAGCTCACTCAGCGCCGGCTCCCTTTCCCACATTAATTCATATTTGAAGCTTCGGGGGGCCCGCTTGCATGGCGCATGCACGTTGATCTTCAGCTCCAGTGGTAGATGATCTGAGGAGGCGGCGGTTCTGTGGATTAGCTCAGCCCCCGGGAACGCTAGCGACCACGTCGGGTTTACAACACACCGATCCAACCGCACCCTGGTGAACGTGCCTCCGGCTACTTTTTTCTCGAAGGTCCAATTTGTTCCTGAGAAACCAATGTCCGTGAGACCACAAGTATCAAGTGCGTCCCTGAATGCATCCATCTGTGCTTGGCTACGGTTCCCAACACCATCATGTTCATGAGCATGCAACACTTCATTGAAATCTCCTATTACAGCCCATGGGAGATTGCTTAATCCAGCTATCCCTCGCAACATGTCCCATGTTTTGTATCTTTCCGTGACTTGGGCTTCTCCGTATACAAAGGTAATTCTGCTTTTAGCATCAACAAAATCATCAACAGTCACATCAATATGGTACTCGGAGTAACCAATAACTTCCAACTTTATTGAGTCATTCCAAAAAATTCCAAGACCTCCACTTCTTCCTCTGCTACTAACAGCATAGCTTTTATTAAAACCAAAAGAACTAGCTAAATTCTCCACACGGGAGCCCTCTATTTGGGTTTCAAGAATACAAACTATAGAGGGGGGCAAACTGCCTCGTGAGATCACGAAGCTCACGGACTGTCGTGGGTTTGCCAGCCCCGCGACAGTTCCAACATAACAAACTCATTGCGCTAGGCGCGACTCCGAGGGTAGCCTAGGTCTTGCCCGGAGCACTCACATGTTTGGGCCCCCACTGGCGTTTTTGGTCATTCGTTCCATGTTGTTCTGCCTTCTCTTTTTATTTGGTTCTTTCCTTCAGATTTCTGTGTTTCTCCCAGTTTTCTTTGGTTTTCTGTTTTCCTTCATTTTTTTTCTCCGGTTTGTCTTCTTTTTATGTTTTTGACCGATTTCACTACTTTTGCATCGGTTTTCATAGTTTCTTTTTATTTCATTGTTTTTATTTGATTTTTGTTGTTTTTTCTCCACTTTTCCTTGGTCTTTTTCTTAGTTATAATTTTGTTTCTTTGCTTATTTTTTCTTTGGTTTTATTTGTTTCTTTTGTTTGTTTCCATTTGTTAATTTAGTTCAACAGGTGTCTACTTTTTTCAGTACAGAATGTACATTTTTAGTGGGCACATGAAACGTTCGTTGATACGAGTAGAACATTTTTTTAAATACACAATGTTCTTTTTTTTCTTAAAATGTACACACTTTTTTAATACATGGTCAACATTTTTTCAATGCATGATGAACATTTTAAATGGAAATATATTTTTCCACACACAAAGTATATTTTCTGTATACATCAAGAACATTTTTATATGCATGTTTCTTATACATTTAAGATTTTTCATATACACTAAACATATTTCGTATATAACTGAAAAAATTGTGCGCACGTTGAACATTTCCAGATATGTGATTAACATTTTTTCAAATATATGTTTTTCATTCGTATTTTAGTTTTCATACACATTATACATTTTTCATATACATATAAAACATTTCTTACATTCCTTTTTGAAATACATCATAACAATTTTTGTTGTCTACTTGTCCGCATAGACCTTGTACATTTTTTTCATACATGATTAACATCTATCTAAAAATATGTATTTTCAATTTCTATTATTTCTCATACATGTTCTACATTTTTCATATACTCCCTCCGTTTTTTTACTTCGCATATAAGATTTGGTCAAAGTCAAACTACACAAAGTTTGACCAAATTTATATATAAAAATATGAACATCTACAATATTAAAACTATATAGTATGAAAATACATTTCGTGGTGCATCTGATAATTTTGATTTCATATTGTCAATGTTTATATTTTTTTAATATAGAGTTAGTCAAAGTTTACAAAACTTGACTTTGACCAAATCTTATATGCAGACTAAAAAGAAACAGAGGGAGTACGTTTGGAGTATTTTTTATAATCATCTAACATTTTTCAAATATATGTGTTTGAACATTTTTTAATAGGTGTTAACCATTTTTTTACACATGTGTTCAAACTTTTTAAATACATGACTAGAAAAAAATTAGTGTGTGATAATCGCTTTAAAAATGAAATAAAAAAGGAAAAATGAAAAACAAAAGAGAAGAGAAGAAAAAAAATTAAAAATAAAAAGCAAAATAGAAGGAAACGGAAAAGAACAAATCCGGATTTTTCTAGGCCGGCCCACTTGTTGGCGAGCGCAGGCTTTCATCTCGCATTAACCAAGGTATAATCATCGAAATCACTAATTAAGGAGTACTCCTTGCAAAGATCCCTCCCACCTTCCCAGGTTGTGACAAGTGGCGCGCTGCATGTGCGCCACTTGTCGCAACCTGGGAGTTCTCCCCTTTTTCGTAGATCTGTTTATTGAAAACGTTAATTGTGCGTCCAAATCTCGAACCGTTTTCACTGTTAGATTCCTCGCGTCGAGATCTTCAAAACTAGATTGCATGTTGATATGTTTTGACAGAAAAATTCACAAAAAAACCCGGACGAAAAAACAAAAAAACCGAACTAGGAGCATGATTGTTTTCTTTTCCGAAAGAGGCATTGCCGTGCCTCCCTGCGGAAGCAAAACCATGCCTCTCGCGGAAGAAAAAAACAGAACATGTTTTTTTCGTTTCCGAGAGGCACGGCGGTGCCTCTGCGGAAGCAAAATCGTGCCTCTTGCAGAAGAAAAAAAAACAGAAAACATTTTTGTTGTTTCCAAGAGGCACGGCCGTGCATCTTACGAAAGCAAAACCATGCCTCTTGCGGAAGAAAAAAACAGAAAACACGTTCTTTTTTCGCTTTGAGGCACAGCCGTGCCTCTCGTAAAAGCAAAATCGTGCCTCTCACGAAAGCAAAACTGTGCCTATCACGGAAGAAAAAAAATGATTTTTCATGCAAAAAAATGTTTTTTGAAATTTTGTTTTTGTCCAAAAGCTAAGAAAGACCGGGCAAAAACCGAAAAGTCAAAAAAAAAAACAAAAAAACCATTTTAAAAACCGAAAACGCGTGCAGAAAAAAAAATCTGAAAGGAGCGCCCAAAGCGTGACATACAATGGGGATCGAGGTTCCCGAAGAAGCGCTCGTTAACTAGTTGTTCCCTATAATCACTCCCGTGCAAAAGTGCTCGCGCTAACTAGTCGCTCCCTATGAACGGTTGTGTGCCGCCACACACAAACTTTGCTAGTAAAATTTAAGGCCCGTGAAAGCTAATGTTTACATTACAAAACTTCTAGAATTCAAATAACTAATTAAAGGATACCCTTTGCAAAGGCAACTCCTTACCTTCTCTCGTGCTGACAAGTGGCGCACTACATCATAACTTTGAAGTTTTTAATTTTTTTGATAGGTTCATTTTGTCAAAACATTTTATCTCTTGAACTATGCGTCAAAATCACGAACCGTTTTAACCATTGAATTTCTCACGTTGAGGTCTTTAAAGCTTTTGACAAACTTTTTTCACGGAAAAAAAACCCCAAAAAGGAAATCGTGAAAACAAAAAACCAAAACCAAAAAAGCCAAAAAAGAGAAGAAAAACATAACTGAAAAAACCGTAACCTAGAAACGTGGTTGTGCCTTTTCACTTTTTTGGTTAAGCATAGCTTTGCTTCTCGCGGAAGCACTATTGTATTTTTCCCTCTTCGGGATCCACAACTGTGAAAACAGGGGAAATTTTTCCTTCAAAACTAAAGGAAAACCATGAAAACACCAAAAAGCCAAAAAAGGCGTAAAAACAAAATCATGAGGGTGCGCCCAATGTGCAACACATGGAGGCGACTGGGCACACCACTTGGTGCTCTCCCAGTGCCCCAAAAGTGACCTCTGCGGGAGCTGACGAAGGGGGTACCTGTTCTATATTATTTCTTGGGGCTAAACTCGCTCCACTTTATTTCTCAATAACATAGTTCATAAAGATACAATGAATATCACGAGGCTGGTTAAGACAAATATGTCTACCAACAGTAAGATTTAGAATGAATTTAGTGATGCTATGTGCCTCTATATTGGACTCCTGTCCTTCGAATATGAAGGAGAAGGACTGGAACTCCTTATTAGTGATGATGATTTCTTTGTAATACTTGCATGCTTACCATCGGGTGATGATTCTATATATTGAATCACTTCTTTGCAGTCTGATGCGATTAGGATATTGGTCAGAGATAAATCCTTAGCTAAAGCCAAAGCCTCTCGATATGTGAATGCTTTAAGGGTTGTTGGTTCTATAACATCTAGAATTCTAGATACTTGACGACTCACACATCGAGATAAAATCCTTGAGAATCCCTGCATACAACATCGAAGGAGCTGGTACTTGAAGACCTAGAAACTACCCCGTCCACCTTCAGTTTGGAAAATCCAGGGGTGGAGGGGTCCAGCAGATCCTCCTGGGTTGGCTAGCAGCTCCCTGACTTCTTTGGTTTGGAACCTTCAAGATCTTGTAGATGTCGAAAGATAAATTTGTGTGTTTCATGAGGGCTTTGAAATATCTGTTCATGAATAGCCTTACGGCAAGCATGCCATATCTCCCATAGCATGACAAGAATTGTCATGAAAACTCCATGATGCATCAAAAGAAGGAACATCTGGAGCAGTTGAGTTGTCCGGATGGGCCCTTAGCTAGTGTTCTTGAGAAATGGCCAGGTCTGGCCCATTCCTCAAAAGATGTTTTTCAGGATCCCTATCCACAAAAAATTGTATTTCTGTTTCTAGCTTCATCTTTCTGAAAGGAATCGAGCCTGGGTTAGCCGGGCTCGCGTTGTTCTAACTATGAATCAGAGAGAAGATCCACCGCTTCACTACAGGTTCAGCTATGGTGCTCATGGCGTCCACTAGATCAGGGTCGGCCAAAGGCCATACATAGTGAGACATGTTGCAATGAAGCAACGAGTGTGTCCATTAGTCCTCCATCACACAAAGTGTGTAGTTATTAACAAGGGACATATTCCGGTGATGGACGAGGTCCGCCGTTAGTGGAGATTACCTAGCAAATCGTCAGAAGAAGATTTTCAGCTTAGACGAAACCTCAACTTTCCACATGCTTATCCATGATTTCTCATCAAATTCCCTATTTAAAGACTCGGATCTCTCCTCCAACTAGGTCACTCTATGGAACTTTGTGTCCACCGACATTGTGTAAGCCGATCTCATGGTGAAAATACCTTTCTTCTCACAGTTCCAGGATCAAACCTAACTTGTCTAGTACATAAGGGAATAGAAAATATTGTTGCCGCATCAATCTGGATAAATGTGTGTTTCAATCAATTCCCTGTTCTACGTAGTTGTATTGGGAGTGATAAGCTTAGAGAGAAAACGGGGTGGAGCACCCGATAAGCACGTCAAGGGTCTCATCGCATGATGCCGCAGAAGCCAGCTATGTTGCCATATTTCTATGGTTTTGTCATCTCCAATTCTTTGAATCAATCCTTGGACCATAATGTCTCAGCCCGGTACCCGGTAGATAGTTGCTCCCTCAAAAATCATTACAGACAGTTGGCCCAAGTAGGGATGAAAAAAAATCGACCCAACAAAATTTACTACATTTCTTGGGACGTGCAACAGCATTTGTATTTGCACTTTCCCTTGTATACTTTGGTTATGGCACCTCCAACATGGACCCCTAAAACAGACACTGTATCTGTCCGCGAACTGGTTCGGATAAGGGCTCAAACACTAATACTGGAGCCAGTTGTCCAAAGCTTACCGCAAACATCACATTTGATGCAAATTTAACCAATGATTTTTATATAAAACCGGATGATTTTCATCTAAATTAAAGCACATTCATTACATTTTTGACATATTTCAACTAACTATAGAGGATTAGGCGATTCTAACCTATTCTAAATGATCGCTGATGCCCGTTTCCCATGACATATCTTCCTCATGTCCCGTAGCAAGCTTATATGTCGGCCACGAGCCCCGGGAACTGAAGCTTCAACGCAATGGGTAGAATAGTGGCCTCCACCTCTGTGAAGCGGGCAAGCACACCAGTTGTGATGCCTGTCTAGACGGTGGCGCGGCCTTCCAAGGACCCCAAGCGCCAGTGGCCTCCCATGTTACTCGTCCTCACTATCAGCGGCGACCATGGGCGTGTTAGTCTTATCGTCATGGTGGTGGGGCCTGGACGACGCGGATCTGGGGACGTGGTTGGTGACATCGTCAAATTCCTCTGCCGCCACGTCAATATCCACAAACATCACGTCTTTCTTCGCCCGCATGACACGCAGTCGCTATCGCTCGTGATGGATACCGCGGGTGGGGCGGAAGGAGAGGAACATCACCTTATACGCATCTACGTCTGCCACCATGCTCATGATGGCATTGTCGGTTGCATGGTCACATGCGATTTTCTCCGCGACTGGTGCTCGTTGAGGAGCAGGAGGTTTTACCTCCGGTCGGCCTACGCCTGGAAGAACACCACCTCCCGCTCTTCCACCACCATGTCGGTGCAGTGTGCCTACGCCTCGCCCGTGGTGATGCCTACATGGACCGGCGAGGGCAGTGGCGCCGACTCATCGTTGTCCACCTCTTCATTAGCTTGTTCGCGTCACTGCCCTCCAGGGAGCTCGTCGGTAAGCCAGTTTGTATTCGGCTGGCTCGGCAGGCCTGCCAGCCGGTCGTAATGCCGGAGATATCCTACTTCTGTTCATCCGTGAGCCTCTCCCACAAGGCTTTGGAGCTCGAGACCATGGCGGGTGTGGGGCAAAGAGGTGATCGGGAGTGCTGGTGGAATGTGACTGTTGCCGAGCCTGGCCATGTTTAAATAGTAGGCGGATGCCATAAGAAGCGGCAGGTTGCTTAATGCCGGCCGGCAAACGGACGGACATGTGATGCTTGCATGAGGGTACCGGTGTAGATTCCTGACCGATTGTGCTTGTTTAATGGAGGGAGGCAGACGGGTGCCGTTTGAATGCAGAGAGAAGGCGTGTGCACTGGGACATGGCGCAGGTGGCTCTCTCGGCCGGCGTGCCGCTTCAATGACGGCTTCAGTGAGAGGTTGTGTCCGCTGTGGGCTGGCATTAACACGGCACTGACCGGCATACATGTGCGGCAAGTGCTTCACACGGGGAAGGGCGTGAGCGAGAGAGAGGCTTTTGTGTGGGTCCGGGGCGTCGGACGCTTACCTGGATTTAGTCCGGACATCCACAAAGACGCCTTGATTTCCACGAAAACGGACGTCTAAACCAGTCCACGGACGAATAGGATACTGCGTTGTATGACAAAACACGTCTAGACCATGTGGTCCAAAAAATATGCATGATTTAAGAGTCAGCATTAGAGATTCGCTCACCCTTTTGGTCTCTCTATTCAGGCAAAACATATGGTGTGTTTTCTCGCTTGTGGGGTGCAGTTCAGGCAAGCACCTGCATCAACGAAGAATCGACAAGAAAAGAAAAGAAAATGTTGACACTTGAAAAGGAGGCACTATCACGGGGCATATAGGTAGCAACTGTCACTCTGTCAGCGCGGTGCCAAGAAGAAGCAGCAGCTTTAATTAGCCACCACTATCCTCGATTAGCAGGACTACATCGTCAGATCACCGATTCAGACGCTTAACTTTGCGGATGCACGCGCAGCGAGTGTCCACGCCCCAAAAGGCCAGCGATCGAGGTGAAGGGCATCGCTTCCTGCAGGTCCAGGGACATCAGAAGGGAGGCTGGCTAGGATCCCAAGGCTCGTGCCGAGCGCACCAACGCTCATCAACACTTTTCACCATGATCTTTCTTTAAGCTGCATATACATGCTGATGGAATATCCTAATCTGCCGTGCGTATCAGTGTACTCCTATTTTCTAATACTGATGCAGGATAATCTATGGTACGAGTACTACATGGCTCTCTTGGATGCGTTTGGTTGAAGGTGTCGTATGAATGGGTTGGGACCGTTCAATTTTTTTGGGATTGAACCATTCAATTCATGTGTTTGGCTGAATATAAGTGGTGAGCTAATTATTTAGGACGGGACCACCAGTCATGCTCACATAGTCATGCATGCAAAGGGTGGCCATTTGATTCGACCGATTTGGTTGGGTGGAACGGTTCAGCATCTTCATGGCATATTCTCTTTTTTTGGCTCGAACCATTCATGTGCTTTATAACCAAACATGTCTATTTTCTGAACGATCCCAACCCATTCATGACCGCCCTTGCAACCAAACGCACCCTTAATTTCGATGCCCCCTCCGCCCTTAGCTTAATAGCCTAGCTGAACTGGAAAATCTCAGGAATGTCTCATTCTTTTACCAAGAAAAAATCGGATGTGTTATAGGATATGTCTATTGTAGACTTTCAAAAAATTAACAATGACTATACCAACAAAGCACATGTATTTGTAGATGGTCCTTTCGGAGAGAAAGAGAGATGTCACAAGACAAAGAGATGAGTGGTCGTAGTCCCAGACCCACAGGCCGGGCTGCATGTGCTGCAGCGAGAGGCTTTTGTCAGCTGTGGGTGTGTGTGCAGCCTTTTGAGTTGCTGCGCTCCGGTCCATGCCCTGCCCTGCCCTGCCCTATGAACCCAACTCCACTTTAGTAGTGCAGCGCCCATATTCTTCACCGCATCATCATGCAGGTAGAAGCACTCCACTTTAGCAGTGCAGCGCCCATATTCTCCACCGCGTCATCATGCAGGTAGAAGCCAAGCATCCAATCCTAGCCATGTGTACCTCCGTAGTAGCGTAAAGCACAACGGCAATTGGGAGTCACCTTGGCATGCTACTGCCCGCCACCTACGGATCAAAGCAACAAAGAGATGCATGCTTTGAACCCGATCTAAGGCTAACTCCACCGTACGACCCCAAACGCATGTCTGCTTTGTTCGGATTTCGTCCGTTTGAGATAGCGATGTGTGACAAAACGGACATCCGTGTCCGGCTGTTGTTGGACGTGCCCACCGCGGCTAACCACCCTAAAACGTCCGTCTATGTCACGTTCGTGTGTTTGTCCCTGCGGTCGCCCTGTAGACGCACTAGCTCACACTCGCCTGCGCTTGCGCGCTCGCCTGCCTTCAGCAGAAGCAGCCCGCTCCGCCTCGCCGCTCGCCACCTTGGCCGCGCCCGCATCGCCGCCTGCGTGCCGCGCTCGCCGCCACCTCGTCGTGCCCGCCAGCTCGCCGCCGCCCGCTCGCGCGCTCCCGTCCCCGCGCGCGCCGTCCAGCTCGCCACCGCCTGCTCGCCTGCTTCCGCCCACGCGCGCGTCAACCCGCTCGCCCGCTCATGCCCGTGCGGTCGCCAGCC
>NC_041382.1:493107749-493217445 GCF_002162155.2 Triticum dicoccoides
GCCCGCTCGCTCGGTCCAGCCCGCTCGTCCACGCTCGCCCGGCGCTCCGCCCCGAGCCCTCCCGCCCAGCGCCCTCCGCCCCGCGCGCGGCCGCTGCCATGACCGCAACAGCTCACCGCCGCGCCGCTCACGCGCCTTGCTGCCCCTCTCCAGCCGCACCTTTACTGCCGCTGCCCGCGGCCGCGGCGGCGCGGCCTCAACGACGGCGAGGCGAGGCCGACCGGTTGGAGCGCCGCGTGCTCTCGGCGCCCGCGGCTGTCCTGCCTCTTGGTGATGTGGGTGCATGGTGGGCCAGGGAGAGAAAAGGAGGAGAGAGAGAGGAGTGGGTGGGTGGGTGTGTGGGTCAATGACAGGCGGGCCAGGGTCACATGCAAAAGGACACCCCCGGACGAGGACGACGCATAGAGCGTCCGCTCGTGTCCGTTTCAGACCCAAAGCCAGCCCAACTTTGCTCCCAGGATGGGGCGAAGCGGACAAAAAGCGGACATTTTGAGGATGGGGTCGTGCGCTGGGCCGTCTGTTATGTCCGTTTTACCCCAAACGGATAGACCCGGACAGGATAGGGTCGCGCGGTGGAGTTGGCCTAAGGGCATGTACAATGGCGACATATGGATACAAATGCCTCATGACAAAAAATAATTTGAGGCATATGTGTTGATTTTTTCTCCCTAATGCAAGCTACTACTACTGGGCCTCATCAAAAAATAAAAAGTGACTCTCACTACACATGCATCCCTCCTCTTCACTTCAACTTTTTCCAACTTTATGCATCGGACCACACTTTTCTCTCTAAGCACCCGCCTCGTGGAGAGGATCCTACTTCCCCATCCGAACCTACTTTTTGTGTCATCCGATCCTACATGGCATGCGAGGCATCACCCTGGGGCTATGCATTGGCCATGCCCTAAGAGCACCAGCACTCTACCACATCCCTTAAAAGCTCGCCGTCCCATTAAATTCCAGGGAATTTACAGTCCATGTCAAAAAACAGGCCCGTTCAGGTACCGTAAAAACGGTCCGATCCGTAAAAAGTTTATGGGCGGCCCGTAAACGGCCCATGATTCCCACATATATACCGGAGCAACCCCTTTTTAGGGTTCGCATCCAGCATTTTCCTTATCCTCCTCCGCTACAAATCTTCTTCTCCGGCGAGAAATCCTTCTTCCTCCGTCCGCTATTTGCCACGCGCGTAGGCAGCGAAAGTTTGCCCTGATGTCAAGCGCTGGTCGTGGGAGGGGTGGCCGAGGGGGCGATGGTGGCTCGGCGTTGCGTAAGAACAACCATGATGACGAGGCGGGGAGCTCCTCCCTCCGCCCGCCAGTGGAGTGGCGCAAGGTGCAGGCACGGGTGCGCGGTGCACTTTCCCGCAGCGGTGGCCGACGGCCGTGGAGCAACTTCGACCGCCTTGACCGAATCTTCTCGTCTGCTCTCAAACGAGTCCGAGAGGCGGAGCGCGTGTGGTTCGACGCGAAGGAGGCGGCCGCCACTGGAGACAAAGCTGTCGCGGTGCGGGTAGCGGCGGTGAAGGACGAGTACGACCTGGCGTTCGTCCTCTCCAACTTGTTGATGGAGTACCACCTCCACGTCAAGAAGCCCGGTGATGATGATGAGTATATTTAGTTTTTTATTATGCTTTAAGCCAGTATGAACTCTGTCTTTCGTATGAACTTCGTCTTCCTTGTTCCTCCCCAGCTGCGGTGCCAGCGTGATGTGCATCAACCGCTGGAAGGTGGCGCCGGCGCTCCTCAAGTCGAAGGGCATGCAGGTGTAGCAGAACACACCACATGGGGAGATGAAGGCCTTTTTTCAACATCTTCTTTCGCCATCTTGATCTACTAGTAGCCCGAGAAAGTATCCAGGAAGCTCAGCAGGTCGCATTGGGCGGTGGAGTCCACTATTTGGTCGATGCGCGGGAGAGTGAAGGGATCCTGGGGGCATGCCTTGTTGACGCTCGTGAAGTTGACGCACATGCGCTCCTTCCCGCCCTTTTTGGGGACGACGACCGGGTTGGCAAGCCACTCGGGGGGACACACTTCTCGTATGACCCCCGCCTCTTGTAGCTTGTGCACCTCTTGGACGATGAACGCCTACTTCTCCAGCGCTTGGCGTCACTCCTTCTGCTTGACGACTGATACGTCTCCGTCATATCTATAATTTTTGATTGTTCCATGCCAATATTCTACAACTTGCATATACTTTTGGCAACTTTTTATACTATTTTTGGGACTAACATATTGATCCAGTGCCCAGTGCCAGTTCCTGTTTGTTGCATGTTTTTTGTTTCGCAGAATATCCATATCAAACGGAGTCCAAACGGGATAAAAACGGACGGAGATTTTTTTTGGAATATATGTGATTTTTGGGAAGAAAAATGCAGGCGAGACGATGCCCGAGGGGGCCACGAGGCAGGGGGCACGCCCCAGGGGGGCAGGCGCGCCCCTGACCCTCGTGGCCACCCCGTAAGGAGGTTGGTGCCATTCTTTCGCCGCAAGAAAGCTAATATCCGGATAGAGATTGTGTTAAAATTTCAGCCCAATCGGAATTACGGATCTCCAGGAATATAAAAAACGGTGAAAGGGTAGAATCTAAGAACGCAGAAACAGAGAGAGACAGAGAGACAGATCCAATCTCGGAGGGGCTTTCGCCCCTCCCATGCCATGGAGGCCAAGGACCAGAGGGGAAACCCTTCTCCCATCTAGGGAGGAGGTCAAGGAAGAAGAAGACGAATGGCCCCCCTCTCCCCTTCTCTTTCGGTGGCGCCGAAACGCTGCCATGGCCATCATCATCACCGCAATCTTCACCAACAACTTCACCGCCATCATCACCAACTCTTCCCCCTCTATGCAGCGGTGTAACCTCTCTCTTACCCGCTGTAATCTCTACTTAAACATGGTGCTCAACGCTATATATTATTTCCCAATGATGTATGTCTATCCTATGATGTTTGAGTAGATTCCTTTTGTCCTATGGGCTATTTGATGATCAAGATTGGTTTGAGTTGCATGTTTTATTATTGGTGCTATCCTATGGTGCTCTCCATGTCACGCAAGCGTGAGGGATTCCCGCTGTAGGGTTTGCAATATGTTCATGATTTGCTTATGGTGGGTGGCGTGAGTGACAGAAGCACAGACCCGAGTAAGTAGGTTGTTTGCGTATGGGATAAAGAGGACTTGATGCCTTATAATGCTATGGTTGGGTTTACCTTAATGATCTTTAGTAGTTGCGGATGCTTGCTAGAGTTCCAATCATAAGTGCATATGATTCAAGTAGAGAAAGTATGTTAGCTTATTCCTCTCCCTCATATAAAGTTGCAATAGTGATCACCGGTCTAGTTATCGATTGCCTTGGGACAAATAACTTTCTCGTAACAAAAAGCTCTTTACTAAAACTAACTTAGTTGTGTCTTTATCTAAACAGCCCCTACTTTTTATTTACGTAATCTTCATTATCTTGCAAACCTATCCAACAACGCCTACAAAGTACTTCTAGTTTCATACTTGTTCTAGGTAAAGCGAACATTAAAGCGTGCGTAGAGTTGTATCGGCGGTCGATAGAACTTGAGGGAATATTTGTTCTACCTTTAGCTCCTCATTGGGTTCGACACTCTTACTTATCGAAATAGGATACAATGGATCCCCTATACTTGTGGGTTATCAAGACCTTTTTCTGGCGCCGTTGCCAGGGAGTCATAGCGTGGGGTGAATATTCTCGTGTGTGCTTGTTTGCTTTATCATTAAGTAATTTTTATTTGTTGTTCTAAGTTGTTCTCTATCTTTAGTTATGGATATGGAACACGAAATACCAAAAAAATTAGGTGTACCCGCTACTCATGGAGATGGGGAACCTCCTAAAACCCTCGATGCTCGTTATGTGACAGATATTATGTACTACTTTGATAATCCTGAGAAAACCCCATTCAATTATGTTATGGGAGACACATTGGATCAACGTGAATACTTTAGGGATTATCGCTTGACTCAAAAAGGGAAACTATTATGGGATCAAATTCATATGTTGCATTGGTATGCTCGGCAACTTTGCTTGAGATATGATTATACTTGTTGCTCTAGGATGAAGGCTCCACACCTTTCCTTTTGATGCAAATTTAATGATAATGAAACTTTGGCTTCTTATGCTAGAGGTATATATGACTACTATGATGTGGAACAAATAGAAGAATTTTTTGCTTTTATGGTGCTTATGAAATTGAATCTATGTTCAAAGAATATGAAAATGTTTATGATGCTGTTTACAGACCTAAAAATTTAGCTATCCTTAAATATTGTTATGAGAATTATGAATACAATTCTGACATTGATGCGTTTATTGAGAAAGTCTCCGCTGTCCAAGAAGAGACTAATATTTTGCAGGAATCTATGGAAGAAGAAATTAATGAAACTGTGAGCTCATTGGATGAAAAAGATGAGGAGGAGAGCGAAGAACAAAAGGAGGAAGAGCAGATTGATAACCCGTGCCCACCTTCTAATGAGAGTAACTCTTCAACTCATACATTGTTTAATTTCCCTTCATGCTTACCGAAGGATGATTGCTCTGAGGATTGTTATGATCCCGTTGATTCTTTTGAACTATCCCTTTTTGATGATGCTTGTGGACAAGATGCCAATATGAATTATGCTTATGGAGATGGACTTGCTATAGTTCCTTATGTTAAACATGAAATTGTTGCTATTGCACCGACACATGATAGTCCTATTATCTTTTTGAATTCTCCAAACTACACTATATCGGAGAAGTTTGTGCTTATTAAGGATTATATTGATGGGTTGCCTTTTACTACTACACATGATGATTTTGATAGATATAATATGCATGTGCTTGTTGGTCCTACTTGCAATTATTATGAGAGAGGAACTATATCTCCACCTCTCTATGTTTCCAATACGATAAAATTGCAAGAAACTGTTTATACTATGCATTGGCCTTTACTATGTGTGCATGAATTGTTCTTTTATGACATGCCGATGCATAGGAAGAGAGTTAGACTTCGTTGTTACATGATATATGTTACTTTTTGCTCACTACTAAATTACAAATCATTGTTAATTAAAATTGGCTTTGATATACCTTGGGATCCGGGTGGATTCACTACTTGAGCACTATATGCCTAGCTTAACGGCTTTAAAGAAAGCGCTGCCAGGGAGACAACCCGGAAGTTTTATAGAGTCATTTATTTCTGTTGAGTGCTTTTATATAGTTTAAAAACAAAAAAATAAAGAGGGGAACCCGAAACTTTTCAAAAAGAAAAGCGAAAGTGAGAAAGACAAGCATTGTTGAAGTGGGAGCTAGCCTTGAACTTTGTTCATGCTCACGGAAACTTTGTGAATCTTGATTACAGAAACTTTCCAACAAAAATAATTATCCCCTTGTAAAATTCCTTGTATTATAAAAATAATGTGCCAAGGTTTGCCTTTAGGATGTTTACTTTGCTTGTTGGTTTGTACGGTGCAGGACAGAAACTTTGGCTGTAGTGCGCGATTTTACATTTTGTACTGGAAGGTCAAATGGTTCTGATTCTTTTTTGACTGTCTTTCTATACAAAATTTTCCCCTAATTTTGGTAGAATTTTTCAAGTATCATAAGTATTGTGAATGTTCAGATTTCTACAGACTGTTATGTTTTTGACAGATTCTGTTTTTGATGCATAGTTTGCTTGTTTTAATGAAACTATCAATTTATATCAGTGGATTAAGCCATGGAAAATTTATATTACAGTACACAAAATGCAAAAACAAAATATGAATTGGTTTGAAACAGTACTTAGAGTAGTGATTTGCTCTATTACACTAACGGATCTTACCGAGTTTTTTGTTGAAGTTTTGTGTGGGTGAAGTGTTCGATGATCGAGAAGGTCTCGATGTGAGGAGAAGAAGGAGAGGCAAGAGCTCAAGCTCGGGGATGCCCAAGGCACCCCAAGTAAATATTCAAGAGGACTCAAGCGTCTAAGCTTGGGGATTCCCCGGAAGGCATCCCCTCTTTCTTCAACAAGTATCGGTATGTTTTCGGATTCGTTTCGTTCATGCGATATGTGCAATCTTGGAGCGTCTTTTGCATTTAGTTTTCATTTTTCTTTTATGCACCATGCTGGTATGAGATAGTACTTGGTTGATTTATATAATGCTCTATGCACTTCAGTTATATATTTTGAGTATGGCTTTATATAATGCTTCATGTGCTTCACTTATATCATTTGAAGTTTGGATTGCCTATTTCTCTTTACATTGAAAACTGCCATTTGTAGAATGCTCTTTTGCTTCACTTATATTTGTTAGAGCGTGGGCATATCTTTTGAAGAAAGAATTAAACTCTCTTGCTTCACTTATATCTATTTAGAGAGATGACATGAACTGGTCATCCACATGGTTAGTCATAAAATCCTACATAAAACTTGTAGATCACTGAATATGATATGTTTGATTCCTTGCAATAGTTTTGCAATATAAAGATGGTGATGTTAGAGTCATGCTAGTGGGTAGTTGTGGATTAGTAGAAATACTTGTGTTGAGGTTTGTGATTCCCGTAGCATGCACGTATGGTGAACCGTTATGTGAT
Source organism: Triticum dicoccoides (assembly GCF_002162155.2). Lineage (NCBI taxonomy): Eukaryota > Viridiplantae > Streptophyta > Magnoliopsida > Poales > Poaceae > Triticum > Triticum dicoccoides. Next base: position 493,114,320 of record NC_041382.1, read on the forward strand.
GAAGTCAGAGCATGATTTATTTATTGATTGTCTTCCTTATGAGTGGCGGCCGGGGATGAGCGATGGTCTTTTCCTACCAATCTATCCCCCTAGGAGCATGCGCATAGTACTTTGTTTCGATGACTAATAAACTTTTGCAATAAGTATGTGAGTTCTTTACGCACTCTCACCCTTCCACCATTGCTAGCCTCTCTAGTACCGCGCAACTTTCGCCGGTACCATAAACCCACCATATACCTTCCTCAAAACAGCCACCATACCTACCTATCATGGCATTTCCATAGCCATTCCGAGATATATTGCCATGCAACTTCCATCATCATCATATACATGACTTGAGCATTCATTGTCATATTGCTTTGCATGATCGTAAGATAGCTAGCATGATGTTTTCATGGCTTGTCCGTTTTTTGATGTCATTGCTACGCTAGATCATTGCACATCCCGGTACATCGCCGGAGGCATTCATATAGAGTCATATCTTTGTTCTAGATATCGAGTTGTAATATTGAGTTGTAAGTAAATAAAAGTGTGATGATCATCATTATTAGAGCATTGCCCCAGTGAGGAAAGGATGATGGAGACTATGATTCCCCCACAAGTCGGGATGAGACTCCAGACTTTAAAAATAAATAAAAGAGGCCAAAGAAGCCCAAATAAAAAAAAGAGGCCAAAGAAGCCCACCAAAAAAATAAAAAAACAAAAAAAATGAGAGAAAAAGAGAGAAGGGGCAATGTTACTATCCTTTTACCACACTTGTGCTTCAAAGTAGCACCATGTTCTTCATATAGAGAGTCTCTTGAGTTATCACTTTCATATACTAGTGGGAATTTTCATTATAAAACTTGTCTTGTATATTCCGATGATGGGCTTCCTCAAACGCCCGAGGTCTTCATGAGCAAGCAAGTTGGATGCACACCCACTTAGTTTTCAGTCTGAGCTTTCATACACTTATAGCTCTTAGTGCATCCGTTGCATGGCAATCCCTACTCACTCACATTGATATGTATTGATCGGCATCTCCGTAGCCCGTTGATACGCCTAGTTGATGTGAGACTACCTTCTCCTTTTTGTCTTCTCCACAACCACCATTCTATTCCACCTATAGTGCTATATCCATGGCCCACGCTCATGTATTGCGTGAAAGTTGAAAAGGTTTGGGAACAACAAAAGCATGAAACAATTGCTTGGCTTGTCATCGGGGTTGTGCATGATTTGAATATTTTGTGTGGTGAAGATGGAGCATAGCCAGACCATATGATTTTGTAGGGATAACTTTCTTTGGCCATGTTATTTTGAAAAGACATGATTGCTTTATTAGTAGGATTGAAGTATTATTGTTTTTATGTCAAATGATAGACTATTGCTTTGAACCACTCATGTCTTAATATTCATGCCATGATTAGATACATGATCAGGATTATGTTAGGTAGCATTCCACATCAAAAATTATCTTTTTTATCATTTACCTACTCGAGGACGAGCAGGAATTAAGCTTGGGGATGCTGATACGTCTCCGTCGTATCTATAATTTTTGATTGTTCCTTGCCAATATTCTACAACTTTCATATACTTTTGGCAACGACACGAGCATTCGGGCACACTGCCAAATGGTGCTCGATCACCTTCCTCGGGACGCCGGCCGGGTGAGATGCCTCCCAAGAGAACACATCCTTGTTCGCCAGGAGGAAAGCGACGAGCGCACTTTCCTTCTCCGGGGGAAGGCCACCGCCGATGGTGAAGGTGGGGCCTGAGCTGCTACCATTGACCGACATTTCTTTGTTTCGGCGCGGTCCTGAGAGAACAATTGTTTTTTCCTTACAGGTGCGGCCTCCTGTGCCTCTGCCCTGTCATCGGCGCCAGGGCGTGAAGCTGCCGCGGCCCGGTAGGCACGTTTGAGAGCTTAGACCGCATGCTCCTTGTCTCCGGCTACAGTAATGACGCCACCGATGCCGGGCATCTTGACGACGTTGTAGCCAGGATGGGTTGCCGCCATGAACTTGGTGAGCGCGGGGTACCCCAAGATGGCATTGTATGGGAGGCTGATGTGGGCCACGTCAAAGTCAATGAGCTCAGTGCGGTAGTTGTTGCAGGTGTCGAAGGTGGCAGGGAGGAGCACCTACCCCAGGGGCACCTGGAGCGTCTCAAAGGTCTCGATGGAGATTACATTGAGGCCCGCACGCCCATCAATGAGGGTCTTGGTGACCACGATGTTGCTAGTGGTGGGGGTGCACAGCATGGGGAGCGCGCCAGCAGCGACTACGGACTTGGCGTGGTCTTGGGAATGAAAGGTGATGGCACACTCAGGCCGCATGAGAGGCCATGAAGCCTCGGGCTAGGGCTACATGGCGTTCACCCCGCAAAAGAGCTGGTTGGAGTGGCGACTAGACGTTTGCGCCTGGGATACGCCGAGGATGCACGCGACCATGTGAGGCCCCACGAGCATGAAGCGCACAACGAATCGGTCGCGGAGTTCACCCCAGGAAGAAACTGAAGCCTCAGGAAGGTCGAGGAGCCTGGAGCGCGGGGCACGCATGAGGGCCAAGGGGAACCAATTTGCCATGGCCTTGTCGCCGCCGCCCGCCGCTAGGATGCCTTGGGCATAGAGCCTAAGAAACTCCTCGGGGTCGGCAGGGCCATCGTAGCGTGAGGGCAGCTCTGGCTTGAACTTGACTTGCCAAACCACCCGACGTAGGTCATGGGTGAAGGCCCAGCAGCTGGTGGTGCTCGCGGGCATACCTCGCACGTGGGCGGCATGGTGCATGGAGGAATCCTGCTGCTCGCGGGCGGCGGGGTTGGTGGCAGCGTTGGCCGTAGCCGAGGTGGAGTGGCGGCGGTCACCACGGCCTGCATGCTCCGTCTAGGCGATGTGAGCTTCCTGGAGCTCGACACGGACACGGCGAGCGTCGACCATGGAGATGGAGGAGCAGGAATCGGAGCGAACCAGAAGAACTCAGGCACACCCCTACCTCGCACGCCAAATGTTGGAATCAGGGCTCCGGGGACTCAAGAAAGGTTCAAACTCTAGGGTGTGCTCACAGTGCCTCACTTAGCCCTACCTTGCTACACATTATCCCACGGTGATGCTCCGGCGTGCTTGAGTGGGAGGAAAGACAAACTACAAACATGGCAGTTTACCTAGGTTTGGGCCACCTTGCAGTGTAAGACCCTAATCCTACTTTGGGGGTGGATTGCCTCACGAGGGAGGATGGTAAGAGAGTACAAGGGAACGTCAGTGGCCTCCGGAGAATCTCTCCTCGATCCTTTCTAAGGTGGCGCCCTAGCTATACTTATACTTGCCTTGGTCCTCTTCCCCCCCAAAACACTCGACGGGAAGGGTTGCCACAACGACCAATTTTGAAGGGGGGCATCAGTGCAGCTTATCCTAACTAAAGGTGGTCTTCGCCTACTAAAGCTTCCTGCCATGACATGCCGATGGACTCGGTGATGACCTTTGTCCTCGTGAGCCCGCCATCCTGGTCTTCTTGCACCAAAGTGGCAACCTTTGGGGATTGCTTCGGGAATCAGCGCACTGTCCTTAATCCCTTAGCATGAAAGAGGAAAACCTCCTTATCCGCGCCTGATGGCGCCCTTTTGGCTCCGCCCGTTGCCACGCGCGTCACCCGCATGGAGATGCAGGGACGCGTGACTCCATGATCTGATCCTGTCCTCGAACGCTTCCGCGAGAGGCCTCGGGAAGCCGCCTCATGAGAGGGCCTCATGAGGATACTGATGACACTTGTTGACGTGCGCCTCACGAGGAGGGGGCCTTGCCAGGGCCTCGCTCCTGAAGGTGGGCGTGCTGGGCCCACGACATGCGCCGCGCCCTGGGGCCGTAGGGAGACGGGCCTGTGTACCCCTAGTCCTAGGGGCCCGACATAACTCCTCACTCCTGAAGTTCTCGGGTGACCCGAAGACTACCTCTAGAGTGACTGTTCCGGTACAACGGGCTTCAACACCTGGGATGACACCTTTAAAGGTGGTGGTGCTCGGCTTGATTCGGGATGAGTCGATGCCCATCTTCCTAACCGTGTCCTCATCGATCAAATTGAGGCTGCTTCCTCCGTCCATAACGACGCACATCAGATGGAAAGCGTTAACAATTGGGTCCAGGGCGAGTGCAGCCAATCCGCCATGCTTGATGCTGGTCGGATGGTCATGTTTGTATAATGTGATCAGGTAAGCCGACCATGGGTTGAACTTTGGGGCGACTGTCTCTAGCGCATAAATGTCCCGAAGCATGCGCTTCCTCTCCCTTTTAGAGATGTGGGTCACTTAGGTCATGTTTACTTCTGTTACCTCGCTAGGAAACTTCTTTTGGCCTCCATTTTTGGGCCGCCGAGGTTCGTCCTCGTCTTTGTTGCGATTTTGGGTTTTACCTTGACCCTCAGTCGCTACCTTGCCATCCTGCTTGAAGACCCAACAATTCCTATTAGTGAGGGTTGCTGGTTTGTCCTGAGTGCTGCGGATTTGGCACGGGCGATCTAGGATCCTATCTAGATGGTTAGGTTTCCCTTTAAAGGGCTTCCTTTTCTATCCGAAACTAGGTCCGGTGAACCCTTCATTGACTGCGGTGCCCTCTGTATCGCTCCCACCATTTTTGTGCATGCACTTATTTTTGTTGTGTTTAGGCTTTCCATTAGCATCGCGTGTTTCTGAGGTGCCTACCTCGCCATTATGGGTACTTCAGGCGAGCCAAATATCTTCTCCCGCACAAAAGAAGGGTCATTAGTGAAGTAAGGGCTGCCATAGTCCTCGGCTTATCTTGGCCGAGCTGGCAGGCAAGCCATTCATCTCGCATACTATTCTTGTATGCGGTGATGGCTTTGGTGTTGGTGCAGTCTATGATCTGGTTCTTTTTAGTAAGGAACATGTTCCAGAACTTGCGAGCTGATTCGCCTGGCTGCTAGGTGACACGACTGAGGTCGTCAGTGTCTGGATGAAGGACGTAGGTGACGATGACATGTACCTAGGGTAGGGTCGTAGGCCTGACCTAGACGCCCTAGCCAAGGACACTACCCTAGAGTTAAGGACATTCAAAGTACAATAGGAAATACTGACTGAAATCACCTTTGAGTGCAATCAACTCGACCAGCTATCTCACCAGGATACCCCAATTCCACTCAACCAAGATAGAGTCACTCGACCGTACGAAGAACCACTCAGAGTACAAAAGATCTAAAGCCACCTCTGGATGGCAACGGTCGGGCGTTCACTCCATAGCCTTAAAGGTCATTAATAGTCATTATAGCAGGCGTTATCAGTAATGTCTCTGTCTTAACCCACATTAAACCCTGTGTAACTGAGGGCTGGAGAGGGCTGGGACAACTCTATATAAGCCACCCCCTCCTCTGGCACAAGGGTTCGCACCCCCTATAACTCTCACTCATAATCCAGTCAACAAAGCCTCCCGTCACCGAGACGTAGGGCTATTACTTCCTCCGAGAAGGGCCTGAACACGTAAATCTTGCGTGCACAACCTTGCCCTAGCTAGGACCTTGCCTCCTCCTACGTACCCCCTATTCTTACTGTCGGACTTGCTCCCATGACAGTTGGCGCCCACCGTGGGGCAGGCATCTTAGCGACTTCCGGTGAGGTTGCGGTTTTTCCAATCTTCATCAGCATGGTTCCCGGCGGTGGTTTGCCTTTGGGCCACGAGATCCATCTCGGCACGCTCGTTTTTGTTGCTGACGACCCCGCCTAGCTCCAAGAGCCCCCCCTCGATGTCGAGCCCCTTCCCATCCGCGGCGCAGCGCACTTCCGCGCAAGTGCCTGCAGCGTCCTCCTGCGGCAGCCGTTGACCCAGTATCAGTTGGCTCCCGCGTCATCCACTCTCCCGGATGTACGCTGCCGCAAGAGATCCGATCGGTCACGGCTTCAGTGGTGGGTGGGGCATGTGGTGGCTCGACAGACAGCCACCCCTCATGTCATGGCAATCGAGCCCGACGAATCTCTCCATGGACCATTCGACTGGTTTCGTAGAGACTCTTTCCGAGTGCGGAAGCAACGACCTTGCGGCGGAAGTCCTCATGGTCGACACGCCGCGTAGCCCACCCGGGTTCTGTCACTGTGGCGGCGGCGATGGAGGTGGTGGCCCGTCGCATGGTCACGACGAATATCATCCCGAAACCTCACTTCGGAGTAGAGGGACGAGCTGCATCGTCGCAACATGGAGGCGCTCCGCACCCCCATCATTGGGGAGACCTCCGAGGCTCGGGCCTTGGAAGCTGCGTGCCTGGCCACCTTGGCTGAGCGCGCACGTCTGGAGAATCTCCAACATTCACTCGACGAGGGCGCCCGTCGGCAGATCCCCGAATTGAGTTGACGGCCTCGACAATTGTTTCTGCCTGAACCTCAGGTATACCGTACTCTAGTCCAGAATCTTGCAGCTACAACACGCATAGCAGAGTCAATTCAGCAGTCTCGTACAGAAGCTGGAAGAGGTTTGCTGCAGATCCACGCGCTGCTCCGAGCGGCGGGTGAACAAAATTCAGCTGTTTCTCAGTCACGCAACAGGATCCATAGTAGGTCCGTGGTTGCAGACACAGTTTAGTCAGCACACAGTCCAAGGTCGCCTCAATGGTGTGACGATCATGGGCACCACCAGGATCAGTACCTGGATCGGGGCCACGGACAGTATGATCATCGATACGCCCATGATGACCACCATCGAGTGCTTATGCCCCCTCCGAGGGGCGAATCATACGCGCCCCAGCAGTATGATGACATGCGCCCGTATGATGATGAGCGGAGAGCCCCGGTCAACCCAAGAGAGCCTGGATTTGATGCAAGATCACTCCTCGTACAAGGTCTAGTCAACAGGGTCCGGGCACACAGAGAAGGACAAGACAGAAACCGTCGGAGTGGAAGCAGAGTACATATTTCTGGACCTGAATGTTTTAGCAAAGCCATCCAAGCTGCTGAGATCCCTCCCAACTTTAGGTTGGCGATGGGTGTGAGTAAGTTCACCGGTGAGTCGTAGCCCGACACTTGGCTAGAAGATTACCGAGTGGAAGTGCAGATTGGTGGAGGCAACGATGACGTAGCCATGAAGCACCTCCCCCTGATGCTCGAGGGTTCAGCAAGAGCTTGGTTGAATCAGTTGGCCCCTGGAAGTATTTTCAGCTGGGAAGAACTGGCCCGAATGATAATCAAAACATTCGAGGGCTCCTGCAAGCGACCTGCTGGACTGACTGAATTGCAGCACTGCTTTCAGAAACAGAATGAGACTTTGAGAGACTTCATCTAGAGATGGACTACTCTTCATCATATTGTATAAAATGTGTCAGAACACCAAGCAGTTTGCGCCTTCAAAGAGAGTGTCCGATACAGCGAGCTCAACCTGAAATTCGGTCGGTCAGGAGACATGTCCCTGGCCCGAATGATGGAAATAGCCACTCGGTACGCTAATGGAAAAGAGGAAGACCGACTCCGAAGTGGCAAGAATAAACCAGTCACTCAAGACACCGGAGGAGGAAATTCCGGTCGAAAGCAGAAACAAAAGGTTGAACCTGCAGGTCCTGCTGAGGCTGCAGCTTTGAATCAGGGGAAGTTCAAGGGAAAGCCCAAAGGGCCATGGATCCCTAAAATGTGAAAGATCAGGCGGGAAATGATGTTCTTGATTTTCTGTGTCACATACACACCAAAACAGATGCAGAGGGTAACTTGATTCTGCCAAGCATACCACTCGACAGTGTCGACTCCTGATTCAGAGTTTCTGAGAGGGTCATCCTAGTGAAAAGGAGAAGGAATCTGATAAGGAAGAGGATAAAGAGGAAGATGATGGTTACCCCAATGTCAACGCCACTTTGGTGATTTTTGCTGACATCAAGAGCAAAAGTCGACTGAAAGTTATCAATAGAGAAGTGAACATGGTTGCTCCGGCAACTACAACATATTTAAAGTGGTCAAAAACTCCCATTAGATTCGACCAGTCTGATCACCCAGTGCACGGTTCTACCCCCGGGCGGCAAGCGTTGGTGGTCGACCCAGTCATTGGGGGCACCCGACTGACCAAGGTTCTGATGGATGGTGGCAGTGGTTGGAACATCTGTATGCTGAGACCCTCCGAGGGATGGGCGTCCCGATGTCCAAGCTTAGTGAGAACAATATGTGATTCCACGGAGTCATCCCAGGAAAGAAAGCAGACTCACTCGGTCAGATCACTCTAACGTAGTTTTCGGTGATTCATTGAATTACCGCAAGGAAAAGTTGACGTTTGAGGTGGTGGATTTTCACAGTGCCTACCATGCTATTCTAGGCAGGCCCGCCTATGCTTGTTTCATGGCTCGACCATGTTATGTATACCTCAAGTTGAAGATGCCTAGTCCCAGAGGTGTGGTCACAGTCACAGGGAATTGGCAAAGAGCGTAAGAGTGCCTCCAGAAGGGTTCAAAAATTGCCGATGAACAGATGACATCAATTGAGATGGAAGAATACAACAAAAATGCAGATCCGAGTGATTTGTTGCGAGCCAAGAAGCCTGCTTCAGAGTCCACATTTCAGTCGGCCGGTGAGACAAAGCCCGTTCATATTCACCCGACTGATCCCAATGCTTCTCCGACCCACATCTCAACAACACTCGACAGCAAATAGGCAGAAGCGCTCATCCAGTTCCTCCATGAGAATTAGGACATCTTTGCATGGAAACCATCTCACATGCCGGGTGTACCTAGGGGACTGGCTGAGCACCGTTTCCGCGTCGACCCAAAAGTAAAACCTGTCAAAGAGCATCTCCGTTGGTCCGCCGTGGAGAAGAGAAAGGCAATTGGTGAAGAGGTGGCTCGGCTTCTGGCAGCTAAGTACATCCGTGAGATATACCACTCCGAGTGGCTCGCCAATGTTGTCATGGTCCCCAATAAAGATAATTCACTTCGTATGTGTATCGATTTCAAGCACATCAATCGGGCCTGCCCGGAAGATCACTTCCCTCTCCCCTACATCGACCAAATTATCGACTGAACTGCGGGATGTGAGTGTTTGTCCTTTTTGGATGTGTATTCTGGGTACCATCAGATCCAACTATATGGACCTGAAGAAATAAAAACAACCTTCATCACCCCGTTTGGGTGCTTTTGCTATGTTACCATGCCCTTTGGTCTTAAGAATGCTAGCGCCATGTTCATGCGCATGATTTAGAAGTGCCTGCTCACTCAAATTAGTCGGAACATGGAAGCATACATGGATGATATCGTGGTCAAGTCATGTAAAGGTTCTGACCTGCTGTCTGACCTCGCTGAAACATTGGCCAACTTAAGAAGATATGATATCAAGCTCAATTCGTCAAAGTGCACATTCGGAGTCCCAGGTGGAAAATTACTCGGTTTTCTCATTTCTGAACGAGGAATCGATGTAAACCTAGAAAAGATTGGAGAAATTCTCTGAATGAAACACCTGTGCGCATGCATGATGTTCAGAAGCTTACTGGTTATCTGGATGCATTGAGTCGATTCATCTCTCGTCTCGGTGAAAAGGCATTGCCTCTTTACCGACTGATGAAGAAATCTGACAAGTTCGAGTGGACTCCCGAAGCTGAAGCAGCGTTTGTAGAGCTCAAAGCCCTGCTTTCCACCCAGCCGGTGCTTGCTGCCCCAGTCAGCAAAGAGCCTCTATTATTATATATGGCATCCAGTGGATAAGTTGTCAGCACAGTGCTCACAATCGAGCGAGAAGAAGAAGGCAAATCCTACAAAGTTCAACGCCCAGTGTACTATATTTCTGAAGTCTTGACTCCGTCCAAGCAAAGGTATCCGCATTACCAGAAGCTTGTTTACGAGATTTACTTGACCACAAAGAAAGTTGCACATTACTTCGTAGACAACTCGATTTTAATCGTCAGCGACGCTCCATTGTCAGAAATCTTGAACAATCGAGATGCAACCGGTCAAGTGGCCAAGTGGGTGATTGAACTTCTCCCTTTGGATACCAAGTTCAAAGAAAAAAAAGGTGATCAAGCCTCAAGCAATAGTAGATTTCCTACCCGAGTGGATCGAGCAGTAGTAACCAACTCAGATACACTCGGAACATTGGACTATGTTCTTTGATGGGTCCAAGATGTTGAATGGTTCTGGTGCTGGAGTGGTCCTGGTATTCCCAAGAGGCGACAAGCTCAGTTATGTCCTCCAGATTCACTTCGACTCTTCAAACAATGAATCTGAGTATGAGGCACTCCTATATGGGTTATGTATGGCCATCTCACTCGGCGTCCAGCGCCTGATGGTCTATGGCGACTCAGACTTGGTGGTCAATCAGGTAATGAAGGAATGGGATATCAGGAGTCTAGCTATGACTGGTTACTGCAATGCAGTGAGAAAGCTAGAGAAGAAGTTTGAAGGGTTGGAACTCCATCACATACCCCGACTCAAGAATCAGGCGGCCGATGATCTGGCGAAGTTGGGTTCCATTCGGAAACCAATTCCCAGTAATGTGTTCTTAGAGAATCTTCATACCCCATCAGTCCAAGAAGATCCCTTTATAGAGGAGCCCCTGCAACTGATAAGTTTAACCAATCCGACTAAGATTGAAATTCCAGCAGTAGTCGACTTGATCATGGAGGTTTTGGTGATCACTCCCGACTAGACGGTGCCATATATTGCATATCTGCTCAGGAAGGAGCTCCCAGAGGATGAGGATGAGGCCCGCCAGATCGTCCGCAGGTCCAAAGCCTTCACAGTGATAAGTGGACAACTTTACAGAGAAAGTGTTACTGGAGTAGTTCAGCATTGCATCTCTCCAGAAGAAGGTCGACTAATCTTAAATGAGATTCACTCGGGGACCTGTGGTCACCACGCGTCCTCTTGGACCATCGTGGCCAAAGCATACCGAGTGGGATTCTACTGGCTGCGAGCGGCTAAAGATATAGTTGACAAGTGCGAAGGCTGCCAGTTTTACTCAAACATGTCTCACAAGCCTGCATCTGCCTTGAAGACTATTCCACTCGTCTGGCCTTTTGCAGTTTGGGGGTTGGACATGGTCGGACCCTTCAAGACTGGCAGAAGCGGTTTCACTCATTTGCTTGTAACAGTCGATAAGTTCACCAAGTGGATCAAAGCCAAGCCTATCAAGAATCTTGACTCAAGCACTGCCATTAGTTTCATTAGAGAGTTGATATTCCAATATGGAGTCCCTCAAAACATTATCACAGATAATGGCGCCAACTTTGATTCTGATGAGTTCAGAGCATTCTGCGCTTCCCAAGGCACTCGGGTCGATTACGCATCCGTGGCGCACCCGCAATCAAATGGGCAGGCAGAAAGAGCGAATGGCTTGATCCTGCAAGGGTTGAAACCTCGATTGATGCACGACCTCAAGCATGCGGCTGGAGCTTGGGTGACTGAGTTGCCATCTATCTTGTGGGGATTGAGAACGACTCCTAATCGGTCGACTGATCGAACCCCTTTCTTCATGGTTTATGGCGTTGAAGTTGTGCTTCCGAGTGATTTGCTGCACAATGCTCCCCGAGTGGAACTCTTCTTTAAAGCCGAAGCAGAACAGGCACGCCAGGATGCAGTTTATCTCCTAGAAGAAGAGCGAGAGATAGCTCTGATCCGGTCGACCATCTATCAACAAGACTTGTGTCGGTTCCATGCCCAAAATGTCAGAGGTCGAGCGTTTCAGGAAGGAGACCTTGTGCTCCGAGTGCATCATAAGCGACCCCACAAGCTTGCTCCGGCCTGGGAAGGACCCTTCATCATCACCAAGGTGATCTACAACGGGGCGTATCACCTCTACAACGTAGCCATGAAAGAAGACGAGCCACGCTCATGGAATGCGGACCTGCTCCGCCGATTTTATACCTAAATCACCAGGACTGACGAGTTGTAATCAAAATCCTTCAGTTTGCTTATCAAATACATGATTTTTACAGTGTATTAATGATTGTTATCGCATAAGCATATGTGTTCAAATCCCCCAGTGGGTGGCATAGCCGCGAACCCAATTCACCTAAGTTTCAAAAACACTCCGAGTGAAGAGCAACCCTCTCACTCAGGGACGTAGCCGCGAACCCGATTCACCTAAGTTTCAAAAAATACTTCGAGTGAAGAGTAATTCTCTCACTCGGGGGCTTAGCTGCGACCCCGTACTCGCCTAAGTTACAAAAACCACTCCGAGTGAAGAGCAGCCCTCTCACTCGGAGGCTTAGCTGCGACCCCGTACTCGCCTAAGTTACAAAAACTACTTTGGGTGAAGAGCAATTCTCTCACTCGGGGCTTAGCTGCGACTCCATACATGCCTAAGTTACAAAAACCACTCCGAGTGAAGAGCATCCCTCTCACTCGGAGGCTTATCTGCGACCCCGTACTCGCCTAAGTTACAAAAACCACTATGAGTGAAGAGCAACCCTCTCACTTGGGGGCTTAGCTGCGACCCCGTACTCACCTAAGTTACAAAAACTACTTCGAGTGAAGGGTAATTATCTCACTCGAAGGCTTAGCTGCGACCCCGCACTCGCCTAAGTTACTAAAAACACTCCGAGTGAAGAGCAACCCTCTCACTCGGGGGCTTAGTTGTGACCCCGTACTCACCTAAGTTACAAAAATACCCCGAGTGAAGAGCAGCCCTCTCACTCGGGGGGCTTAGCTACGATCCCGTACTCGCCTAAGTTACAAAAACACTCTGAGTGAAGAGCGACCCTCTCACTCAGGGCTTAGCTGCGACCCCGTACTCGCCTAAGTTACAAAAATACTCCGAGTGAAGAGCAGACTCTCACTCGGAGGCTTGGCCACGCAATCTGAGCCGCGCCACAAGTACAACATATGGTTGCACTCTGAACTGCGCCACAAGTACAACGTATGGTTGCACTCTAAGCTGCGCCGCAAGAACAACGTATGGTTGCACTCGGAGCTGCGCCACAAATACAATGTATGGTTGCACTCTGAGCTGCACACAAGTACAACGTATGGTTGCACTCGGAGCTACACCACAAGTACAACATCTATTCCGAGTGAAGAGCAATCCTATCACTCGGAGATTCAGCTGTGATTCCCAATTTGCCCGAGTCAAGAAATCTGAAGATGATAAAGAACAAAGCAACTACATTCAAAAGAGATAGCCAAGATTCAGATAAATACGGCAAGGTTCAGAATCACCCGCAGGAGTACTCGAGCACCAAGCCCGAAAGAGTTTTAAACGGTTACAGGATCACTCAGCATTCCGAGGCAAATAAAATCAAGTTATCAAGTTTTCACTCGACAGGAGGAGGACTTGCTGGCTCGACGAAACTGTCAAGGTCGATGTCATCTGCAAAGCGAGTAGCAGCATCGATGAAGGTCTCCATGAAGGTTTGGAATTGAAGCTTCTTGGTGTTGGCAACCTTAAGAGCCGCCAGCTTCTCTTCTTTGACTTCCTTGTAGTGGATGCGGACGAGTGACAAAGCCATGTCAGCACTGCAGTGGTAGCTGACTTCTTCCATGCCTGCACTCGGTCCAGGATGCCGTTGAGTCGAGTCATCAGTGACTCGAGGTCGTTTATGTCGGTGTTTTGGAAACGGGGGTCCCCAGACTTGCCTGCCTGCGGCCCATGGCGTGGCTAAGCCAGCAAGCCATACGACCCACCTTCACCAACAAGGCATCCAAGACCCTCACGAGGGACCAAGCCTCGCGAGGCGGACGACGTCAAGACCTCCTCTGGAGCGGCCTAGCCAGGCAGGCTCGCGAGGAGCGGAGATATCAAGGCGGGGCAAACCTCGCGAGGCTCTCGTGACGTGAGCCATGACAATCGACACTAGGCGAGCGCCAGCGCGCGCAGCGTCCTTGTTTCCTCTTTGGTGAAAAGGGGGCAAGCGCAGCCGCGGGGTACCGAGGCCACAGGAAAAGGTTGCCATTTCGGTGCAACAAGACCAAGACCATGGACTGCAAGACGGAGGTCATTGTGGAGCCCAAGACGCGTCACCACCAGAGTTTTGTGCAGGAGAACACTACTTTTGTTAGGATAGCTCGTACTAGTTGTCCCCCTTCAAATTAGCCCGCCATTGTTGGCTCCCTTCCCGCTCAATATTTGGGAGGAGGACCGGTGCCTTTATAAATAGGACTAGCCACCATAGTAGGAGGGGGAGGGAGACACACAAGTTCATACGCACAAGAACACCTCAACCTCAGGAGGCAGTTCTTCCCTTGTACTGTTCATCATCAGCCCAAGAGGCAATCCATCACCACCACACTGGAGTAGGGTATTACACCACAACGGTGGCCTGAACCAGTATAAACCCTGTGTCTCTCTGTGTTGCGAGTTCGTCAAGTTCGTCTGCAAGATCTTAGCGAGCCAGAGCATAGATTGGTAGAAGGGAAAGACTTCACGTGCACCCCAGTGTTCGAACCTTAAGGGTTAGCCGGAACCCCACATCCGACATTTGGAGCGCCAGGTAGGGGGTGCACCGAGGCTTCTCTCCACCAACCAGCGCCCCGCACCACCGCACTTCGCTCTCATGGCAGGTGCCCCGCCACCCACCTCTACGACCAACACCAGCAGCGGGGGAGGGGGGGGGGGTCTAGGTACCGAGCCTTGGCCCCCGCTCTGCAGCAGGTGCAGTGGCCATCCAAGTTCAGGCCGGAGATGCCGCCGCGTTGCAATGGCGCGGCGGACTCGGTGCTTTTCCTGCTAGCATACGAGGAGAGCGTCCTTGAAGTCGGAGGCGACGACAAGATCATGGCAAACTTGTTCCCCCTGGCACTCGCCGGCGAGCCACGCACCTGGCTGCTCAACCTCCCGGGATCCACGGTGACGTCGAACTCCGCGACCTCCTCGCTGCGCGTTACACGGCACCACACACCACACAGTTGCGACACTACTGGGTGGCTCCCAAGCACCTCCTTCGGATCGCCACGTCAAGCCTTTCTTCCATCAGATTGGGGCAGCCTGCAAGCGCCCGAGGGCTCCGTCGGGTTGGGTTGCGCCGGAGGCCGACCTCACCTTCGACTCACAAGACCACCCCGGCTCCACCGCCAGCTCCGGGATGCTCCCGATGCTCTTCACGCCCACCATCTGCAATGTGGCCATCACCAAGACCCTCATCGACGGCGGGGCCGGCCTCAACTTGCTCTCCGTGGAAGCCTTCAACCTTCTTCATGTGCCGCTCGAACGGCTCGGCCTCAGCAAACCCTTCACAGGAGTGGGTGGGGGAGCTGCTCACCCTCTGGGGTAGATCCGCCTCCCTGTCATGTTTGGCATGTGAGACAACTATCGCACCGAGCTGGTGGACTTTGACATCGCGCGCATCGGTCTCCCGTACAATGCCATCCTCGGGTACCCGACTCTCGCTCAGTTCATGGTGGCGACTCACCCGGCCTACAACCTCATGAAGATGCCAGGAAGCAAGGGCGTCCTCATCATCAAGGGGGACACTAAGGAGGTCGTGATGGCGCTCAGGCTTGCCTTCAAGGCCGCGACAGCGTCACAGCCAGCAGGCGCCGGTGCGCCCGAGGCCAAGGAGACCGCGGCCACCAAGAAGAGGCAGCTGTTCACCCAAGACAAGGCGGAGAACAAGCAGGTGCCAGTCAACGAGGACAGGTCTTCAGGAGCCACCTTCACCATAGGAACCGGCCTTGGCCCGGGACAAGAAGAAGCTTTGGTGAAGTTTTTGCGCGCGAACAAAGAGATATTCGCATGGGAACCCAATCAGCTGGTAGGGGTCCCGAGAGAGGTAATCCAGCATCATCTAAGGGTATGCCCCAACGTACGCCCCATGAAGCAGCGAGCAAGATGGCAGTCCACTGAGAAGTAGGCCTTCATCGTCCAAGAAACACACAAACTGGAGGCGGCAGGCACCATCCGAGAAGTTCGATACCCCAAATGGCTGGCGAATCCCGTCGTAGTACCGAAGAAAGGTCGGAAGGAATGGATGTGCGTCGACTTCACCAACATCAACAAAGCCAGCCCCCAAGATCCGTTTCCCCTTCCGCGCATCGATCAAATCGTCAACTCCACTGCTGAGTGCGATTTGTTATGTTTCCTAGATGCGTTCTTTGGATACCATCAGATCAAGATGGCGGTGGAGGATGTGGAGAAGACGACCTTCTTGACACCATGTGGGGTGTACTGCTACATCTGCATGCCTTTTGGCCTTCGCAACGCGGGCGCAACCTTTCAGCGGCTGATGCACATCGCCTTGGGGCGGCAGCTCGGCAGGAACACAGAGGCCTACGTTGATGACATAGTGGTCAAATCTCGCGAGGCGAGGATGTTGATTCAAGACTTGGAGGAGACCTTTGAGAGTTTGCGCTGGGTGAACTTGAGGCTTAACCCGGAGAAGTGCGTGTTTGGCGTCCCCTCTGGCAAGTTGCTGGGGTTTCTCGTACCCCATAGAGGGATCGAGGCGAACCCGGAGAAGATCAAGGCCATCGAAGACATGAGCCCATAACAGACCCTCAAGGAGATGCAAAAGCTGGCATGATGGGTGACTGCGTTAGGGCACTTCATCTCTAAGCTAGCGAGCGCGCCTTACCCTTCTTCAAGCTCATGAAGAAGAAAGGCCCCTTCGAGTGGACCTCGGAGGCCGACCGGGCCTTCCAAGACCTCAAGAAATACCTCACCAGCCCCCCAGTAATGGTGGCGCCATGGCCTCTTGAGCCTCTGGTACTCTACCTCGCCGCCACCCCATACTCTGCCCGTGCGGCGCTGGTGGCGGTTCGGGAGGAGCGCAGAGATAAAGGTGTGTCGCGCCAAGCCAGAGCTGATGCAGCGCATGGTCAGGAAGGCACACCAGAGCCATCAACGGCGGGAGATCAAGCCCGGCAGGGCAGCGTCGCGGATACTCCTGAGGATGGCCAAGTCTCAGGAAACCCTCCACCTCATGATACGCCACAATCTTCGCAAGACCCGAGCCTCAACAGTGTGCCAGCCCTCATCGAGCACCCGGTGTACTTCGTCAGCACCATACTGCGAGATGCAAGGGCACGCTACCCCATGCCGCAGAAGCTCCTGCTCGCACTCTTGGTGGCTTTGCGCAAGCTGCAACATTACTTTTAGGGGCACCCCATCAAGGTCATCTCATCTTACCCATTGGAGAGGGTACTCAGGAGCCCAAACTCAGCCGGAAGGGTCGCTGAATGGAACATCGAGCTGCAAGCATTCCAGCTGGAGTTTAGCACCACCAGGGTCATAAGGGAGCCGCGCTCGCTAATTTTGCGGCGGAATGGACAGACGCCCCAGCTCTTGAGGAAGGAGAAGACCGGTCCACCTCCCTAGGAAGTGAGGCACCAGACGGATGGGTCATGCACTTTGATGGCACCTTCCGCACCAAGGCGCGGGGGCTGGAGCAGTGCTCATCTCGCCCACTCTGGACAAGCTTTACTACGCCGTGCAAATCTTCTTCCAACACGGCGAGAAGGTCTCCAACAATATCGCAGAATATGAAGGCCTCATAGCCGGCTTGAAGGCTGCGACGGCTC
This sequence comes from Triticum dicoccoides, assembly GCF_002162155.2. NCBI lineage: Eukaryota > Viridiplantae > Streptophyta > Magnoliopsida > Poales > Poaceae > Triticum > Triticum dicoccoides. The sequence goes on from NC_041382.1 coordinate 493,131,704, forward strand.
TGGGGGTGAGGCGCCTTACCGTCAAGGGCGACTCGCAGCTCCTCATCAATTTCTCCAACAAAGTGTACGATCCAAAGGACGAGCACATGGAGGCCTACCTTGTGGAGGTGCGCAAGATGGAAAAGCAGTTCTCAGGCTTGGAGCTGCAGCACGTGCCCCGGGGCACCAACAAGGAAGCTGACGACATCGCCAAGAGAGCATCCAAGCAGCAACCGCAAGAGCCCGGCGTCTTCGAAGAGCGAATCTTCAAGCCGTCAGCCACACCACCTCTCTCAAGCATGACTCAGCCTCGGGAGGAGCTTCCACAGCCCCCGGCCACGGGAGCACCAGCTTTCGGTCCAACCTCAGGAGCTCGGCTACTCTTGGCGCTCGAGCCTCAGGAGGAGTGCTGGACCAAGGAGTTTAAGGAGTATCTGATGCATGGGACACTGCCGGAGAAGGAAGAGGAAGTGGAGCGCGTGGCCCGACAGGCCACGGCATACTGCATTCAAGACAGTGAGTTGTACAGGAAACGGCCGAACGATGTCACGTTGTGCCGCATCTCCGACGATCAAGGGAGGGAGCTGCTAGCTGACATACACAGCGGGGACTGCAGACATCACTCATCATCACGGACCCTCGTCCGTAAGGCCTTCTGCAGCGGATTCTACTGGCCCGCAACACTCAACGATGCAGCCGAGCTGGTGAAGTCCTGCGAAGCTTGCCAATTCCACGCCAAGCAAATCCATCAGCCTGCACAGGGCCTCCAAACCATCCCGCTCACATGGCCGTTCGCGGTCTGGGGGCTAGACATTCTAGGCCCGTTCCCATGAGCGGCAGGGGGCTACCGTTATCTCTACATCGCCATCGACAAGTTCACCAAGTGGGCGGAAGTGGAAGCCGTCCGTACCATTCCAGCCGGCTCAGCTGTCAAGTTCATCAAGGGCCTCGTGAGCTGCTTCGGGGTCCCCAACCGCATCTTTAAGACCTACTGTGCTAACCTTGGAACGCAGATCTGCTACGCCTCGGTGCCCACCCCAGGAGCAATGGTCAGGCTGAGCGTGCCAACGCTGAGGTCCTGAGGGGCCTCAAGACCAGGACCTTCAAGAAGAAGCTGGAGGCCTACGGCAGGGGCTGGCACGACGAGCTCCAGTCCGTGCTGTGGTCCATCCGCACCACCGCTACCAAGCCAATGGGCGAGACTCCGTTCTTCCTCGTCTACGGAGCCGAAGCAGTCCTCCCTCACGAGGTCAAGCATCGCTCCGCACGGGTTCTGGCATTTGACGGAACACAGCAGGACGCCATGCATGGGATGGACCTCACGCTGGGGGAGGAACGTTGTCGCAAAGCTGCATTAAGGGCAGCAAGGTACCAGCAAGCGCTGCGGCGTTACCACTGCCGCAACATTCGGTCCAGGATGCTCGAGACGGGTGACCTGGTCCTGAGGCGGGTCCTCTCCAGGGAAGGGCTACACAAGCTTTCACCCATGTGGGAGGGCCTGTTCAGGGTCGTCCACATCTCCACGCTTGGCGCCGTGCGCCTGGAGACGCAAGAAGGGACACCTATCCAAAACGCCTGGAACATCCAACACCTCCGGAAGTTCTACCCATGAATCAAGGCCCAGAGCCTGAGAAGCAAGGCCCAGAGCCTGAGAAGCAAGGCCCAGAGCCCGAGAAGCAAGGCCCAGAGCCTGAGAAGCAAGGCCCAGAGCCTGTGAAGCAAGGCCCGGTGCCTGTGAGGAATCGCCGCCCGTGACACTCTCATGTAATAATGAGTTGGGGCTGTACACGACCCGGAGTCCCAGGAGTGCCGGCCTCAGGCCCTTGGGCTCCCTCCCACACCTAGTGGACAACATTTAGCTCTGCGCTGGTGAGAAGACTTGAAGACTAGATTAGGTGCCGGACGTGGCTTTTTCATTTGCTTTCCGCATTTGGCTCGCTTCTCCTTAATCAAGGTTTGCGTTTGGTGTTCCTTACTGATTTGGTTCCTTCGCCTTTTTTACCGTATTTTCTGGCTCTGGTTTGCTAATGATCTCTCTCTCGCATTCCTCGCGAGGGGGCTAGGCAGGTGCCCTCACGAGCATTTTTCTTCTCTCTTCCTTCTCGCGAGCCACCCTCGTTCGAGCCTAAAAGCTGGCACATCTCTCCTAATCCATGCCCCTTGGGTACCGCGATTTGAAGCGCCAAGTCAAGGTTTGGGTGAACGACAAATCCTTTAGCACACCCGCTAACAAGTTTTTTGCAGTTTCTGAGCAAACGCAGACACCTCGTGAAGGAAAAGGCGTCCCAAACACACCAGGATAAGTTATCTTTGCGCAAAATAATAACACGGCATGGGAATAACACGCACGTTGCATTGACCAATAACCATAGTTCGATACACGCCCCTCTGGGACCATACTGGTTCCACTTTCTAATGCAGGAAAAAAGGGGAAAGATAAACAAAGCGGCGTTTCAGCAAAGGCAGGCCCTTGGCGACGCCCCGAGCCTAGCCAGACTCCTCCTCGCGCTTCACAGAGGCGCGGCGACGAGATGACCCGCTCCCTCCTTCGAAGCGGGCGCGGCGGCACGACGGCTGGTCATAGCCATCGCTGCTGGAGCTATCGCTGGAGGAAGAGCCGCAGTAGCTGGAAGAGACGCGGTCGCCGCCAAGGGCAGGCTCGCCCTCATCCTCACCGCGACCGTCGCCAAGGACGAGCACCTCCTCACCGTCGTTCGTCTCGGGGCAGCACCCGACGCGGCGACCATCTTCCCCGAACACCCTCACATAGAGGGTCGATCCACCGTCATACTTGAAGTGAAGCGTGCACCGCTTGCCCAGGCCACGCGCACGGGCAAACATCTGCCAGCCGCGGGCCAGGGCAATGTTGCCCGCGGTGGAAGTCTCGACCGCGACCCAGGAGGCCTTGCTGCAGCAACCATCTGCCTGCAACCAGAGCCCGCCTGGACCGGGGGCCGGCAGTTCGTCAACAAAGAAGCACGGAAGCTGACGAGGGGAGGCATGCGATGGTGGCGCGGCCTCCACACCTCTGCCGAATGGTAGCATGGGCGGGGAGGCCGCGCCACCATCGCACACCTCCCCTCGTCAGCTGGACCGCCATGGTTGGGACGGTCCCCTCTGCCTGCCACGGCGCCGCCTCAGCGGTGGTCCACGGTGGGGGTCGCAACGTGCTTGCGGGGACGGCCGCGACCATGCTTGGGCGCCGGGGAACCGAGGCCCTCGCGAGGGGCCTTCCCCTTCTTGGCGGCAGAGAACTTCCTTCGTGGCGCCATCGGAGGCGTTGCAAGCAATGAAGCAAAGAAGAAGCGAGCAAGCCAGGAAGAGATGGGCAACGGGGGCTCCACCCTCCCTCATTTATAGCAAGAGAAGGCCAACCGGCACCTCCGACGATTGCAGGTAATGATGGATTCCCTTGCATGTCGCAGGGACTTGTCAAGTTGTGCAGTTGCCAAGGTAGCATGGGGAAGCGAAGACGCCCACGTCCAATCAACCGCCACACGTCAACCAAGGCCGCAGGCTTTGGGGGCCCGCGGTGCTCCGAACTTGACCCTAGGCTTCGCCGCGAAGCCAAGCCCGTGCGCACCTTGGGCCCGGGGGCTACTGTCGGCGTTCTAGGAACGGGGGTCACCAGACTTGCCTGCCTGCGGCCCATGGCGTGGCTAAGCCAGTAGACCGTACGGCCCACCTTCACCAACAAGGCATCCAAGACCCTCGCGAGGCGGATGACGTCAAGACCTCCTCTAGAGCGGCCTAGCCAGGCAGGCTCGTGAGGAGTGGAGATATCAAGGCGGGGCAAACCTCGCGAGGCTCTCGTGACGTGAGCCATGACGATCGACACCAGGCGGGCGCCAGCGCACGCAGCGTCCTTGTTTCCTCTTTGGTGCACAGGGGGCAAGCGCAGCCGTGGGGTACTGAGGCCACATGCAAAGGTTGCCATTTTGGTGCAACAAGACCAAGACCATGGACTGCAAGATGGAGGTCATTGTGGAGCCCAAGACGGCGTCATCACCAGAGCTTTGTGCAGGCGAAGACTACTTTTGTCAGGATAGCTCGTACTAGTTGTCCCCCTTCAAATTAGCCCGCCATTGTTGGCTCCCTTCCCGCTTGATATTTGGGAGGAGGACCAGGGCCTCTATAAATAGGTCTAGCCACCATAGTAGGAGGGGGAGGGAGACACACAAGTTCTTACGCACAAGAACACCTCAACCTCAGGAGGCAGTTCTTCCCTTGTACTGTTCATCATCAGCCCAAGAGCCAATCCACCACCACCACACTGGAGTAGGGTATTACACCACAACGGTGGCCCGAACCAGTATAAACCCTGTGTATCTCCGTGTTGCGAGTTCGTCGAGTTTGTCCGCAAGATCTTAGCGAGCTAGAGCATAGATTGGTAGAAGGGAAAGACTTCGTGTGCACCCCAGTGTTTGAAACTTAAGGGTTAGCCGGAACCCCACATCCGATAGTTTAGAAGCACATCCCTTGGCCATAACTCCTTGTCGATTCGGGACAGCGCGACTTTCAGTCGAGCGATGTAATCCAAGACACTGGCAAGGAGAGATTCCAGTCACAGCATGTTCATTGCAGCTTTGTCGTTGACGGGAGAGTTGATGGGGTCTAGGCCTGTCTCGATCCACCCAGTCTCTTCCTCGAAGTTCTGACAAAATTATGCATACACAAAAAGGTGTTGAAGTGACTGTAACATGATGGAAAAGTTCTGTGCAGTCAGTCGGATAGAGAAAAGTACCTTCAAGCATGAGGAACATCTTCTTGGCATGACTCCCCAGATAAGTTTCCAGTTCATCTCTCTCCCGAGTGAGAACTTCAACTCTGTCCGCCAAGGCCACCTTCTCCTCCTTCAGCTGCACAATTTCCTTCTTCGCTTTATCAACATCAGTTTTCAACTTGGCGTTCTCTTCTTCCAACTTTCTGACTGAAGCCAGCTTCTTGTTAGCAAGTTCTGTTTTCTCCCGCGCCGTCTTCTGCGTCGTTGCAAGGTCAAGACCCTTCTGCTCCAGAGCCTGCTTCACTTTGTCTAAAGAAATAACATTCTTCAATCGAGCTTGGAGTTGACGGTTTTCACTGCGCACATCTGCTCGAGTGGAATCACTCAGTTCAAAGGATGAAAGAAAAAGATCACAAGGCAAGCACTCGACAAGTTGTTACCTCCCATGGCAGCAGCTTCATCTCGGGCTTTCTTCAGATTCTTCTTGGCTAGTTCCAGATCGAGGTTGAGTTCGATTTGCTTCTTCTCTAGATATGCAAATTTGGTCCCAAGTTCACAAGATTTCTGCAATCAACAAACAAGACAAATCAGTCGATAGAAACAAGGATAAGTCATTTCCAAGTGATAAGATGCAAGTTCAGATTATTATGACAAAATGAGTTCTAAGACTACTATCGAATCAAACATTCAACAGCAGCCTCGAGGACTACACCCAGTGGGTGCACTTGGCATGCCCCCATTGGTTTGATTTCCCACTCGGCATGGTCCACCCAACACGAGTGGAAGGAGTAAAAAAACATGCAAACAAAAACATTCAACCGCGGTCTCGGTCTCTGTTCTCAGACCACCACCAATTGCCTACAGTCGACCGTGGTCTCGAGGACTACACCTAGTGGGTGAACTTAGTGTGCCCCCGCTGGTTCGATTCTCACTCGACATGACCTGTCTAAATTGAGTGGAAGTACTACAAACAAAACATTTCGCAAAGACCCCCTATGAATCAAATATTCAACGGCGGTCTCGGGGATTACACCCAGTGGGTGCACTCAGCGTGCCCCCACTGGTTCATGAGTTCACTCAACATGACCCGATCGACTCAAGTGAAAGAGCTACAAAGAAAAAGACAAACACCTAGTGGGTGAACAGATGCAAGGTTCCACAACGCTCATCCACGGACATCTTCCGAATAATAAAGCAGCAGTTTTCAGACAACATATCCTAATAGAGCAAAGGTCAAGCTGGAACCAATCGGAAATCAACTTACAATCCCACTTACTCGGAGATTGGCTTGGAGGGCGGAGCTAGCGTCATAGGCGGCCTTGCTGTTGTTATACACCACTTTCAGTCGGTCCATCATTAGACCTGCTTGAAGCATGGCGTCCTTGGTAGCTCCTACTTGGTCTTCTGGGACATGGTGAGTAACAAATAAAGGAGATGATGGAATCAATGACGTGGCCAGTGGAGCCGTAGCCGGTGGAGGTGAAGCTTGAACTTGCACAGTCGGAGTAAGAGCCTGGACAGTCGACGCCAAGGGCTGGTCAGTCGATAAATGCACAGCAAAAGAAATAGAAGTCTGGACTGGATCGCCAAGTGGTTGATCGACTGGGGCTGATGCTGATGTCGAGTGAGATTCTTTGCTGGCAGGCACCCTCTTGCTCAGAGTTCTTCTCCTCCTCCCTGTATCCTTTCGTGACACTTCTTCATCATCATCATCATCTGGAAGTTGGATAACATGTGGTGCTGCAAAACACTCGACCATAAGAGTTCAATCGACTATCAGCACAATCGACGAAGTAAGAGCATGACTGTGGAGATGTACCTGCCTGAGAGGTGGCCGCGTCTGCAGTTTCCGTGTCATCGTGCTCCTTGTCAATGTCCATGGAAGTCCTAGAGGTAGCAGCACTGAAAGCTCCAAAATTTACTCGGTCGAGCAAGCGAATGATTAGAGAGTAAAATAGAAGACAAAGAGAAGAAACAGACACTTACACAGAAGCAGTAGGGACATCCACCTTGATCTTGGGTAGGGCCTTCCCAGGCTTCGGTGGGACAACCTTGGGATTCTTAGCGGCCTTCTCTGACGGTTCTGGAGTCGAAGTCCGAGTGCACTTTGGTACTTGCGTGCTTGGTGGAACTGCCTTGCCGCGCCCACGTGCAGGATCTTGGGATTGTTTGGAACGATGTTGTGAGCGAGGCGGCGAGTCAACCTCCTCACTGCTGCTCGAGTCGTCACTGTCATCTTCGCTATCGTCTCTGGATTGCCAGTCGGCGCTTTCATCTGCGCTCTCCTCTCCCTCCTAGAGCTGTTCCTCGTTTAGCGTCGAGTACATCTTGGTATAAATCTACAAGGCGCAAGTCAACAAAAGTCAATCAGATTCAAGAGCAATTGTAGATCGAAAGAAGAAAGCACTCGGTATTTTGGGCCTGACCTCTTCCGGCTCATGGTTGGTGTCGAATGGCTGAACTCTCCTGGACCCCCTGGGGTTGTCTTTGTTTCCGGTGATGCTTCGCAGCCACTGAGCCACCATCTCCTCGGCGACCTCCTCTGGGTGGACCCGAGCGGTGTCTTCAGGGCCCGGGTACATCCACATCAGGTGATCTCGGGCTTGGAGAGGTTGGATGCGTCGACTGAGGAACACCTCCAACAGATCCATGCCCGTCACACCCTCCTAGACTAAGTTAATAACCTGGTCGACTAAAAGAGACACCTCGCCTTTCTCCTTTGGGGTCACAGTCAATGAAGAAGTTTGGCGAAGTCGCTCCATAGTGAAAGGGGGAGATCGGTCGACTGACCAGGAGTTGGGACGTCTTTGCAGTAGAACCGGGTCGACTGCCATCCCCGAACTGACTCGGGAAGGTTCATGGAAGGAAAGGTGCTTCTACCCCTAGTCTGAATTCCTAAACCCCCGCACATCTGGATCACATGTGTCTTTTCGTCATTCAGATTTGCCTTCTTCACCAACTAGGAATGACGAGTAAATATGTGTTTAAACAGACCCTAGTGTGGGCCCAAGCAATCCTATCGTAACCCACAACAGTCGCTTGCCCGATACGTGGCGAAAAGGTAGCACGAGGATCAAGGCGTCTCTGTCTACCCACTCCGATTACTGTGGCACGCTCCGTCCCACGCGCTTCTCCAAAATTTCTAATCCCGTGAGATTCGGGAACCACAGAGCAACTAATCACGTCGAACATTTCGCACCATAATAGCCCGCGAAGATTATCAGCATAATTCACTCGACGACCTCTGAATTGATCAAGGTGACTGTAATGAGGTTGAAGCTTCAGCATGATTGCCAGACTCCGGTGAAATGCATCCGAAGCATGGAATCGAGTCGGAGACCAACTTCAACCCTTCTTCACTCGGACCTCAATCCATTTGGGGGATAATGACGATGACATGTACCTAGGGTAGGGTCATAGGCCTGACCTAGACGCCCTACCCAAGGACACTGCCCTAGAGTCAAGTTCATTCAAAGTACAATAGAAGATACCAACTGAAATCACCTTGGAGTGCAATCCACTCGACCAGCTATCTCACTCGGATATCCCAATTCCACTCGACCAAGATAGAGTCACTCGACCGTACGAAGAACCACTCGGAGTATAGAAGATCTAAAGCCACCTCTGGATGGCAGCAGTCAGGTGTTCACTCCGTAGCCTTAAAGGTCATTAATCGTCATTATAGCAGGCGTTATCAGTAACGTCTCTATATTAACCCACATTAAAACCTGTGTAACTGAGCACTGGAGAGGGCTGGCACACTCTATATAAGCCACCCCTCCTCTGGCACAAGGGTTCACACCCCCTGTAACTCTCATGCATAATCCAGTCGACAAAGCCTCCGGGCATTGAGACTAGGGCTATTACTTCCTCCGAGAAGGGCCTGAACTTGTAAATCTTGCGTGCACAACCTTGCCGTATCTAGGACCTTGTGTAGCACCCAAGATGCGATTCTATCCCAATCATGAGATGAATTCATGATTGGGGCACAACCACATTTCGAGCGCATAGCAAGGTGGATATCATTACCAAGTATATAGACGCTCACCGCATTACTGTCAAGCGGGGCCCATAAACCCTCACCGTGTTAGGGACGCAAAATCAAGGAACATAACACCGGTATGACGGAAACTAGGGCGGCAAGAGTGGAACAAAACACCAGGCATAAGGCCGAGCCTTCCATCCTTTACCAAGTATATAGATGCATTAATTATATAAGAGATATTGTGATATCCCATGATATCCATGTCCCAACATGGAACAACCTGCACCTGCAACTAGCAACGCTATAAGAAGGGTTGAGCAAAGTGGTAATATAGCCAAACAATGGTTTTCTAGGAAGGGTGAAAAGGTTAGAGGCTATCATGGCAATTTGGGAGGCTTGATAAACAAGTGGTAGGTAGTGCGGCATAGCAATAGCATCGAGCAACTAGCATAACAAAGATAGTAGTGAGATCCAAGGTGACGGTCATCTTTCCTGAAATCCCGCTAGGAAGAAGAACGAGTCCATGAAAAAGATGAGCCAACGTAGTCGAACGGATCCTCACAATTGCAACATAACTGGAACTATCAAGGAGAAGTGCAACCGGAAAGAAGGAAACATCATGGCAAACAACAATCACATAAACATGGCATGATGGACAATCAAGTATGATGGATGTCCGGTTTAATGAGGCATGGCAAAGTGCAACAAACAATACTACAAATTAAGTGGAGCTCAATATGCAACGAGTTACATATCGATGAAACACCACACCCAAGTATTTAGTTCGCTCTCGTTTAGGTACTCAACAATATTAAATATTGTTAAACATGGCAAGAGGTGAAGTATAATTAAACTACCTACCAAGGCAAGTTTAAATGAGGCCGGAAACAACAAACAATAATTCCGGAAAATCCTCATATGTTATTTAGCAATTTAAAGCGAACAACAATTTTAAGCTTATTAAATGATGCTATCATGATGCGGATGACATATACAAGTTTTATGCAATTTATGAAAAATGTTGACATGAGCATGTTATGAAGCATTTGGTCACCATGGCGAAACGAAAGGGGTGCCACGGCAACGACAACGGAAATGGTGCCACGACAACATTCCGATGATCCGACAACTCGTCGAGATGTCGGTGCAAAAGAAAGTGTGACGGGAGCATGTCATGCAAGGATGATGGGGTGATTCCGGATACCGAGTTCCCACGTGTCAAAGACGGTGCCAAACGAGGGAACAACTAACATTCACAGGCGGATACAATATCTAAACATGCATCTCAACCAACACACATGCATTCGTTCACGTGCATCATCTCGGGGTTATACCTTCGAAGTGTGCAATCGGGACGGTTCAGGTTCAATGGGATGTAGTTGTTCACGGGCCATTGTGGGAAGTAGTGGTACTATTGGTCCTCGGTGACGGAAGTGGAAGTAGTAGTACACGTTCGCTTTCAGAGAGGTACTTGACAATTCCAACGTCTTCGGGGCGACGGTAGTTGTACACAGGTGGAGGTACTTGGCGTTTCGGTTAGTAGTCGTTCGGGCGTCTATGTGATCCTGTTGTTGGGGTACTTGGCGCTTGCAATCCAAATCCGAGGTCATAGCCGTGTAGTTGAACTTGATGAAACGGGTCTCCAACGACGGTAGTGGTACATCTCGTAGTGGAACTTAGTGCATCCAAGGTCTTCGGGCGTGAGCAGTTGTACATGTTCGTTGTGGGACTTGGCGGTCTTGACAAAACGAAGGAGTACTCGGCAAACCCATGTTTTTCGGAGGTCGACGGTAACGGTTCCCGTATCAACGTAGTGTAGTTGTACTTGACGGTCTTGTACTCGACATAGAAGAAGAAGAATAACGACGGTCGTGGCGGATCCAGGCCCGGTCCAAGCGCAGTCAAGACCTTGCGGGTGCGGGGCAGAGCTCCTGCTGGGCGAGGATCTGGGCCTCGAGGTGAAGCAGAGGAGGTCGGGGAGCGACAACGCTGGCCCGCGGCTGGAGATGGTCGGCAGCTTGAGCGGAGGCAAGCTGGGGCGGAGCAGCAGCAAGTTGGTGGTGGGGACGTGACATGCCTGAGTCGCGGTTGAGGGAATCGGGTCGGCGGGCTCCGGTGACCGGCGCGGTCGAGGGAGGAGCGGGCGGAGGCATCCGAGCATTTGGGATGAGTCATAGGAAGAAGGGGTGCATCGGGGTCCTAGCGGAGCTCGGCGGCGGCGGTCGTAGGCCGGCATAGCAGAGGCACGGGAGGCGAGGAGGCGGCACGGAGGAGGCTCGCGGGCGAAGATGGCCGGGAGCAGGGGATCGGGCGAGGTGCGGGCGCGAGGGCTCTGCTCCTCTCTGCATGTGGCGGCGCAGGAGGACAAAGGGGAGAGGGTGGAGATCGATTGGGTGGTTGGGGCTCTCGGTCGCTAGCTAGGGTTATAGATGCGGTTGGGCTTCACGAGGGTTGGTGGGCCTAGGAGGCCAGCCAAGTGGAGAGGTAGGCTGTTGGGCTCTCCACTCCCTCTCTTCTTTTATTCTTTAGCAGAAAAGAATTATAGGGAAGAAAAATAAAGAGAGGGTTAGGGAAAGAATTTGGACACGCGGATAATTTTCCCGGACTAACAAAAATGAGCTTGATCCAAGAAAACAGAAGTTGGCACGAATGCAAGATTTAAATTCAAACTCATTTGAATTTAATTCAAATGGTTTGAACTAGGCAAGGTTTAGGAGTGGCCAAAATGTTGAGATTTTTGGAGGAACCTCGATAAGAGAGATAAAGAATTGTTGGCAAGGTTAGAAAGCCAAAACTTGAAGAAGTAAAGGCCAAGGGATTTAACATGCAAGTGTGTTGTGGTAAATTCCTAAACAATGTAATATTTATGTAGCTCCCTAAATATCGAGAGGATATGTTATAAAGAGAAATCACCATGTGAATTCCCTTGATTTAAATGGATCGAAGATCCGCATGATTTATTTACTTGAGTTTTTAAAAGGGGGGGTGCAAGATGACATGATACAATGCACATGGTGCAAAGATGAATGCAACGAACAAAATAAATCAGACAACAAAACTCGGAATCCATGGAAGGCATCTGGAGTGCCGGCCTTGGGGCGTCACACCTTGCCTCCTCCTACGTACCCCATATTCTTACTGTCAGACTTGCTCCCACGACAGTAGGTGCCTTGGAAGTTGTCCAGAAAAGCATCTTCAAGAGCTTCCCAGCTACTAATGGAATGAGGAGGCATGCTATTAAGCCAATGCCTGTCTGGCCCCTTTGGCTTGAGCGACAAGTATTTGATGGAATGGAGGTCATATACGTTGTCCATGTGTATGTGGAGAAGGAAATCTTCAATCCACACTCCTGGGTCTTTGGTGCTGTCGGTGTCAAAACCGGCGGATCTCGGGTAGGGGGTCCCGAACTGTGCATCTAGGCCGGATGGTAACAGGAGGCAGGGAACACGATGTTTTACCCAGGTTCGGGCCCTCTTGATGGAGGTAAAACCCTACGTCCTGCTTGATTAATATTGATGATATGGGTAGTACAAGAGTAGATCTACCACGAGATCAAGGAGGCTAAACCCTAGAAGCTAGCCTACGATATGATTGTTGTATATGGAGTTGATTGCCTACTGACTACAACCCTCCAGTTTATATAGACACAGGATAGGGTTAGGGTTACATAGAGTCGGTTACAATGGTAGGAGATCTTGAATATCCGCATCGCCAAGCTTGCCTTCCAAGCCAAGGAAAGTCCCATCCGGACACGGGACGAAGTCTTCAATCTTGTATCTTCATAGTCCAGAAGTCCGGCTGAAGGTATAGTCCAGCTACCCGAACACCCCCTAATCCAGGACTCCCTCAGTAGCCCCTGAACGAGGCTTCAATGATGACAAGTCTGGCGCGCAAATTGTCTTCGGCATTGCAAGGCGGGTTCCTCCTCCAAGTCCTTCATAGAAGATTGTAAACACCAAGAGTAGTGTCCGGCTCTGCAAAATAAGCTTCCACATATTGCCATAGAGAGAATAATATTAACACAAATCAAATCTGCTGACGTATTCTGCAGTGCGTCATCACACTACAACCAAGTTCTTTACTCGAATCATTTTCACTTTTCCACCTCAGCGTGTTTTGCGAGGCGGTTTCCTTGGCACGTCTTGTCAAAGCAGAGATCGTGTACCCCCCTTTTACGGGATTCTCATCAATACGGACGTGGATAACCCAACCGCGCCACTTATCACGGCGCTTGGGAGGCAAGCGAGTTTTACTAGGCAGGTGGGGATGCACAACCGCATCCGCCATATAAGGGGATAAGGATCCACCTTTTTACCTACGCCTTCTTCCTCCTTTGCCTATCCATCTCCTGTGCACTCGAGCTCCAGCGCCCAAGCCCGCACTTCCCACCTCAACCTTCTCCAGCAATGTCTGGAGCGGGAGGCAAGTGGATGGTCTCCTCCGCTACGGAGGGTCAAGTCAAGAAGCTAAGGAAGGACGGATACCTGTCTAAGGACATCACGCACCGGCTTCCCGAAAAGGGGCAGCTTCTCCCCACCCCAAGGCCCCATGAGAGGGTAGTATTTCTTCCCCACTTCCTCTGCGGACTGGGTTTTCCACTCCACCCATTTGTCCGGATGCTCATGTTCTACTATGGCCTAGATTTCCACGATCTGGCCCCGAACTTCATCCTCAACATCTCGGTGTTTACCGTCATGTGCGAGGCTTTCCTCCGCGTCCGCCCTCATTTCGGCCTCTGGCTCAAGACCTTCAACGTCAAGCCCAAGGTGGTGCGCGGCAGCCAGGCGGAGTGCGGAGGAGCCATGGCGGGCAAGATGGCCAACGTCCTATGGTTCGAGGGCTTTTTTGTGGAGACCCCAAAGGGGTGGCAATCCGGGTGGTTTTACATCACCGAGCCACGCGATCCGAACTGGATCGCAGCCCCCGAGTTCCGATCCGGACCCCCCACGCGGCTTATGTCCTGGAAAGAGACGGGCCTGTCATGGGGTGACGAAAAAGAGGTGACCGGATTGCAAACATGCATCCAGTCCCTGGTGAACAAGCCAATCTGGCTTGTTAATGTAATCCAGGTTATGCTCGTCCGCCGGATCCTTCCGTGCCAACAACGGGATTTTAATATGTGGGAGTTCAACCCGGCGCAGCACCAAACCCTTAGCAGGCTCTTCGACACGACGTACGAAGATGCCTAGAAGGTGCTATTCAAGGGCGCCGAGGCTCCCGCACCCGCTTCCGAGGACCGCGGATACAGCTCGCAGCGTCGCGCTAGCGAGGTAAGCTATCTTCACCTTTTATAGGATGTTTAAGCTTTTTTCATAGTTTGACTCTATGCGGGATCTAAACTCCCTTACCTTTGACAGGCTTGGCGAGCGATATCCGGACCGATCAACTGTCCGGCTCCGCTGCCCGAAGACCCAGCCCCAGCTCTACTAGTGAAGCTGCTGGTTCCGGCGCCTTATGTGGTGTCGGAGAAGAAGGCCAAGAAGAAGAAGACCACGGGGACTCGAAAGAGTGCCCGTAACGTGGTGGTGTCGGACTCGTCATCTGACGAGTCCGAGACGCCCTCCTCCCGCGAAAACGAGGAGGAGGAAGAAGAAAACTCTCCCCCCCAGCGGAGGGAGGAGAGAAGAGGAGGGCCGCCCCAACGGGGGAGGCCGAGGGGTCTAGGAAAAGGAAGACCCCTCCGCCGGACTACGCCCCCAATGCCGAAGAGGGCAAAGAGGAGTGGCCAAAAAGGGCCAAGCGTCTGGCGAAATCGTAAGTTCGGATATCAGAATAACTCATGATGTTCCTTTGTTGCACAGCTTTCCCTAATGTCGAATGTAATTATCCAGTCCGCCCCGGACCGAATTCGACGAATCGTCGGGCGGCTCCCTGGACTCATCGGACGTGAACTCAGTTCCGCCCGCTGTCTCCCCACGCACTGCAGACGACGCCGAAGTGGCGTCGCGACAAGCTCCGGGGCAGGAGGAGGTGGTCCCGGAGGAGCCGCAAGGCAACCTCCCGGACTCCAGGAGTGAAGGGGATAAGGCCCCCCAGGGCTCCAAGTCCGGCTTTGCGCCGGACACCGCACCGGAATCTTCCACAGTTCCGGACCACGGTAGGCGAGCTCCTTCCAAGAGGAGCAAGCCTTCTGAGCCGGCGGCCTCCGTCCAACCGGAGGTGCCGGACAATCTGCTGGAGGTGCTCGACGGCACCTCCATCGACGAGGGGCACCGTACTATTATGAGTACAGTGATCCAGAAGGTTCAGTCCGTCAAGAGCGGACTGACTGAAGCTTGCGCTAGCCTTCTAACAGGCTTCGAGGTAAGTAAAAATATGTAAAAATATTACCGCATAGACAGTAGCCCCTGATGCTCTGTTTGGCGTTCAGAAAGAAAAGCCGAATAGAGGATCTATTAAATATCGCAGGAGTCTAACAAAAAAGATTCAATATGCGTATGCAGGCTTCGCTGCTGTCCACCGCCGCACTGACTGCAGAGGTGGGTGTCCTGAAGCAGGACCTCGAGCGGACCGAGCAAGAGCTCGGCCTTGCCAAGCGGCGGCTCGAGGAGAAAGAAGGTAAGAAATACCTTACAGAAAAAGTGCCTATAAAAAGGCGTGATTGCAAAAAGATAACAGGATTGTACTGCTTATTGTAGGGGCCACGACTGAGGTGGCGACCCTTAAGCAGGCGTTGTCTGAGGCCGAAAATAAAATGGCCGCGGAGCGCACCGAGCGAGACAGACTTGGGGCTCAGGTCGGCGAGGTTCAGCAAGAGCTTCAGGCTCTCATGAAAAACATGAAACTTTGGAGCTTGAGTCAAAGGTGCAAGCATCCGAGCTCGCAACGGCCCTTGAGACTGCCAAGTCTGCCAAGGCCGAAGCCCAAAAGGCCCTCCAAGAGTTGGAGGAGACGAGGAAGATAGCAGTGGGTAAGGCATTCTTTATGCAAAGCAAAAATATAAAAGTAAACTACTTGTTACTTACCCGAATCCAAAGCTCTCCAGGGGCATTCGCAGATCTTCCCCGCAGCGTATCCGGCGCCGCCGCATTCTACCGAGCTGAAGAGGGCAGCTCGACGGAGAAGGTGTTCTGGTCTCAGTATTCTAAGGCCGGACACCCTGTGCCCTTGAGCGACCAGGTGAAACAGCTGGTCGAGCTCCACAAGGCGGCCGAACAGGCCATGAAGGGCTTCATAGTTTGGCTGTGGCCCGGAGAGGCCCTGCCTGGGAGCTATTTCGGGCTGGTGCGGCGGCTGGTGGAGGCCTGTCCGAGGCTCGAGGTAATCAAGCGCTCCGTCTGCATCGAAGGTGCCTGTCGGGCCCTTGCCCGTGCAAAGGTGCACTGGGGTAAGCTGGACGCTGAGAAGCTTGTGAAGGACGGGCCGCCGCCGGGGAAGGAGCATCGCAAGCCCGAGAACTACTACAAGGATGTTCTTGCAGGTGCCCGCCTTGTGGCGGATGAATGTACCAAGGATGTGATTTTTGAATGAACTCGCTCGTGTTTATCCTGTGCGCTGAAAACTTGTTCATATGCGCTAAGAAATGCTTATTGAATTTAAAATATTACTTTCTGTGCGGCCGTTTATCAAAAAATTGAGAGATGGCCAGTCATCGGCTTCTGCCCCCATGCCACTAGTGCTGGGGTGTTCGGGATAAACCTGAGCGCTCTTTTTCCCATAGTTGTGTCCTTCGAGGGAGGCGCTCAGCACAACGAACCAGGCAATCGGACTATAATGCTTGAACACTCTCACTTAGCCATAGAACTCTATAATTTTAAATTTCGGCGAAGCCCCAGTTTGGAAGACCGAGTTCGGGGCGCTATCCACGCCTTGGCCGGACAAAGCCAGCTCCTCGCTCGAAGCGGCGTAAGTCTTTAGGGACTCGAAAAACCTCTTGAACAGCGACCGGTCTCTCGCCTCATCATGACAGTCAGTTTTAGCTTTCTCCACTGAGGTGCTTAACCCAGCTGAACCGGGGCACAATCGCAGTGGTTCTCCTAGTGCTACCTTAGCCGATAGAGCGGAACGTAAGGCACCAAAACATAGGAGCCGGGCAAACCCAACTATTGACCCAAATCATGATCCGGAGCCGATGCATATAGTTCTCTAAGTTCGGGGTGCCGCACTTGTGAAAGTGTACGGACTTCTCACACCATTATGAGGGGTACTGAAGCCCCTGGCGTGTTTGCCGTACCATGGTGTACGGGTGCAATCATGTCATTTAATAAACATAAATGTGAAAAGAAGATAATGCAAAAAATAGACAAGAAGCTAAGCATTGTTTATAGAGAGGCTATTTATCAAAGCAGAACGATACAAATAGTGCGGCAAGCAAAAGATATTGGACTATTCAGTATGTCCTGACCAGGGGCAGGCCGCGGAATTGTATTTAAAACAGGTATACCGCTCGTAACAGAGACCACCTGGGAGTTCCATAATGCGGCGTGGCTTGTCTGCCTCCCTGGATCTTGCATCGTTTGTGCGGCAGTCGAATTGCCGAACAGGTCGTCCGAAGTATGGAGTCCTGAAAGTAAGAAAAAATTAAAAAAAGAATCCGGCAGCCCCTAGTACGTTTTAAGCCGTATTTTGGGCGTGCCGTTATTGTGCCCCTTCCCCTGTGCCCATGGTATTTCAAGGGCGTAGTTGTGTACGCGAGGTACTGGTTTCGCTATGTCGCGAAAGCTGGGGTTGGGGCCGCATTGATATGCTTGCTCAGAGTGTGCCAGGCGGTCCTGCTGTGGGTTACTCCGGGCGCGCTTGGAAGTGTCTGGCTTTTTAATGGCCGGACTAGAGAATTGCCTGAGAAGGCTACTTTGTACCTTCGCTGCGAGAGCCGCCGTGTGCTCCTCTGTACGAAGGGAGCATTCGGTGTTTCCATTGACCGTGATTACTTCTCGAGGGCCTGGCATCTTGAGCTTGAGATATGCGTAGTGCGGCACCGCATTGAACTTTGCGAATGCGGTTCGTCCGAGCAGGGCGTGATAGCCACTGCGAAACGGGACTATATCGAAGATTAACTCTTCGCTTCGGAAATTGTCCGGGGATCCGAAGACCACATCAAGTGTTACTGAGCCTGTATAGTTGGCTTCTACACCTGGTATAACGCCTTTAAAGGTCGTTCTTGTGGGCTTAATCCTTGAGGGATCTATGCCCATTTTCCGCACTGTATCCTGATAAAGCAGGTTCAGGCTACTGCCGCCGTTCATGAGGACTCTTGTGAGATGAAATCCGTCGATGATTGGGTGGAGAACCAATGCGGCGAAGCCGCCATGACGGATGCTAGTGGGATGGTCCCTTCGATCAAAAGTGATTGGGAAGGAGGACCATGGGTTGAACTTTGGGGCGACTGGCTCCATCGCGTATACGTCCCGTAGCGCACGCTTCCGCTCCCGCTTGGGAATGTGGGTTGCGTATATCATGTTCACCGTCCGCACTTGTGGGGGAAAGCCCTTCTGTCCATTGTTGTTTGGTTGCTTGGGCTCCTGGTCGTCGCTATGCAGCCCCTTGTCTCTGTTTTCGGCCCTTAACTTGCCTACCTGCTTGAACACCCAACAATCCCTGTTAGTGTGATTGGCTGGCCTTTCGGGGGTGCCATGTATCTGGCACAAGCGATTGAGTATTCGGTCCAAACTGGACGGGCCCTGAGTATTCTTTTTGAATGGCTTTTTCCGCTGACCGGATTTATAGCCTTTGAATCTGGCATTGACTGCCGTGTCTTCATTGATGTCGTTGTTAACGCGGCGTTTTTGCTTATTTCGACGTGTCCTGCCACTTTTGTCCTTGGTATCCGAATTAACAGGGTTCTTTGATAAGTTGTTACTGCGAGCTAGCCAGCTGTCTTCTCCCGCGCAAAAGCGGGTCATGAGTGTCGTGAGGGCAGCCATGGATTTCGGCTTTTTTTGTCCCAGGTGCCGGGCAAGCCACTTGTCGCGGATGTTATGCTTGAAGGCTGCTAGGGCCTCTACGTCCGGACAGTCGACTATCTGGTTTTTCTTTGTTAGGAACCGTGTCCAGAATTGTCTGGCAGATTCCTCTGGCTGCTGAATTATGTGGCTTAAGTCGTCGGCATCCGGCGGTCGCACGTAAGTGCCCTGGAAGTTATCGAGGAATGCGGCTTCCAGGTCCTCCCAAGAACCGATTGAGTCTGCTGGCAAGCTGTTAAGACAATGCCGGGCCGGTCCTTTAAGTTTGAGCGGGAGGTATTTGATGACGTGTAGATCATCGCCGCATGCCATGTGGATGTGAAGGAGATAATCCTCGATCCATACCGCCGGATCTGTTGTGCCATCGTATGATTCGATGTTTACGGGTTTGAAACCCTCTAGGATTTTATGATCCATTACTTCATTCGTGAAGCATAGCGGGTGTGCGGCACCTCTGTACTGGGATATATCACGACGCAGCTTGGAAGAGCTATGTCTGTTGTGTTCGGCCCGGCCGGATTTGTTGTATCCGGCGTGAAGATCATTGTCACATGCCGTAGGGCGCCTGCGCGATCCTAGATCGATCTTGTTTGTCTTGCCTTATCCTCCAGTATGTCTCACAGGTCGGGCGCATTTTCCCGTGCCTTAGTTGAGTGGCGTCGGGGTATGGCTTGGGTGGAGGGCCGAGAGGCCTCTCTATCGCAGCCGAGAGGTGGCCGGTCTGCCATGTCATGCACTGGTGATGTAGGTGCTTACTCCTCTGATCGGGGTAGCGGCCTGCACTTTGGGTAACTCTTAGAGGGGCGTTCGAGTTCATACTCTTCGGCCGCAAGGACTTTAGTCCATCTATCAGCTAGCAAATCTTGGGCAGCTCTAAGCTGTTGCTGCTTTTTCTTGAGGCTGCTTGCCGTGGCTAAAAGCCTGCGTTTAAACGCTCTTGTTCGGCGGGGTCTGATGGTATGACGAATTCGTCGTCATCGAGGCTTGCCTCGTCTTTGGAGGGAGGCGTATAGTTATCATCCTCGACCTCTCGGTCTGCCGCTCTCTCATGAGGGCTGGCTTCTCCATCTTCCTGTGCCGAATCTTGCTGAGGTGGGTGTTCTTCGGCGCTATCCGGGGTAGTACTATCTCCCGTGCCGGAATCACCGTTTTTGCTTTGGCGGGATTTAGAGCGGCGCCGCTGACGCCGGCGCTTTGGCTGTTTCTTGGGGGCGTCATTCCCCACTGTTCCATCGCCATCTCCATCTTTTGGAGTATCCACCATATATATGTCATATGACGAGGTGGCCTTCCAGCGCCCTATAGGTGCTGGTTCCTGTTCGTCTCCTACATCGTCGTCCATGCCGTCGATGTCTTCGGAGCTGAAGTCAAGCATGTCGGTTAGATCGTCGGCGGTGGCTAAAAGGTGGGTGGTGGGTGGGCTTTGAATTTCCTCATCGTCCGTATTCCACCCTCGCTGACCGTAGTCCGGTCAGGGCTCTCCTGATAAAGAGAGAGACTTAAGAGAATTCAGGATGTCGCCAAAAGGCGAATGCTAAAAGATGTCTGCGGCGGTGAACTCCATTATCAGCGCCCAATCAGATTCGATTGGCAGGGGCGCGGGGGGTTCGAAGTCCGGGGAGGAGTCCGGATCCTCGGAGTCACGGGTCGTGCAGAGGGCGGGGCTAACGTTCGGCTCGATCGCTTTCGGGATCGCAGCCCCCAAGGTGACGTCCAACCGCTCATCCTCGATTGGCGCAATAGGCTCCGAGTTAGGGGTCGGAACCGATGTGTGTGCGGCCTCCAGGACACTGTCCGGGGGCAGAGCTAGATCATGCCCGTCGAGATAGTGCAGCGTGCTTGGCCGTGGCTCGAGCCCGTCGAAGATCAAGTCTCCGCGGATGTCAGCCGTGTAGTTTAAGCTTCCAAACCTGACTTGATGGCCAGGGGCGTAGCTTTCGATCTACTCCAGGTGGCCGAGCGAATTGGCCCGCAGAGCGAAGCCGCCGAAGACGAAGATCTGTCCGGGGAGAAAAGTCTCACCCTGGATCGTATCATTGTTGATGATCAAAGGAGCCATCGGGCCTAAAGGCGACGACACAGAGGAACTCTCAATGAAAGAACCAATGTCGGTGTCAAAACCGGCGGATCTCGGGTAGGGGGTCCCGAACTGTGCGTCTAGGCCGGATGGTAACAGGAGGCAGGGAACACGATGTTTTACCCAGGTTCGGGGCCTCTTGATGGAGGTAAAACCCTACGTCCTGCTTTATTAATATTGATGATATGGGTAGTACAAGAGTAGATCTACCACGAGATCAAGGAGGCTAAACCCTAGAAGCTAGCCTACGGTATGATTGTTGTATATGGAGTTGATTGCCGACGGACTACAACCCTCCGGTTTATATAGACACCGGATAGGGTTAGGGTTACATAGAGTCGGTTACAATGGTAGGAGATCTTGAATATCCGCATCGCCAAGCTTGCCTTCCACGCCAAGGAAAGTCCCATCCGGACACGGGACGAAGTCTTCAATCTTGTATCTTCATAGTCCAGGAGTCCGGCTGAAGGTATAGTCCAGCTACCTGAACACCCCCTAATCTAGGACTCCCTCAGGTGCCATCGTATGATTCTATATTTATGGGTTTAAACCCTTCTAGAAACTGGTGTTCCATGACCCTATCTATAAAGCAGATGGGGTGGGCCAGACCTCAGAATCGGGTGGTATCCCGTCGGAGGTCGGGGGAGAGCCGTGAGTAGGCTCGATCTCGGGTGCGACAGTTCCTGTCCAACCAAGCATCATAGCCATCCGAACCGGTGGGCGTGTGTCCTCTTGATTCGTAGATGGACCGAGGAGGTGCCCTGTTTGCCTCAATGTGACATCGAACGTTGTGAGGGTCTAGTTAGTCCATGGGGTCCTTGCCATAACATCGTGGAGTCGGCCGAGTGTTGAGATTTTCCCGCCTTGGCCTGTCCCGACCTCTAGTGGGTCGGTCAGGCTCATCGGCGGCTAGTTCTTCACCGAACTCCGACAACAGACGCCTATGTGGGTATGATTTCAGTGCATTACGGTGTTGGTCTTTGATATCTTGTTCGGCCGAGAGTATTTTGACCCACTTTTCGTTTAGCCGTGTTGGCTTGTAGTAGCTGTTGCTTGCATTACATGCTTCAAGCGGTGGCAATGAGGCGCCGTCAGAAGCGGTCTTGTTCGAAAGGGTCTTTGGGGATGATGTAGTCCTCCATACCGAGGCTCTCGTCTTCCTCGGACTTCGGCATGTAATTGTCATCGCCCCCTTCAAAGAGGTCTTCAGGATCTAAGTCCTCGAGGTTTCCTTCGGGACTGCGATTCTGCACTAGGGAGGCTTGAAAGTCCTCCTTGGGGTTATCAGCATCACCGGCTGCTGCATCGCCACCATCGGCGGTGATGTTATTGCCGCCGGGTCCCCGTTGTTGCCCCTTATGTGTCAACACCGACGCCTTGGAGGGGATCTGGGAGTGTCAACCATCTAGACATCATAGGTGGATGTCGTAGTCCACCTGCCAGTGTTTACTAGAGGCAAAGTGCTTCCTGTGGGGCCATCAACATCTGCATCCATGTCTATGGCCTTGCCATAGTCCAGTATGTCGGCTAAGTCATCGACTGTCGCAACTAGGTGGGTGGTGGGCGGGATGTAAATTTCCCGGCCATCGGCTTTAAGTATGATCTAATTGTAAACCGAAGTCTTGGCATCTGAGATAGACATGCTCTAGATACGGTCAAGCATCTGATTGAGTTGGGATAGTTCTTTGGAATTAATGGCTTGGCTACAGGCGGGGCTGACTCGAAGTGAGCCTGGCATATAGCTTGGCGTGTTTTTGGCGTGGAGGGGATCCGAGAGTGATCCTAGATCCTGCGCCAGGGTCGGTTCTAGATCCGATGTAGCTTTAGTGGTGGGGGCTGGATCTACATCCAAGCCGGAGGTTGAGTGGGGACCGTCCGGAGTCGTTACGCCGGGGCTGTCTAGTGACACCAAGGGTCCTGGGTCGACGTCCTCAAAAGAGGTCGATTCCAGAGTCAAGCCTCCGTATCCGGGAAGGTCCTCCATCCGGCGTAGCATCCAGCCTGATAGGATGAGTTCACCGTAGGAGTCTACGGTGTACTCTAGGCCACCAAAGATCATGATCTGACCCGGGGCGTAGTTTTCGACAGAGGCCAGATGGCCGGTCGAGTCGATGCAGAAGATCACGTTGCCAAATACAAAAAGTTGGCCGGGGCATAAACGCTCATGCTATCATTGTTGTAGTTGATCTGCAGATGAGCCATCGACCCTTCTGTTGATCTCACAGCAGAACTCTCAATGAAAGCACCATTATCGGTGTGAAAACCGGCAGACCTCAGGGTAGGGGGTCCCGAGCTATGGATCTAGGACAGATGGTAGCAGGAACAGAGAGGCGTTGTTTTACCCAGGTTTCGGCCCTCTTGATGGAGTTAAAACCCTACGTCCTGTTCTTGTTTATATTGATATAGATGTATCGAGTACATAGTTGATCTACCTCGAGATCGTAAGATGTGGTCTAGCTCTAGGGCTAGGTGAATGATATTGCGTTGATGTCCTCTATACAAGCTAAACCCTACGGCTTATATATATGTCGGGTATGGTACCTAGGGTTACAAGGTCGGTATCTTAGCGTAGAGGCGGTTGGAGAAGTCTTGAGTGTACGACAAGTCCTCAGCAGATGCAGACTTGATCCTCCCCCATATTGCCCCTCCGGAGTCCACCTTGATAAGAATAAGGGCCCACCATCCCAATTCGAGGAACCTGGGATGACTAGGTTAGTACCCCCTTGTCCAGGATACCGTCACATCTAGTAGTCACTACTGCAGGATGCTGCTAACACGACACTACGATCAGAGACCCTTTGACAAAACTGTGTGTGATGCATTAATCACAAACGGGAATGTAAAAAACCATCAAAAAAGGTGCAAACGTTTGCGATGGTGGAGACATCAAACACATTCAGATTTTAGTTGCGTGTGCGATGCGGGGCATAAGGTTGATCCATACAAACTGTTTGCGATGAGATAGAACAACAGAAACGAGTAGCCATATCAAGGTGTGTGCGATATATAGCATACAGTTCGCTTTGATGAACTGTTTGTGTCGGCGTCCTAGGAACAGGGGTATCCAGACTTGCCTGCCTGCGGCCCACGGCGTGGCTCCATCAGCGGCCCGGTACGGCCCAGTTTCAGCGGCAACGACTCAAGACTCTCATGAAGGGCCAATCCTCGCGAGGCGGACAACACCAAGACCTCCCTGAGGGGGCGGCCTCACTAGGCTGGCTCCCCAGGAGCGGATATATCAAGGCAAGGTGCACCTCGCGAGGTTCACATGACATGAGCCATGACGACCAAGGCCAGGCGGGCGCCAGCGGGCGTAGTGTACCAGTTTCCTCTTTGGTGCCAAGGAGGCAAGCACAGACGCGGAGTCTCGAAGAATCAAGCAAAGGTTTCCATATTGGTGCAACAAGACCAAGACCGCTGGGACGACAGGATGGAGGTCATCGCGGAACCCACTGCAGCATCACCACCAGAGCCTTTGCAGGCGAAGACTACTTTTGTCAGGATAACTTGTACTAGTTGTCTCCCTTTGAATTTGGCCGTTGTGGGATCCCTTCCTGCCTACATTTGGGAAGAGGACCAAGGCCACTATAAATTGGACTTAGCCACCACCATAGAGAGGGAGAGATCCATTCCACCCTAACCACCTCACTAGCTCATCGAGCTCAAGAATACCTCACCTCCTGAGGTTGTCCAACCACTATACTAGTTCATCCTCAGCCCCTCGAGGCAATCCACCACAAAGCTGGAGTAGGGTATTACACCACAAGGTGGCCTGAACCAGGATAAACTATTGTGTCCCTTGTCCCTCGGGTTCGTAGAGCTAGGCTGTGGAATTGTCGGGCCGTCAGGTTGGGAAGAGAGAGTTCTTCATACGCACCCCAATATTCGAACCTCTCAACGGTCTGCGGAACCCCAAATCCTCCATTTGGCGCACCAAGTAGGGGTGCATTAAAGCCTCTCTTCCATCGATCAACTCGCCGCTGCTCCACTGTCTCCATGGCTGATGCTCGCCGAGCCCGTGCTGAGCATCGAGCCGCTCTCGCCGCGTGCATTGCCTAGATGGCGCCCGTCGGCGGGCCTCCCCGTCGTTCTCCATCACCTGCTGCGAACGCCATCACTGGCCCGGCGGGGCACGAGTAGCAAGCTTCGTCGCAGCATCCCTCCATGCGGCGGGACGGACGCACCGCCACCCCGTCACTAACTCTGGCTAGCTCGTCGTCCCACACCCGTCACAGCCCATAGAACGCGTAGGTTGCGTCACTCATGGCGCGTGAGCTCCTGCACTACTGCCCAGTCGATGACCTCTACGAAGACTGGCTGGACCGCATCGCCGAGCTAGTCAGCATAGCTGGGGGCTCGCCTACACCGTCCCTCTCGCTGCGTCGCCAGCCGCCTACTGCGGGCGACGTAGCCCATGGAGCGCCTGCGCCACCTCCCTGTTAGGACGTCGCCCTCGGCCCAAGACGCACGGCCCCGCGGCGTGAACCACCACTGTCGGATTACAGGTTCCGACAAACCCTTGTGAGGTTCGAACTCCGGGGTGCACACGAAGAACACTCTCTTCCTCGCTCACTCGCTCAATGATTCCGCGACCTAGCTCAACGAACCCAAAGAACACGAGACGCGAGGGTTTATATTGGTTCAGCCACCTTGCGGTGTAATACCCTACTCCAGTTTGTGGGTGGATTGCCTCGAGGGGATGAGGATGAACTAGTGCAATGGATGAACAACCTCAAGAGGTGAGGTGTTCTTGGACTCGATGAACTGGTGAGCCTGCTTGGGTGGAGTGAATCTGGTCTCCCCTCTATGGTGGTGGCTAGGTCCTATTTGTAGAGGCCTTGGTCCTCTTCCCAAATGTTTATGCAGGAAGGGATCCCACAACGGCTAAGTTTGAAGGGGGACAACTAGTACAAGTTATCCTGACAAAAGGTGGTCTTTGCCTGCCAAAGGTTCTGGTGGTGATGCTGCTGTGGGCTCCTCGATGACCTCCGTCCTACCGTCCTGGGGGTCTTGGTCTTGTTGCACCGATATGGAAACCTTTGCCGGATGCCTCGGGACCCTGCGCCTGCACTTGCCTCCTTAGCACCAAAGAGGAAACTGGTACACTGCGCCCGCTGGCGCCCGACTGGCCTTGGTCGTCATGGCTCATGTCACGTGAACCTCATGAGGTGCTCCCTACATAGATATCTCCGCTCCTCAGGATCCAGCCTAGAAAGGCTGCCCCTAGGGAGGTCTTGGTGTCGTCCGCCTCATGAGGCTTGGCCTCTCGCGAGGGTCTTGAGTTGTTGCTGCTGAAGATGGGCCATACCAGGCCATTGGTGGAGCCGCGCTCGGGGCCGCAGGTGATATGTCTCCAATGTATCTATAATTTTTGATCGTTCCATGCTATTATATTATCTGTTTTGGATGTTTAATGGGCTTTAATATGCTCTTTTATATTATTTTTGGGACTAACTATTAGCCAGAGCCTAGTGCTAATTGCTATTTTTTTTGCCTATTTCAGTGTTTCGCAGAAAAGAAATATCAAACGGAATCGAAACGGAACGAAACCTTCATGAGGATCTTTCTTGAGGCAGGAGGGCGCGCCCAGGGGGTGGGGTGGGGGGGGGGGTAGGCATGCCCCCATCGTCATGGGCCCCTCGTAGATCCACTGACCTACTTGTTTTGCCTATATATACTCTTATACCCTGAAAACATCTAGGGGAGCCACATATCCACTTTTCCACCGCCGCAGCCTTCTGTACCCGTGAGATCCCATCTTGGGGCCTTTTTTGGCAATGTGCCGGAGGGGAATTCGATCACAGAGGGCTTCTACATCAACACCATAGCCTCTCCGATGAAGCGTGAGTAGTTTACCACAGACCTTTGGGTCCATAGTTATTAGCTAGATGGCTTCTTCTCTCTCTTTGGTTCTCAATACAAAGTTCTCCTTGATGTTCTTAGAGATCTATTCGATGTAATACTTTTTTGCGACGTGTTTGCCGAGATCCGATGAATTGTGGGTTTATGCTCAAGATTATCTATGAACAATATTTGATTCTTCTCTGAATTCTTATATGCATGATTTGATATCTTCGCAAGTCTCTTCGAATTATCAGTTTGGTTTGGCCTACTAGATTGATCTTTCTTGCAATGGGAGAAGTGCTTAGCTTTGGGTTCAATCTTGTGGTTCTCGATCCCAGTGATAGAAAGGGAACCAATACATATTTTATTGTTGCCATCGAGGATAAAAAGATGGGGTTTATATCATATTGCTTGAGTTTATCCCTCTTCATCATGTCATCTTGCTTAATGTGTTACTCTGTTCTTATGAACTTAATACTCTAGATGCATGCTGGATAGCGGTTGATGTGTGGAGTAATAGTAGTAGATGCAGAATCCTTTCGGTCTATTTGACACAGACGTGATGCCTATTGAGGGAGTCCTGGATTAGGGGGTCTCCGGACAGCCGGATTATATCCATTGGCCGGACTATTGGACTATGAAGATACAAGATTGAAGACTTCGTCTCGTGTCCGGATGGGACTCTATTTGGCGTGGAAGGCAAGCTAGGCAATACGGATATGTATATCTCCTCCTTTGTAACCGACCTTGTGTAACCCTAGCCCTCTCCGGTGTCTATATAAACCGTAGGGTTTTAGTCCGTAGGACAACATACAATCATACCATAGGCTAGCTTCTAGGGTTTAGCCTCTCTGATCTCGTGGTAGATCTAATCTTGTACTACCCATATCATCAATATTAATCGAGCAGGACGTTGGGTTTTACCTCCATCAAGAGGGCCCGAACCTGGGTAAAACTGTGTGTCCCCTGCCTCCTGTTACCATCCGCCTAGACGCACAGTTCGGGACCCCCTACCCGAGATCCGCCGGTTTTGACACCGACATTGGTGCTTTCATTGAGAGTTCCTCTGTGTCGTCGCCGTTAGGCTTGATGGCTCCTTCTATCATCATTAGCGATGCAGTCCAGGGTGAGACTTTTCTCCCTGGATAGATTTTTGTATTCGGCGGCTTTGCACTGCGGGCCAATTCGCTTGGCCATGTGGAGCAGACTGAAAGCTACGCCCCTGGCCATCAGGTCAGGTTTGGAAGCTTAAACTACACGACCGATATCCGGGGAGACTTGATCTTCGACGGATTCGAGCCTTTGCCTTATGCGTCACGCGGTCATGATGAGTACGATTTAGCTCTACCATCTGACAGTGTTCAGGAGATCGCACTGGCAGCCGCTCCGACCCTCAATTCAGAGCCAGTTGCGCCGTCCATGGACGGGTGGATGGACCCTGCCACGAAGGCCTTACCCCCATCGGCGACCGAGCCGAACATCGACCTTACTCTGCACGAGAGCCATGTTGACAAACTGCCGGATCTCTCTCCGTCCATGGACTCCGAACCGCCTGCGCCCGTTCCTAGCGAATCCAATTGGGCGCCGATCATGGAGTTTACCTCTGTAGATATTTTTCAGCATTCGCCCCTTGGCGACATACTGAATTCATTAAGCTCTCTCTCTCCTTGTCAGGAGAATCCTGGCCAAACTATGTCCGGTAGGATTGGGATGCGGATGGCGTCAAAATTCACCGCCCACCCACCACCCACTTAGTAGCCACTGTCGATGACCTAACCGGCATGCTCGACTTCGACTCCGAAGACATCGACGTTATGGACGACGATGCAGGAGACGAACAGGAACCACTGCCCACAGGGCACTGGACGCCTACTTCATCACATGACGTATACATGGTGGACACACCAAAAGAAAACGACCACGAGGGACAGAAGGACGCAATGAAGGGTTGTCCCCTCGAGAAGCAGTCAAAGCAGCGGCGTAAGCGCCGCTCCAAATCCTGCCTCGGCAGAAACAACGATCATACAGACCCAGCGTTAGAGCAGGGTGAACCATCACCGGACCACGGCAACACGGAGAATCAAACCAAACAACCCGATTCTGTCAAAGATAACAGTTCGGATGACATCACACCGGACAGACACCAGGAGCAACAGAATGCCCGTCAAAGGCTCGTTGCCACCATGAGGAGTCTAAAAAAGCAGAAGCAAAGGCTCAAGGCTACGCAAGACACACTTAAAATCAGATGGAGTAAAGTACTCAATACATCAATGAAGTACGGCGGTAATTGCCCCACCAAGAGCTACCCGAAGCGGAAGTTGCTACCTGAATTCAATGAGGAGGCCTAAGATCCCTCGCAACCAGAAATTAAAATGGCCACCTGGCCGGATAGACGACCTCACGGCCAACATAGAGCGGAAAACAACGCCGCAGATAAGCCAATACGCGATCCATGCGAGGGCTCGCATCAAAAGGACGGCGCAACCAGATCCATCTATGGACCACGCAAGCGCGCTCCAGCATACGATTCAACACAACAAATATCCGAACAACATGGTAAACCCAGATACAGGGGTGCCGCACACCCCCTATGTTTCACCGATGAGGTGCTGGACCATGAATTTCCAGAGGGATTCAAACCCGTAAACATAGAGGCATACGACGGAACAACAGACCCTGGGGTCTGGATTGAGGACTATATCCTCCATATCCATATGGCTCGAGGGGATGATCTCCATGCCACCAAGTACTTACCCCTCAAGCTCAAAGGGCTAGCTCGGCACTGGCTTAAAAGCCTCCCCGAAAACTCCATTGGAAGCTGGGAAGAGCTTGAAGATGCTTTTCGGGCAAATTTTCAAGGGACTTATGTCCGACCTCCGAATGCGGATGATTTGAGTCATATAACTCAGCAGCCCGGAGAGTCAGCCCGAAAGCTTTGGAACAGGTTTCTTACTAAAAAGAACCAAATAGTCGACTATTCGGACGCTGAAGCCTTGGCAGCTTTTAAGCATAGCGTCCGCGACGAATGGCTTGCGAGACACCTCGACCAAGAAAAGCCGAGAAAAATGGCAGCACTAACAAGCCTCATGACCCGCTTTTGCGCTGGTGAGGACAGCTGGCTAGCCAGATGCAGCACCATCGACCCAAGTACATCCGAAGTTAGAGATGAAAACGGGAAATCACGACGTAGCAAAAATAATAAGCGCCGGAATAAAGAAGACAACCTGAAGAGCACGACAGTAAACGCCAGATTCAGAAGCTCTCGGCCAGGTCAGCAAAAGCCGCCCCCTAAAGGCGCCAGAGATGAACTGTCCAGCCTGAACAAAATTCTGGACCAGATATGTCAGATCCATAGCACCCCTGGTAAACCCGCTAATCATACCCACAGAGAATGTTGGGTCTTCAAGCAGTCCGGCAAGCTGAACACCGTACACAAGGGGGAGGATACACCAAGCGAAGATGAGGATGAGCCTCTCAAGCAAGACACTGGGGAACAAAATAAATTTCCACCAGAAGTCAAAACAATAAATGTGTTACACGTGATCAAGGGGAGAAATAAAGCGGCACTCCCAGAGAAATATGCCCAAGGGCCTATCACCGCGGAGTCCTGCCACTGGTCGGCTCAACCAATCACTTTCGACCATCAGGATTACTCAGCAAATATCCGGCATGCTGGATGGGCTGCCTTGGTATTAGACCCAATAATTGACGGATACCATTTCACACGAGTCCTGATGGACGGTGGCAGCAGTCTAAACCTGATATATCAGGACACAATCCGCAAAATGGGGATAGAACCAACAAAAATTTGGCACAACAATACTACCTTTAAAGGAGTAACGCCAGGCCCAGGGGCTCACTGCACGGGCTCCCTGCTACTAGAAGTTATATTCGGCTTCCCCGATAACTTCTGTAGCGAAAATTTAACCTTCCACATTGCTCCGTTCCAAAGTGGCTATCAAGCACTACTTGGATGCGAAGCTTTCGCTCACTTTAATGCAATACCGCACTACGCTTCCCTCACGCTTAAGATGCCCGGTCCACGTGGCATCATTACAGTAAATGGAAATATGGAGCGATCCCTGCGTGCCGAAGAGAATGCGGCTGCCTGGGCAGCCGCACACTAAAACGGCCTCACCAACTAAAATATTCAACAGGTCGTCAAGACCACGGACACGGTTAGACGAGTCCGGCGCAGCTGTATGTAATTCGTACAGGTTTGATGGCCACACCCCTATCACAAATACAAGGGGCTCAACGCGCGCAGACAAGTGGCAATTCCTTTTTGCACGACAACTTTTCACCTACGTTCCTCTCTTTTACAGATGACCACCGTGCTACACCCGTCTAGGATACGACACAACGGAGACACAGGCGCAGATGTGCAACAGGGACCCGTTCCAAGGATTCTTTTTAGATTAAGACCCTGCGTCAACCTTTTTCACTGTCTCTTGTTGATACACATCCCTCGGATTCTTAGTACAATTGAGAAGGATGCTGGCGTCTTGGCATGTGGCCACGTCAGAATAATGCATGTA
The DNA here is from genome assembly GCF_002162155.2 of Triticum dicoccoides. NCBI lineage: Eukaryota > Viridiplantae > Streptophyta > Magnoliopsida > Poales > Poaceae > Triticum > Triticum dicoccoides. The sequence continues at coordinate 493,162,752 of NC_041382.1, forward strand.
CCTGAACACCAGGGGCTTCTTACAAAGGGCACTGATTGGGTCCGGTTCATACCATAAAGACCGAATACCTTAGGGAGTGTTCGGCGTCGCGAGTTTGGCCCTATATGCATCAGCTCCGAATCATGTCTTTGGTCAAATGTTGGGTTTGCCCGGCTCCTATGTTTTGGTACCTTACGTTCCGCTCTATCAGCTAAGGTAGCACTAGGAGAACTACTGCGATTGTGCCCCGGGTTATCCGGACAAGCACCTCAGTAGAGAAAGCCGAAAACTAACTGTCATGATATAGCGTGAGACTGGTCAACCACTCGATGACCTATCGGAATGTTAGAATTCCTCCGCCTTAACGAAGGGCCGTTTCCCGGCCAGGCATGTACGCACCCCGAATTCGGGAGAGTGCGGAGCCACCAGGGGCTATATAGTAGCCCCACCGTCAAACTCCTATGGCTAAGTGAAAGTGTTAAAGCATTATAGTCCGGTTGCCTCGTTCGCTGCGCTATCGCCTCCTTAATAGGACCAAGACGTTGGGTTAAGTGTGAACACGCGTCTTCTGCGAACACCTCCACATTATATGTGTGGGGGCTGAAGCCGACGACTGCAATCTTTCAGGTTATACACATGTATACATAAACGGCCGCACAGGAGGCATCATATTACTTTTAGGCAAAAGTATAAACACAACCTTAATAAATTTCATAAAAACATTGTGTTTACAATGGGAATACATGTCACTCAAACATAACATTCTTCGAGCACTGGGCCTCTATCAAACGAGCACCCTCGAGAACCTCTTCCAAATAGTGCTCGGCAGCCACTCGGCCTATGGCCGAACCCTGCACCGCAATAGTGGTAGCATCCATCTCCCCCCAGTATGCTTTAACACGGGCAAGGGCCATCCGCAAGCCTTCTATGCATGCCGACCTCTTCATCGCGTTGATGCGCGGCACCGCACCAAGGAACTGCTGCACTAAGCTGAAATAGCTGTTCAGCTTCGGCTTTTCCGGCCACAGCTGATCCACGACAGACCTCATGGCGAGTCCAGACAACCTATTGAGTTCGTCCCATTCGGCTAGCTGATCAGATAACGGAAGCGGACGCTCTGGAACATTAAATTGCGACCAGAACAGCTTGTCCACTTCATGATCTGTTTGATCTCGGAGGTATTTGGCCGCATCGACAGCGCTCGCCGCCAAGTCCATATATGCGTCTGCCGAACTCCACAGCCGATCCAGAGGGGCATACCACGGATCTCCGAACTTCCTCCGCAGCATAAAGGGCTTCCCAGCCACAATATCCCCGGCTTCACGCAGCTCCTCCTTCTTCGCTCTCATTGCAGAGCGGGTGTCTTTGTTCGCCATCGTGGCCTTTTCAAGGTCCGTTGCCTTCACTCGGTTTTCTTTTTCAAGGAACTAGCAACGGTTGGCAGTGTCTTTTAACTTTACGGCCATCTTGGCCATCTTCTCTTTGCTCTCGCAATGCGCAGCTTTCTCGGCTTTCAACTCTTTGGCCGCCTTCAAAGCAGCCGCATTACTAATCCTTGCTTGTTCTTTGGCTCGGACAAGTTCCGCCCGCAGGGTTTCCATGGTTGCAGCTCCATCTGCAGTCACAACATATTAAAGATACTAGCATCATGCTGCTCTTACTATGTGGCATTCACCAGACAATACCACTTACCCTGTGCCTCGTCAAGCCTCTTGTTAACAAGCTCGATGTCGGCATCTGCCGCATCCAGTTGCCGCTTCAGTTCGGCAAACTCATGAGTCCGGCTAGTCACCGGAGCTCCCACTACCTGCACATTAAAGCGGTATGGTTATTGCCTGGGACTACGATCCTCTATTTGCCGCCGTTCTCGGCGACAACCAGAGTCTCAGGGGCTACTATCTACACAGGGCACACCTAAAAATGTGCAGTACCATCACAAATGTACATCATTTTACATACCTCAAAGCCCGCCAGTAGACTCATAAAGGCATCATGCAACCCTCTTTCGGCGGATGAAATCCTTTCCATCACCGTACTCATCAATGTACAGTGTTCTTCTAAGATGGCCGCTCGCTCCAACAGCTCTCTCAGTATGTCCGACTGCATACCAGACGGTGCCAGACTCTTCTGTTTGCTCTCTTCAAGAGCCGGACGCTGGGGACTTAGGGTGACTATAGGATTATCTTCTAGCCTCACCGGATCCGGAGAGGCCCTCCGTGATGACACTTCAAGGTCGCCCGCTTCTTGAGCAGAGGAGTCCGGGGGAGGCGTTTCGCTCTCCATCATCTCCGGAAGAAGATCCCCCGAAGACGAGCTCTGCTGAGAAGGGCTAAGATTCGAACTGCAAGATAAAGACTTCGGTTATTTTCCTCAGAGGTAAGGTAATATATCTTCACTATTAAAGTACTTTTTAATTACATACAGCTCGTTAGAGGGCTGATCCCCGCGCGGACTTTGTGCGGCAAGAGCACCCTCCAAGGCAGGACCCTCTGGTGGAGATTTCTTCTCCCGCTTGGAAACCTTGGTTTCCGGATCTTCAAAGGTAGTCCTCTTCCTTCCCTGGGGTGAGAGAATGTCAGATTCCTCCCCTCAGTTATCCTCCCTCACGGAGGTGCTCGTTCCCTCGGTCGGAATAGGTAGCGGTGGAGGCCCGCTTTCGCCCTCATTATTCCCCCTTTGTCTTCCTTTGAGGGCTCCGGGCAAGGTGCTAGCTCGAGCATCTTTTCCAGTACCGGATTTTCCAAACCCTCAGGAAGGGGGGCCGAACACCGAGTCATCTTCGCCTTTGTTATCCAGTCCTGGTCAAAGAGCATTTTCTCAGAATAGCATTGTGATAAATGAAAGACGGTGTGCTCGACTAGAGGATAACTTACTTGGTCGGCGGTGCGGTTGCTGCTCAGGCCCACGTCCTCGGTAGTATCCGGACACTCTATCTAGGGTCCGAAGAATGATCTATACATCTCCTCGTGCGTCAGGCCGAGGAAATTCTGAATAGCGCACGGTCCTTCTGGGTTGAACTCCCACATGTGAAGAGGCTGGCGTTTGCATGGCTGGATTTGTCGAACCAGCATGACTTGCATTACCATAATCAAACTGAAATCTCCTTCGAAGAGATTTTGAATGCGGCTTTGCAGTACAGGCACGTCCTTGGCGGGACCCCAGCTCAGCCCTCTGCTAATCCATGACATCAGTTGTGGTGGAGGGCCTGAGCAGAAAGCAGGGGTAGCCGCCCACTTGGCACTTCTAGGAGCTGTGATGTAAAACCACTCCCGTTGCCATAATCCGGACACCTCTAGAATAGAACCCTTTGGCCATGGAGCTCCGGCGATCCTGCTTATTAATGCGCCTCCGCACGCTACATGCTGCCCCTCGACCATCTTCAGCTTCACGTCAAAGGTCTTGAGCCATAGGCAGAAGTGAGGGGTAATGCGGAGGAAAGCCTCACATACAACAATAAATGATGAGATGTGGAGAAAGGAGTCCGAGGCTAGATCGTGGAAATCTAGCCCGTAATAAAACATCAGCCCCCTAACGAAGGGATCCAGAGTGAGGCCTAGACCTCGGAGGAAGTGGGAGATTAACACGACGTCTTCGTTGGGTTCAGGAGTAGGGACGACCTGCCCTCGGGCGGGTAGCCGATGCGAAACCTCGGCGGTCAGGTATCTGGCCTCCCTCAACTTCTTGATATCTTCTTCTGTAACGGAGGAGGGCATCCACTGGCCTTGAAGGCTAGATCCGGACATGATTGAAGGTCCGGAGCACCTGACCTGGGCTTTGGGTGTTAGAACTCGAGGCGGGGGAAGGATTCGATTGAGCACGGGAGGGAAAGAGTAAAAGCTTTGTCCCTTTATAAAGAGGGTGAATATCAAGCGTCCTCTCCGTAGCCGTTTGGGACCTTCCTATAATATAGGAGTCCTAGATACGGTTGGGTTACCCATGACTGTATTGATGAGAATCTCGTAATTAGGGGAACACGATCTCTGGTTTGACAAGACGTGTCAAAAAACTGCCTCGCGTTATGCGTGGAGCTAGTTAAAGGAAACGGTCCGAATAATCACCGGGCCATGACATAATGCCAAGAGATGTCAGCAGATTAGATTTGTGGAAGTATTATTCTCTCTACAGTGTTATGTGGAACTTATTTTGCAGGGTCGGACACTATCCTTGTATTCAAATTCTTCCGTGATGTATTCGGAGGAGGAACCTGCCTTGCAATGCCGAAGACAATACTTCGTGCTGGACTCATCATCATTGAAAGCCTGGTTCAGGGGCTACTGAGGGAGTCCTGGATTAGGGGGTCTCCGGACAGCCGGATTATATCCTTTGGCCGGACTATTGGACTATGAAGATACAAGATTGAAGACTTCATCTCGTGTCCGGATGGGACTCTACTTGGCGTGGAAGGCAAGTTAGGCAATATAGATATGTATATCTCCTCCTTTGTAACCGACCTTGTGTAACCCTAGCCCTCTCCGGTATCTATATAAACCGGAGGGTTTTAGTCCGTAGGACAACATATAATCATACCATAGGCTAGCTTCTTGGGTTTAGCCTCTCCGATCTCGTGGTAGATCTACTCTTTTACTACCCATATCATCAATATTAATCGAGCAAGACGTAGGGTTTTACCTCCATCAAGAGGGGCCAAACCTGGGTAAAACTTCGTGTCCCCTGCCTCCTGTTACCATCCGCCTAGACGCACAGTTCGGGACCCCCTACCCGAGATCCGCCAGTTTTGACACCGACACCTATGTTCATGATCATGCCTAGATATTCTCATAACTATGCACTATTCTATCAATTGCTCGGCAGTAATTTGTTCACCCACCGTAATATATGCTATCATGAGAGAAGCCACTACTGAAACCTATGCCCCGCCGGGTCTACTTTACATCATATAATTTTCCGATCTATAATTCTAGTTTACTATTTATTTATTTTGCAATCTTTATTTTCCAATATATACAACAAAAATACCAAAACTATTTATCTTATTATCTTTATCAGATCTCACTTTTGCAAGTGGCCGTGAAGGGATTGACAACCTCTTTATCGCGTTGGTTGCAAGGTTCTTGATTGTTTGTGCAGGTACTAGGCGATTTGCGTGTAGTCTCCTACATGATTGCTCTCTTGGTTCTCAAAAATTGAGGGAAATACTTACGCTACTTTGCTGCGTCACCCTTTCATCTTCAAGAGAAAACCAACGCATGCTCAAGAGGTAGCAAGAAGGATTTCTGGCGCCATTGCCGGGGAGATCTACGCTCAAGTCAAGACATACCAAGTACCCATCACAAACTCTTCTCCCTCGCATTACATTATTTGCCATTTGCCTCACGTTTTCCTCTCCCCCACTTCACGCTTGCCGTTTTATTCGCCCTTTTTAGTTTGTCTCTTTTCAGTTGCCTCTTCTGTGTTTGTGTGTTGGATTGATTGTTTGTCACGATGGCTCAAGATAATACTAAATTATGTGACGTTTCCAATACCAACAACAATGATTTTATTAGCACTTCGATTGCTCCTATTACCGATGCCGAATCTTGTGAAATTAATGCTGCTTTGTTGAATCTTGTCATGAAAGATCAATTTTCTGGCCTTCCTATTGAAGATGCCGCTACCCATCTAAATAACTTTGTTGATTTGGGTGATATGCAAAAGAAGAAAGATGTGGACAATGATATTGTTAAATTGAAACTATTTCCGTTTTGCTTAGAGATTGTGATAAAACTTGGTTCTCTTCTTTGCCTAAAAACGGTATTGATTCATGGAATAAGTGCAAAGATGCTTTTATCTCTAAGTATTTTCCTCCTACTAAGATCATCTCCCAAAAAAGATATTATGAATTTTAAGTAACTTGATCATGAGCATGTTGCACAAGCTTGGGTGAGGATGAAATTAATGATACGTAATTGCCCTACACATGGTTTGAATCTATGGATGATTATACAAAAAAATTATGCCGGATTGAATTTTGCTTCTAGAAATCTTTTAGATTCGGCCGCGGGAGGTAAGTTTACGGAAATCACTTTAGGAGAAGCTACTAAACTCCTAGATAATATTATGGTTAATTATTCTCAATGGCATACCGAAAGATCCACTAGTAAAAAGGTTCATGCGATAGAAGAGATTAATGTTTTGAGTGGAAAGATGGATGAACTTATGAAATTGTTTGCTAATAAGAGTGTTTCTTTTGATCCTAATGATATGCATTTGTCTACTTTGATTGAGAATAATAATGAATCTATGGATGTGAATTTTGTTGGTAGGAACAATTTTGGTAACAACGTGTATAGAGGAAACTTTAATTCTAGGCCATTCCCTAGTAATTCCTCTAATAATTATGGTAATTCCTACAACAACTATTATGTAAATTTTAATAAGATGCCCTCTGATTTTGAGACTAGTGTTAAAGAATTTATGAATTCGCAAAAGACTTTCAATGATTTGCTTGAAGAAAAATTGCCTAAGATTGATGAGTTGGCTAGGAACGTGGATCGAATTTATCTTGATGTTGATTCTTTGAAACTTAGATATATTCCACCTAAGCATGATATCAATGAGTCTCTCAAAGCCATGAGAATTTCCATTGATGAGTGCAAGGAAAGAACCGCTAGGATGCGTGCTAAAAAATATTGCTTTGTGAAAGCGTGTTCTTCTAGTTTTCATGATAATAATGATGAAGATATAAAAGTGATTGATGTATCTCCTATTAAATCTTTGTTTTCCAATAAGAATCTTGATAAACACGGGACTGGAGATGAGTCAACTTTAGTTAAAAGGCGTCCCAGTGATTCGGAGTTTTTAGATCTTGATGCAAAAATTGGTAAAAGTGGGATTGAAGAGGTCAAAACTTTAGATAGCAATGAACCCACTATTTTGGATTTCAAGGAATTTAATTATGATAATTGCTCTTTGATAGATTGTATTTCCTTGTTGCAATCCATGTTAAATTCTCCTCATGCTTATAATCAAAATAAAGCTTTTACTAAACATATCGTTGATGCTTTAATGGAATCTTATGAAGAAAAACTTGAATTAGAAGTTTCTATTCCTAGAAAACTTTATGATGAGTGGGAACCTACAATTAAAATTGCGATTAAATATCATGAATGCTATGCTTTATGTGATTTGGGTGCTAGTGTCACTACAAAAAAATACACTTCCGTGATGATACGTGTTTGTCACAGTAGGTCACGTTTTCTGTCATGCATGTACATCCATGACAATTTTATGACAGAATCAAGATAGTCATACATGTGTTGTCGTAGAAGTGTTACATGACATTACCAAAATTATCATCATGGAAGTGTCCACTTCCATGAAGATAAATCGCGCGTCACAAAAGTGCTTTTGTCAAGGGTGACCGACACGTGGCATCCACCGTAAAGGAACACCGTTAAGCTATCGGGTCCGGTTTTGGATCTGATAACCCGTTATCAGCCCGGACCAATGGGGATTTTCCACGTGTAAAATTTGGATTGGCTGACGGAAACACATGTCAGCTCCATGTTGGCACAGGTGTCACTCATCCAATGGGCGAGATGCGCCTATGATATGTTGACATGTGGACCGACCCAAAAGTGGCCCATAAAGTTTAAATGGGCCGGCCCAACTAAAGGCCCGCAAGATTTTGCGGACCATAATGGGCCGGCCCAGCTAAAGGCCCACGAGATTTTGCGGACCATAATGGGCTGGCCCAGCTAAAGGCCCACAAGATTTTGCAGGCCATAATGTGCCGGCCCAGGTACATGCCCACAAGATTTTTGTGGGCCATAATGGTTCGGCCCAGGTGAAGGCCCACAAGATTTTTGTGGACCATAATGGGCCGGCCTAGCTAAAGGCCCACAAGATTTCGCCGACATTAATGGGCCGACCCAGTTGTAGGCCCACAAGATTTTGAGGACCCTAGTAGGACGGCCCATTAACTGGCTACCATGTTTTGGGCCAAATGCCTGCTCATATTTGATCCGGTCCATTAATGGCCTGCCACGTTCCGGGCCTAACAATGGCCCATATGAGATCCGGCCCATTAAAAGCCTACCACGTTCTGGGCGAAATTACAGCCCAGATCAGGGCCGGCCCTTTAAGAGGCTTTGGGCTAAATTATGGCTCATATCAGTTTTGGCCCGTCAATTGGACGCTATGATTTTGGGCCCACTTGGTAAAGGCCCATTTAGTAATTCGTCCTGATATTAGTTTCGGCCTGTTAAGGGCCCGTTTAACATTTCAGCCCTATATTAATTTTGGCCTGTTAAAAGCCCGTCATATAGTTGGGCCTAACTACGGCCCGGTTTGCATCCGGCCTGCTCGCAGCCGATAATCTGATTGGGCCAAACAAGGACCGAGACAATTTTGGCCTGTTAAAAGCCCGTGATTTGATTAGCACAATCATGGGTCGGGGTCCATTTTGGGCTGCTGCCAGCCCGTGAGCTGTTCGGCACATTTCAGGCCCAACCTACTTCTGAGCCTCCTAAAAGCCCATTGAGTTTTCTTGCGAAAAGAGGGTTGTCAGTTTACTCAGCCTATTAAAGGTCCGAATCTACTAGTGGGTCAGTTTACATTTAGGCCTTCTAACGGACCAAGATAGCGGGGCCCATGATGTGGATCATACATTGTGATTGCATGATGGCCCGATTATGTACCATAATTTTACGGTTTGGCTGGTTTACTGCAAAGACAGGATATATATACAGTAAAATAACTGCAACATCGTGAATAAGAAAAAACCTAGACTATACAATAAACAAATTATGGCATATTACATCCACTAGGCATCAAAGTTCGCCACTATGATAATAAAGCACAAGCAGACAGCAGATTACATACACGGGGCATCAAAGATCGCCACCAGTGCAACTAAACACGCTGACAAAATAATATACAAAACCGACAACACTTCAATAGAGTTCAAGAAAGGTTAGCCCTGCAAGTAGCCGAGCAAGCTGATGAGACTGCACTTGCTTAACACTTATATCCTCCTCACTCTGAAAGATAAACAAGCAGACAGATGACATGTTTTGCACATAAAAGTATCAGTGATGACAATTCATCACATTTCTTACTGACCAATAAAGTGACATAATTTAAAGTTGCATTAACACAATATGGTATTGTTCATGTCAAGAAACGGCAGGAAATGACATTGTGAAGGAGTTGGCAGCTTCACGACACCACTCGATTACAGATCAAGAACTCATAAGTATCAATGGTTAGTGTGCTGTCAATTTATCCAATTTTAGATTGGCAAATAAAGAGATGTTTAAACAATAGTAGAATGATATGACATTGTTCATAGTTAAGACATTGCAGAATATGACATTGTGCTATAGTGCACCACTGGATTATGGATCAAGAACAGAAGCATACATGCAGTACAAAAGAAGATCACTTGCTCTGTATAGTTTAATTTACATGGTATGAAGAAGGAACTTGGTTGTACAACTGAAAACTTAAATTGAGAAGGACAAACTTTTGTTTATGAACTACATAATAAACTTTAAACATGCAATTTAATGCAAACACCAAAAATAAACAGCTATTGCAGTCATGCGTAACCAAATATACACAACAAAGTTTGAAGGCTTGAGAAGGACAAACTTACATTATTGGTGAAGGCATGCTCTATAAAGCCCTTGTCCATGCTAATGGGGGGGGGGGGGAATTCAAGAAGTTTACCACAAAATCTTCTTCATAAGCATTGCCTTTATTCTACATTTTGTTAAGAGTAAATATAGATGTGACAATATAAGAAAAAATGGAGAATATTTAAGATAAGATGAAGAGTGATGCTACATAACCAAGTAGCTATAAATGTAAGTACAGCGATACAGGAAAAGGTACAGCCAAGAGCAATGTAGAGCTAAACTTCTTCAGTACCATCGGTGTTATCCAACCTTATGGTAAGAGTAAATATAGATCTTATGTGTAGAAAATGGAGGGCAAAGGAAAATAAGCTGTAGAGTGATGGTACATGAATAACTACCTGTCAATATAAGTACACTGATAAAGGACAGCAGGTACTTACAAGAACAATGAAGAGCTAAAAAAATTCATTGGCATTGGATATATTCTACACTAATGTAACCATTCATACAGATCAGATAATTTGGAGCGAACAATTCATAAGCAAGCTATCATGCATACTGCCGTCACATAATGAACCAGGTATGTATGCAAGTACAGTGATACAGGACAACAGGTACTAACAAGAGAAAAGCAGCGGGCGGCATATTTGCGATATCCTGTCGTTCTTTTCAAACCATAATTCTTTTTCGAGCAAATTTCCTACAAAAAAGATCTGTAAGGCATATGTGAAAAAGTAGAAGTTCTAATTGTCATGCGGTATCATAGACAGTACCTCATCCACGGAACGAGGAGAGTGCATAACAAGGTTTTTCCATTTAATGTCTTCTAAATTTAGCACAGGAGACTTCACCAGAAATTTGTTTATAGACTTGCCATCGAAGTGTGATTTCCTCAGGTAACACTAATACTGCTGCAATGCTTCCTTGATAAGTGCAAGCAAGCTTTGCTCATCATGACTATTGAGATTGACCATCGCCTACTTACAACAATGTAATGTAAATCATTGATGTGTTCAATCAGCAGAAAACAGGAAAATAATCACCATGAATAATAGCACTTACACATAAGTGGGACAGAAAGATGTGAAAATGGTGTTCGTATTCACTATAATCTTCCCATGATGGGAATATATGAACGTAGTCCCTACAACATTGAAAGCATTGTATTTTAAACTAGGAATAACAAGAATGGGGTTCCAATCTACAGGAATTGGTCGTCTCTGCAGTTGGGATAGGTCTCCGGCTGGTGGACTTGCTGTACTTTTTGCTGGAGTGAGATTTTTCTATGGTATGGCTGGTGCTATGGCAACTGAAATCGACATACCTTTTGCTGGAGTGCAGGTCCTGTGTGGTGCGACTAGTGGTGTGGCCAGTGAAGTATGGGTACAGTCTGCTGGAGTTGGTCCTACGTTTTGTGTCACTGGTTGTACAGCCAATATAAGTGGGGTGCTACCTGATTTCTCCGGCACAACCACGTTTTTCAAGGACTTTGCTTGTGCTCCTTCAAGTTCGGCAATCACCCTCTTCCTTTTTGATGTCTGATGCACAACAACATCATTTGAGTGAAAAAACATGGTATGATAACAGATGGAAAATGTATTGATAATGGATGGGCATGGCATCTCGACATATATGATGAGTAAACTAAGCAGATGGCAGTGCAACAAAGTAGAAGAAATGCAAGACAACATATGCAAGATACGCGAAATCAATAAAACCTTGCCAAATTAGAACAGGCACCTTGATGGGTGAACAGAACATGCCATCTGCCTTTGACTCCTTGAGGTTAGAATAGTCATTAGGATCATATTCTGAACAAGAATCAACAGGTGGTGAGCGTATGAGTTTCATTGCATCCAGAATGGCACTCAATGCCTTGGTGCCAATTTTGTAAGTCATTGCGATGTTTAGCTTCAAGAGTGGACCGCTGCTAGTGCGACACAAAGCAGCTACACAGATCATAGTGTAGATATAATGGGACAACCGTAAGCATCAGAGTAAAATCAGCAAAGTGGAACTTGCCAGAATATATGTGCTAGTATTGCCGGTACGGCTAGAAAGGCTTCAGATACCAGCTCTCTTCAACTAAAGGTGCAGTACTGTTAATATCAGTGTAACTCTCAAAGGCGACACAGCTCCCCGCATTTCCTTGCTATTCTTATAGGATTCAAGTGGGTAGGCCACTACAAATCCTATTCCCATGTTTACAAAATCCTACGAATCAAAGAGGCCCGAAGAGTTCAAAGTGTCCATACCAACCGACCATATAGACCTCTACACTGCAAATGTCCCTGCTCATCTTCACTACAAGGAACATACTGTACCACTATCATACTCCCTCCATTCCAAAATATAAGTCTTGGTAGAGATTTCCACTATGGATCACATACAGATGTATCCAGATACATTTTAGAGTGTAGATTCACTCATTTTGCTCCATATGTAGTCCATGGTGGAATCTATACAAAGACTTGTATTTAGGAATGGAGAGAGTACTTATTAAGGAAGAACGGAAGAGGAACATGCTAAAGAAGAGCAAGCAGATTTTGGATAATAAAATGTTCGTTGCGCAGTGCCCACACATGATGAACCAGAGCGCATTAAGAAAGTAACTCCCTGCTGTCTCTCTATATGTGGTGCACGTGCTTTTTCGAAAGTAAAGTAGGAACATTAGCTGACCAATTAAATGTTATCTGTTTTAGTAATATCAACATCATATCAGATTCGTACTTGAGCAACAAGTTTGGAATTATGAGTGGAACGTTGTTTAGCTTGATGGATTCAGGAGCAGTGTTAAGCAGGTACAATGATGGTACTGAATATAAAGGCATGTCTGCATGCAAGTCGCGTGACTTTTGTCATTTGGGTTAGTCGACCATTTCAGGCGGTTGGATGAAGATCGTACGTCTCCTAACCCTTCTTCTTCCTCGTCTCTGATTCTTCCCATACAGAACACCGCACGGGCCGCCGGCCGGACCACCGGCCCCCACCGCCTATGTTCCTCCGCCACTCCACCCCCACCCCGCCCCCACCCGCGTCGAGTTTTCTTCGTTCGGCGAGGCCCCACCACCGCCCCCACAACCAAAGTCCCCACCCGAGCCCCTTCGTTCGCACTCATGAGCTCCGGCGAGCTCTGAAAAATCGACTGACCCAATTTTGAAATTTAGTCTACTGTGATTTAACTAGTGTGGAATATAAAAGGGGGAGACCATAAGCATTGGGAGTATAGTGTTGAGCGTGCCATGGCGGATCTGAAGGTGCAAACCGGACAAAGGCAACTTCGCAACCAATGTTTGCTTTCAACTAGCAAGTAAGTGATGGACAAGAAATCAGAGTCAAGCATTGGCGATCTATTTTCTTGCTGCGATAAATAAGTTGAGCAGATACGAAAGAGTACCGCCTCTGGTGTGGTGCCGTGTATGCATCTGCTGAGAATTTGATGGTGCCGCGGTAGCGAGGGATGTCGGCGGCGTGGAAGCAGATCTAAGAGGGTAGACGGTGGCGGCGGGGCGCGGTGGACGAGACGGTCGTAGGAGCGGCGTCGGCAAGGTGGACGACGACGGGGATGAAGCGAGAGGACAGGATGCAAGGATCCCGGTCCGAAGCCGTGGATGAGAGAGGTCGATCTCTTGTAATGGATGGCGATGTCGGGGTATCAGCTCTGGCATGGTGGAGGAGGACAACGGTGGATGGGGTGGCGGACGGAGGAGGCTTGGGTGGAGAGGGTGTTTTGGCGCCCACAGAGTACGAATGGGGAAATGGAGGTGGAGAGGAAGGGGGAACCATGTCTTCAGGGCGTGCTTGTCTCAAATGCGACGAAATTTACAAACTTAGCCCCCGTTTCAAATTTTCTACATCACAGCAATATTAGTCGGTCGGGGATAGGACGGTAATCTCGCATACATCGAATATTTGCCGACGAGAGTTTGTTTTTGGCACCCACCGTGTATGAATCGGGGAGGGAGTCGATTTTGGCCGAGGACACACTGTGTTTTGGCGCCCACCGTGTATAAATCCAGGTGAGAGGCGGTTATGTCACGTTTGAGTGAAATTAAAAACCTACCCCTATCGAAACCTATATAAATCGAGCAGATAGGCTTTGCGTGGCAGGGATAGGCAGTAGTAATTCCCATCTCGCAGATTTTGGTTTCGGGTGGTTACTGCGACTTTCCCCGCTTCGTTCGAATTTGTAGAGTGCATGTTTACCGTGCCAACTCAATTCGAATCCCGTTTGTATTCTATTTTTTTCGGGCGGGATCCATTTTTGATTGGAATAAAATTCTATATACATCATTTTTTATATATAGTTTCAAAAGCACAACAAAGAATTCTGCACCTTTATATGTATAATATGATTTACAAATACAATGATCTCAAAATCATAAGGTTGAATTCAAAAAATTGAACCAAATTATGTTCTACTAAAATGTATGGATCAGTAATATCTACATATTAAATAACATAGATGCGCGTGAATTCATATGAGTATGCATGTTTGATAGATCAACTTTGGTTCGAGTATGGATTACATGTATCATCATCATCTCGAATTGAAATATTTGAATCCCTTTTATGTTCACTCCTTTCACGCCCATCTCTCTCGCATGCATGCTCCTTCATGTAGCTATCACTCTCTTTTCTCCAGCTCACCCGCACGCTCACTTCATGTTTCTCCTATCCTCGCAAACATGGTCTGTCGACGTCTCCCTTGAGAAGTGTCACACTCTCCCTATCATTATACATTACACGGTTTTCATTATCTCTCACGTCTATACCATTCTCTCATATCACTAGGTACCTAAGCTTTCTTTTTCACCGCCACACACACAGTCTCCACTCGTCTTTCACTTTGTCTTTCTTTCTATGGGATTCTCTCACACACCTATATGTCTCTAGATATGAATCATACCACTAAAATTACTCTCTCTCTCTCTCTCTCCTGTAGACACAACATTTGTTGCGGTCTCCTTTTCGTCTCCATCCCAGACTGACATTATTCATTTGTTTACCGGTCAGACAAACCCCCCCTCTCTCCCACACACACACACAACTCCTGCTTCCACTCCCCTTCCCGAATACCGTCTCTCTCTCTCACACACAAAACTCTAGCTTTCGCACCCCCGACTCGTATTTCTCTCACAAACATTTATCGACTAGCCTCTAGATAGGTTTATACACCCACACACTCATGCTTCCACAATCGCATACATGTCTCTCTCCCGCTCTTTGTATCTATGTAGATTTTTCTTCCCTTCCTGAGACACGCCCTCTCAATCGTGCACACACACACTATCGCCTCATTTTAAGCTAAGACCTCTCGCACACAACTCTTTGTGTCATTGTCACACATGCAATCCGTCCTCCTCCTCCTCTCTCCCTCTCAATCTCACACATGGGCTTTTTGCAACAACTAGCAAGATGCCCATGCATTGCACGGAACATGAAGATGCATTTCTATGAGTAGTTTATCTTGTGGGAGAAAAGGATGAACAAGGGAAGGCCTTATTTGCAAGTGTGGAGAGGGGTGTGGGTATCTTTTTGCAAAATTGCCATAGTTTCTTCCTATCCGTCAGATATAGATATATTGCAGGATGGCAGGCACACGATCATCACCGATATGCTTTTTATAAGAGTAGGGATAAAAAACAGAATTGGTGATGATGGTGGGCTTGCCATCCTGCAATATAGGCCGTCCGATTTATATCTGACGGATAGGAATGAAATTATGGCAATTTACCCGCACTCCTCTCCACATTTGCAGATAAGGCCTTCCCTCATTCATCCTTTTCTCCCACAAGATCTTGATGTTCCGTGCAACGCACGAGCATCTTGCTAGTAAGAGTAGAAATTAGACATACACCACTTCTCGAATCTTGAAACCAATAACATTCCTCCCTTATCTCATCAAAACCGCCAAAGGAATATATTTTGAGTGAAACATAACATTTTTTAGTGATATACATATTTCAAAACTAGACTTTTTTTCTATCAAATCGGTGAATATGTATTAATCTACTCTGATCGTGTGGCAACGCATTGGCACATTGCTAGTAGTTATTATAATTTTTTGGACACCAGACAAACGGTGGAGTACATATACGAAGAGAAGAGGCGCACACACGTAGTCAGTCTCTCGCTGTCTCGCACACATGAGTGTTACGTAAAGGCAACGTTAACAAATAAACCCTAAAACCCTAGGTGCACGATTGCTGCATTCGCACGTACCGGGTACGTGGTGGAGCGCACCTTTGTAGGAATAGTCAGCTCGCGTGATAATTTGATCCGTAGGAGTTGATGGTTGGGACCACAGGTGAACAACTTGGAGGTGGTGGCTCGCCAGTTGCCACAGATCGAGTAGCCACGTTTAAAATATCATTTCTAGCGGGGTTAAGAGTTCTGATTTTCAATGGCGCGTTATAAGTACTAAGTAGTTTTTAGAATGATTGGTATGGAGCGAAAAAGGAATTCATAGTACTACATACCTCCTTGGTGTATGGTTGTATGGGTTTATGTTGCGAGATGTTGAACCTGGTAGTTCTAGGGCAAATACTATGGTTTAGATTTAGATGTTGGTTTTCAGTAATGAAAATCGGAAGGGGGAAACCCTTCTTTGATTAAAAAAACTACTACCTCCATTCTGGTTTACTAGTCCCCATCGTATTTTGGGTCAACGTTTGTCCATGAATTTTACTTGTAAAATGTGAATGGAAAACGAGATTTTGTTATACGCAAACAAAAAAGGACTGGAGGGAGTGATTGATCTAACACGGACGCGACCTCTCATAGCGCAGGCATTGAACCGGCGCGCCGGCCAAGAGGGCCCCACTCGCTGCAGGCCCGGCTGAACACGCCTCCTTGCCGCATGCAACCGGCTTCAGACTTCCCCGCCCGCCTTCATTGAATCCGCGCGTGTGCCGGCAACATGTCCTTCCGCGAGCCGGCCAGCATTTTTGAACACAAAAAATGACCAAAATATAATTAATTACGCATGGTCTTGACTTGTTGTGCTCACACTGGTAGCAGGAACTAGAGGTTTTTCTTTATTCATAACTCTCCTCAAATTTTTTTGGATTTGAAGTGAACCATGGTTGTGGACATTATGTATGAATGTGGAGATATCTGTGAACATGAGTTTTATGTGGAAGTTGAACTTGGAATGTCGGGCTTGCGCGTGAACTATACCATGTCCAGTGCTTCGTCTGTTATTGTTTGGAAAGTAATTGCTTTTATTACATGACCCGCAAAAAAAATTTTGTGCCACATCAGTAGATGCACGGACATCACAACAGGCATGCTGAATGGATAAACATTTGAACCTAGGTACTATGAAGGAAATTTTGTATTCACAACCGTTTTAGATAGCAGGAGATGCCTAGCCTGCTCTGCCTCTGCTAGCTTATTTCTGGCTTCTTCCATCTCTTCTTTGGCATGGGTGAAGATAGCATCTGATTGCTCTTTTCGCTTCTTTAGGAACTCAACTACATTCTCAAGGGCTTCTGCACTCTTTCTTGCAGCCTTTACTAGAGCCACGAGGACATGAACAACTGACAACTCCACCTGGCTTGTGTGTAATCCAGCATCATCTGGGAATTTGCACCTTGTGTCTAATGCAACATCATTAGGGAACTGGCACCTTGTGTGTAATCCAGCCTCATTCGGGAAACATGATCTCGAGGTTGACCATACTTCCCTCCTCGCAGGAACTGCATCCTGACATGAAGTTACTTCTTTTTTAGATCAATACTCAAAGCAACCGAGATCCATTTAGTAGAAGCCAGATAAACAAAACTCGGAGAAGTGAAATCAAAAGGAAAAAATAAATGAAAATAGACTCCAAGGTGAGAACACCCACTTCCTACATCAAGCTAAAAACGAAAGCATTAGGACGATTAAGACTCTTCTTATGAAACATCGAAGAACACGAGGCTTAAGATAAATAGAAACTACAACATATACACATCGAAGAACACGAGGCTAAATGAAAGTAATTGAAAGGGTGTTACTTACCAAAGCTCGTTTTACAGGTTCGGTGAAGCTCCTCTTTAACTTGCCACGCTCCTTGAAGATGTCCCCAATATCCCATGTTTGGTATTCATTACTACTCTGCATGTTCGCACTCATGGTTTTAAAATCTCAACATGGCAAGAAAAATGGAGGCTATAACCAATTACTTTTACGAGAACAATAGCACCCAGGAAATTTGAAGGGTAGGTATGAACAAAATTGGAACCACACATGTACTGCTAAGTGATTCAATACACACATTACCAATCGAGGAGGAGAACGATGGTCGCGGCGGCCTCTGTGAGTCATGGTTGGCAACGGGAGTCAGTTCATTGTCCACAACGGTGGTGCTTTTGCGCTTGATGTCGGCTTCCGGGAAGCAGATCTAAGATCGTGGAAGACGGTGCCGGGGAAGAGGCTCCGTGTACGACGACGACAGTGGACCAGCTCTAGTTTGGCGCATGAGGTCGTCGATGAGGCAGATGCGCTGCGGTGGACGAGTGCGCCGATGTAGAAGGGGAGGAGCACGAAGGCTGCGGTGCTGTGGAGAAGTCTATTTTGCGGTGGGGATAGAAAATGGGGAGTATTCAGGTGTACTACTCTGGGTGCCGGGGTGGGGTTTGCTGGGTAGGGTGAACCTGAAGTTACGAAAACAGCCCCCTACCAACCGTCATCCGTAGGCCTGTTTCGAAGGCTATGATGGTAACTTCCCACAGCTCGAATCAGGGTTGCGGGAGATTTTCCTGCCAACCTCAAAATTTTGTGACACTGAACTCCCCGTGTGGCGTGTTGGGTGATTCGGCTAAGCAACTAGCGAGTAGTACTAGTAAACTCTGCATATTAGGTTTGACCGAAGTCAAACTTCCTAAAGTTTGACCAAGTTTATAGAAAAATATAAACATTTACCATAACAGATATGTATGATGTGAAAGTACATTCAATAATGAATCTAATGGTATTTATTTGTTATTGTATATGCTAATTTTTGTTGTTATAAACTTTCTGAGAGTTTACAAAACTTGACTTTGACTAATGCTAATACGCGGACTTAAATAAAAACGGAGGGTGTACACATTTGTTTTCTTAGTATGTAGTGAATTAATCATTTGTTGAAATTGTGAAATAAATATATTAGGCTACTGACTTCGAATGTAATGGTCTATACAATTCAATAGTTACAATCATTGTCGATCCAAGATGTATACGAGGTCTATAATACTTCACAACATGCTCAAACTCACATAATCCCAGTCAAATGACAATCAAAATGCATTTCATAGTTATTACTTTGTAGGATGCAACAAAACCGACAATAACTCTACATCAGCCATTATAAAAGCCACATTATGAACATATCCCAATGTGTGAATGAAACGTGCAGAGAGAGCTTGCGAAGATGGAGCAGATAGGGTGGGAAATACTATATGTATTTGGATGAGAGAGTAGGAGACAAACCTAACGAAACAGAGGAGGGAGATAGAGAGAGAAAGAGAGAGGAAGAAGTTAGGTCTGTGAGAAAGATGGAGACATGTAATATACGTGAGATGCGTGTGCATCCGGATTCTGTACACGTGGAAGGAGAAGAGACAACATGTTTGATGGGAGAGCTGGAAAAACATGGACGAGTGGGGAAGGATCTCGTGGGTTGAGGGATCGATAAATTTGTGTGGGGGAGAGAGGGATTGGTAATTTTGTGCGAGAGAGAGGGTGGGGGTAGGAGTCAGTCAGCCGTCGTCACATCATCCTGCTTCCAAATGGCCCCGCATTCTCTAGCGCAGTGTGATCGCCGTCTTCGATCTCCTCGATGCCCTCTTTGAAGATTGAGGTGTTGTGCATGCTGGGGTGCAGAGAAGCACAAGCGAGAGTGGTCACCATATAACCTTGGATGGGGATGAATTGTGTGCTCAGGGGAGGGTGTGTGTGTGTGTTCTGGGTGCTGTGTTGTGTGTGTGTGTGTGTGTGTGATACTGAGAGAAAACAAACCTAAGGAGAGAAATGTGTGTGTATGTGACGGAAAGCTACATGCTAAACAGGGTATTCACGAAGAGATTGTGCGTGCGAGATAGAGAGCGATGTGCGGGCCTTGAGGTGGGCAGGGGCCGGGTGAGGGTGTCAAAATGTGCGCGTTGATGCATGTGTTACATGCGATCGTGCGAGGGACGGACGAATCGAGAGAGATGGTTGTTGTGTTACGGATCCTCCTCCTCCTCTCTCTCTCTCTCACACACACACACAAAGTAAAATAGAAGACTGTTCTCTCATGTATACACAAGTACACAACGTATCATCATCTATCTATGTCTCACTCATGCATGATCATTTGCACATTGACACCTCTCTATGTCTCTATCACACGCACACCATCTCCACATTGCCCTTCCGCCACAACACACATATGGACACATACACACGTTCTCTCTCGATCACACACACAAAATCAGTATTAAAAAAACTAGGGCGCACCTAAAACGTCCAAATCCAAATAAACATGAACTGGAGCTAAATTCAAATATATGGAAATATTGTAGCGTTAAGAACTTTTCCAGGAAAAAAGTTGAGTAATATTTGGGGATTGTTTTCACACACACAAAGAGGTTCAGTGGATGTCCTTCGAGCGCGACACGGTGACACACCGTTCAATCGACCGCGCGGCCGCAGTTCACGCACTTGCACAGGATTCCGTATCGTGGTTGTGGTAACTAATAAAAGCGCTGCCTAAGTCTAATGTTTACGTGTACTAGTACGGTTTTCTTTTAAGTTTGACCAACCATATATAAAACTAAACTAAGCTCCCATACGCACACTCATCAATATGCCGCCCCGCCGTTGCGCATGCCGGCGCCCGCCTACTTCGGCCAACAATTTCTCGCCCATCACCGCCGTGTCACCGCCAAGCTGAAGGCTCGCCCGCTCACGTCGTCTGCACTCCCTCCTCGCAATGCCGCCGCGCTGCCAAGCACGCGAGCAGCTGGTGGAGCCATGTCAATGCACGCAGTGTACGAAGAGGAGGACGAGTGCGTGCTCCAGCACGCCGGCGAGGAGGAACTAGTGTGTCATTGTCGTCTCCGCCCGCGCGGAGGAGGCGCGCATGGTGGCTATCGCGGCGGAAGCCGGTCGCGCGCGCATCGAGCCCGCAAACCGGGTGCGGACGCGGAATCTACCTTCGAGACCTTGAATGCCACGTGGATCCTGCAATCTGAAGGAGCAATTTGGGTCAGTCGACTCTTGTGAGCCGTTTGATGCAACATGGATAGCTAGAAGGGCTTCTTCAACCTTCGAAGTTGATGCACGGTTCATCTTCTCAGCCCGCCACACGCCTAACCACCTGCCGCCGCCGCCGCGCCCTCCCCTGAACCGCCTGCTACCGCCATGCTCCCCCCACCCCCTCCATCCGTTTAACCCCGGGCACAATCCATTTTTTTCCGGTGAACTGCATTCCACACCCAACACTCATAAGATAGATCATGGGCACCCTGCCACCCTAATATAGATACTGGGGTAGCTTCTCTGCCGTCTTCTTCCTTCGCTCCATTGAACTTCTTTCACAAATTGACTGACCCAAATTATACTACTAGTACGAATGTATTAAGTACAGTAGGAACACGAAGATACGAGCAATAGTACCAACAGCAAGAAGAACAGTAGTAAGACATAGTACTAGTACTACTGTACATACTAAAGAGTTCAAATAACGAGAAAGAACATAAACATAGTTCTGCTGGGGCCTCAGCACAACACACCCTTGAAAATAAACTAAGCAACTAGTCCGCTTGACACTACAGTAGAACCAGCATGAGCGACGGCACTGCCACCTACTCAGAGTCCGAGTCCATGTCCTCGACTTCGTCCTCGTCCCTCTTTCTCTTCGCCGACGCTTCTTTGCTCGAACTGGACACTGGGCTCTGCTTCTTCATCCAACCCTTCTAGATATTTAAACAAAGGTAGGCATCCATTGCTGCATACATGATGTGATGTTCATCTAATGTCTTCAACTCCCATGCATGATGAAACTTGTGGTGAGATTTCTTCAGTTTAGTGTACGAAGGATCAATCATGGATGCTGCCAGGGTCAGCATTGAAGGCTGAGAGGAGGACACCAGGCTTGCCTTCTGGAGATCGAAGGGCTGGCCTACAACAAGGCCTATCCGACCCAGGACATCCTTGTCATTCCTAAAGTCTACAGTAACGAATTTCACTCTTCCGTCCTTGAGGAATTTCTTAAAATCCTGGCACTCAACGTCGGCATGACATATGTGGTAGATCAAGCACACGTTATGTACGCAAACCTGGATCACGGCGGGCTTCTTCTTCTCTGCCTCCTTTAGTTTCTTCTCTCTTTGCAGGACTGTGGTGTACTCAACATCTAGCCCAGCGACCCACTCATCCATTGAACTGTTGAACATGTGTAGGAAGCGAGCAAGGCATGCATTCACTGGCATGGATCCACGTGTGTAGATGACGAAGAACTAATCGCTGGTGATGGCTCTAACCTAGTACTGAGCGGCGACCATGGAGATTTGGGAGGCCATGGATTTTGGAGGAGGGTTAGGACAAGTTGAACTGGTGTAATGTGAAAGGACGGGATGATTGGGAGCGAACTATTGTAAGGTACTATACTAGTAGAAGACGGGGACGAGTAGGGTGTGCGAACGGCGTGGGGTTGCTGGCTTGCCCGGTGGATAAATGGCTACAAGCCCCCAAAGAGTTCTGGAGAACTATGCGGGACCCGGTAGATGTCATGTCTACTAGACCCATATCGTAGGCCTGACGGTATAGCTTCTACCTGCTCGCACACCATGCCGGCGCATGGGTAACTTCACTTAATTCCGTCAATCGTCGCGCCTCCCACGACCTTCGCCTCCCTCACGCGGTCGTGCCCTTTGAGACTTCGACCAACTATAAATGAGCATTTTGTTTTTCCTACTCCGCATGCATGATACACCCTCTGGTCCTTTTTACTTCCATCAATCGTTTGCAAAGTGTTTGACCAAATTTATACTAAAAATATCAATATCTACAATACTGATTATAATGAGTATAAGAACAACTATTAGATGAGTTAGATGAGTTAAAGATTCTATTGAACTAACCCTGAAGTAACTCTAGCGAAAGAGGTCTTTGGACGACAGGGCTAGATGGAGCGTGGATACGGCGAGGTGCCTTCATGGGAGGTGCGAGAGGGAGGGAGAGGATGAGAAGCTTCAAGGAAGTGGGGAGGGATCTGCTGCGGGTAGAGCGAGAGAAAAATGTGTTTTTAGTGTCCCGAGAAGACCTAATCCAAATAAACACCTCTTGGGTGGGTTAGATTTTTTTTGGGCTAGTTGAGTTCAAACTAACCCAAACTAACTCTAACACATGGATCCAAACAGGGCCAAGGTTAGCTATTAGAGTACTACTACCTCCCTTCTTGTTTAAAGGGCTCGATTCAAAATTTTCACCTACTCTTAGCAAGATAGAGGCATGGAATAGTTTTTGTAGTTCTTCACAAAAAATGTGTTTACCAATGCATGCATGAACACTAGTTACTCTAACCCCACTCTCTTCTTTAATTCTTTGCCAAATCAGCATGTTTGGTATTCCCATGTGCATGATACCAGCTAAGATACCACCATTATGGCCAGCCTTAATCATCGCATCCAATAATTTAGTGCACCTTGAAATATGAACATGTGTGGGAAGTGTATGTTTTTAATGACTTGAGACTATACCTAGCCCGGCATGCATGATGAGACTTATTATGCACCATTCCCCATACCTGTAGGAAGCCTGTTCGTCTCCAAATCTTTTCCTCTCCATGTGTGGAAACAATATGCCTGCAAGACTCTCCTTCTCCCTCCGGCGGTCCCACCACTCCACCCCGTGTGGAAAAAATCTACATGCATGACTCTCCTCCCCCAGTGCTCGTCCAATCCGTTGTGACCAGCAATATTTCCACCCCTTCCCTCCCTCGTAATTTACTCCAACAAATATGCTCACATACTACCTCGTTTCCGGTTTATAGGGCTCAATTCAAAAATCTCACCAACCAAGGTAGATGATGAGTGGTGGAATAATTTTCATGGTTTGTAAAAGCACCCAATTAATGCGCTCGTTTTTCTCATAGAATTGTGTTTACCAATGCATTAATTGCAATGCATGCATGCATGAAGTACATGCATTGGTCAAGTTTCTCAGAATCCTCGCATGCAATGAATTAATGCACCTTGAAATCTGAGCATGTGATGGGAGTAGCTATTATGTTAATCGCGCAACATATCTTACGGGATGCTGCTTCAGTTACTTAACTACAGGTGCATTGGGTCACTGACATATGGGCCCAACAGGGGTCTGGCCCATGTCAGTGATGCAACTGGACCTGCAGTTAGGTCAGTGCAACTCAGTCCATATCTTACGTAGGTGTGCCATTGCTCGCTATAAATACTGTGCCTCCCACGACATCGCTATCTCCCCCCTCACATTCACGTTCATCGCTATCTCCTCCCCTCCCTCTCACGTCGACCACCATGGCATCACCCCTCCCAAGCCCTAGGCGCCCCTCGCTGCACCACACGGACGGTCACACGTCGCTGTTCCGAACCTCGCCGCCACTAGTCGAGGAGGATGCGTCGGCGTTCCGCTCCTCGCCTCGACGCGTTGAGGTGGATGCGTCGCCGTTCTGTTCCTCGCCGCCACTAGTCGAGGAGGATGCGTCGGCGTTCCGCTCCTCGCCCCGATGCATCAAGGTGGACGCATCAGCGTTCCCAATCTTGCCAGCACACGCGTCGGAGGATGCGTCGGCTCCCCGCTACGAGGAGAACACCGCACCGCCCACCGAGCCCCCCCGGCCTTGAGGAGCTTTGGAAAGAAATGGATGTTGCCTTGTGGGAGGCTTTGCCTCCAGCAGAGCACGCCAAAATAGAGGCGGAGAAGAGGGTCGAGGAAGAGAAGCGCACCACGGAACAAGCTGCCTGGCAGGCCTATGTCGCGTCCGAGAGAGTCAGTCAATTGGCTCTTTGGCAGAAGGCTCGTGCGAGGGACGTGAGGGTGGCGGAGGACGCCCGTGCCGAAGCGCTGAGTGCAGTCGGCCCCAAGCGCCTCATCTACGCTTGGCGGTACGTGGACCGGGTGCACGCTTCCAGCGAGGAGGAGTACCTGTTGGCGCCGGATCACCACACCGGTGAGATCATGCTCGCCCGCCGGCAAGCCGCCAATCAGCACCTCGCGAGTTGCGAGGCTGAGGAAGAGGCGTTGTGTCGGTGCGCTGGGAAACGGCTGCGCACCAGGGCACTCGTGGCGCGCTGCAAGTGCTCCTGCGAGCACCGTGGCTTTTAGTAGGAGTATAATTTTTGTTTCGTAAGGCGATCTCATTAGTTTTGGGACGCAAATGATAAATCCCGAACGTTCATGAATGATTAACGTCCTTAATTAAGTATGCAAAAGGGAAAGTTTGGAAACCTTGTGTATTCGTACGCATTTCGTAAGTACGTGCATATACCACAAACTTTACTATATACTATTGCACTACACTTCTCTCTCTATATATGCTTGCGGACTGTGCTACTCCCTCCGTCCAGGTCAATAAGTCATCTTTGGTTGTGCATCGTGACCAAGAAGGAGGGAAGACTTATACACCTAGGACATTTTGATTAGTGAAATTAGGATAGCTGTCATGATAACTTTACATACAAACAGAACAGAATTGTTGATTTGTTAGACTTTTCAAGGACTTCTTTTTTGAAGAAAAAATCAGCGTGGGAGATCTGTTTTCATGAATTGAACTTTGCACGTGCTATGCACGTACCCGCGTACTAGTAATACACTAGTTGTAGTTGTCAAATTGAATAGTACTGCGCCGTCCACTGCACGCCCGGCTGAACATGCCTCCTCACCTCCATCAAACCCCTCCGTTAAACCCGCATGCAAACCGAGAAACCTACTCCGGCCCGCGGGAGGAAATTTGCCGGTTGCCGTTGGAGAATAATAGAGTCACGTCCAATCCATTTGAGTTAATTGCGTGTATGATTCTCCCTCTATAAAAAAGTTAATTGCATCCTTAATATTGTGTTCCAAGTACTCTATGGGTTCCACTGTCAGTACAGTGTACATGACTTGCAGGCTGGCTAAAGATTCATACAGAAAGTTAAAAAGAAACAAATCTATCCTTAATCCTGTATTCTAAGTACTCTGTGGGTTCCACTGCTAGTAAAGTAGCGAAAGAAGTATAGTATATATGAAAAAATATAAAAATCTAAAGTTTAGGAAAAAATTCGAACTTAGGTCATCGCGCTGCGAGCATCCGGCCCGGACCAGTACACTAGGTGTTGGTTGCGGAGAATGCAAGAGATAAACCTTTATAACAATGAGCCCGTCCGTTGCAACAGATCCAAAGTAGAATAATACATATTCACAAATTTGAAAGAAAACAGTTTACTTTTGATATATGTATTACTAAAAATATCTTATGTTTCACTCCTAACAGTTTACTTTTGATATAACAATGATTGGACCAGTATTGTGATCACTCAAGCAAGTTTTCTGACTTCGATATGACCCTACGCTGCTGGTATGTGTCTTGTAAGTCAAGTGGCGTGCTGTAGTCATCATCACCTGTCCACTTCCCACAACACATATTCGCTTCTCCATCTTTGTCTGCTCTTCCATCCCCGCTAAGGCGCCTCCCCCCTTGTCCAATCTTCCATCCCCGCTAAGGCGCCTCCCCCTCGTCCGAAACCCAAGCGCTAACAATGGAAGAACCGAGCAGCGTCCGCTAAAAGAGTGGCTGGAATTCGCTCCCCACAGAGGTAATCAAGCTCATTGTTTTGCGTGTGGACAACCTTAGTACCATGCCGCTCGCTGCGTGCTCGTCGGGGCTGTACCGTTTACTCAAAGCCCTCAGGCCGGAGCTTTTTAAGCCAGCTCCTTGCTTGCTGATGCCGCCTGATCTTCAGAAACGGCATGTCACGCAACATAACAATCGTCGGATGGCAAGCATCAACCCCCTTGACTGCGATCCAATCCCCGTCACCCTCAACTACATTAACGGTACGTACTGGGTCGGCATGAACACGTCTTGGATGGTGCTCGTCGTCGGTCGCGGCAGCTGGATGGTCGTGGAGGTCTACACCCAGCGATTGATCCCCTTCCTTCGATTAACACTGCACTGCTTTGGCACCACAGCCCAGAATACTCGGAATCTTACAGTAGCCAACATGATACCAAGTTTGATTTGCTCAAGGTTGTAATCTGCCATGTGCCCACAAGATCTGCGAATTATAAAGACTTCATGCTAATTGCGCTCTTCAACCGCGGTCTCGCCTATCTGACAGGTCACTGCGGTAAGTGGATAAATCTGCACGTCCATCGCAGTCTCATACATCCTCCATGGTTCTCTGATGCCATTGAACACAAGGGCTTCATTTACGCCGTCGACTCCTTCTATGGCTGGACGTATTGCTGGCCTACTCCAGTCATCGCTACAAATGGCTGTTACAGCAGTATGCTACTTTCCTATGATATCATGATGGCTTGCTTAGATTACTGTCAACATTTGCTGAAAAAATATTCATGCTCATAACATGCTGTTCTTAAGATTGAATACATCAAGAGCCCTTTTTTTTATTTGACTCCAACTTTTTTTGAGGATTATTTGACTCCAACTTGATATGATGTTGTAGGCCGCCTGGTGTCCCTACCCTTCCTAATCCCAGAACCTTTCAAAAAAAAGCGGCATCGTAGTTGCAGGTGGTTCCTGGCTCGATCAGATGACATCAAACAATTGATGATCGTTCGCACATACTGGACGTGTTGTTTCGCGGAATACAATCACAGTCACTGCAAGGTCTTTGAGCAGGATCCCAGCTTCTCTAGGCCTTCAGGAATTTTTGACTGTAGGTTGGTAAGTAGCCTTGGTACATGCTCTCTGTTTGTCGGACTGAATTATCCGATTAACCAGGAGATAACCGACGACAAGGATCATGATGGCAGCGCGGTTTCGTTCATCAGGCAAAACTGTGTGTACACAACGTACCATGCGTCTCTGCATGCACCATACCCTGATATGTGCCGCCACGCTCTACAACCCAAAGTAGGAGAGAGGGTCACAAGTATCAGACTTCGACCTGTTGGCTGGAGTTTCCCCCGTCAGGCACCCATCTGGTTCAAGCCGTCAGCCAATCTCCACAGCTTAATAAATAGTAACGTCTAACTGAGCCAGTTAGTTAGATGCGTACACTTGGTGTAGTAGGATCTTTATTTAGTTTGATGCATACACTTGTTCTTTTTTGGTAGCCCTTTTGTAATGATGGCTGATGTTTGGTTTGGAAGAGAGAGCTGCGTCTTCACTCTTCTGGCCTGCTTACTACTTTTGTTGCACCCCCAGCCCTGGTTGCTGCTGCTATTTTCAATATACAATCAATAGTATATTTTGTCTGTTGGTTGAATAAATGTGTTGTTAGAACGACAAACACAATGTTTTGGAAGTTGTTGCACGGTTCGATCCCTTAGTGCCCCGTACCGTATGTAGCGTATACTATTTTTCGTACGGAACACATTTTCCACTTGTTGATAACATGCAACCCACTAATGAAGGCCCAATAGAGAAGCCCATAATTAACTAGAAGGGAGGCTCTCACATGAAACCGGCCCAGGTACATGCTCATGGTCCCCTAAACATAAATAAGTAAATAAATAAATAAAGCTAAATGCTCATGCAACAGTTCTTTAAATTCACGATTTAACAGGAGGATATTATTTCCTATGATAGTGTCGTTACATTCAGTCGATATTATTCTTCAGCAAAGATAGCGACCAGTCTTCTTTCTCCCAACATTTTCTCCCTGCAACCAACGGACCCATGCAAATCGTAGTCAACGTCGTAAATAGATCCGGTCCATTTTTATTTTTCAATAAGAATGTCCAACCCAGCCTAGCACATTGGCGACAACACTTTATCCTCCGCCTTGGTGCGCTCGCCGCGGCGCCGCCGTCCGGCCCTGTCAACATAGTTTTTTTCGAAATGGTCCTTGTCAACATAGTGAATCAGGAGAGGACTATAGTTGTGAGTATGACAGTACGGACCCACCAGGTCCACTCCCGAACACAAGCAAGCGCCTCTTTTACTACTCAGATGAACCCCTCATTTTTTACTCTAATCCACCCTGCTGATATCTGGGACCCACATCATTTTCAACGTATAGTCAATTAACGACAGAATTACACAACTTTTTTAGTAGTAATTCAGAGGAGCAGGCTATGAACTGGGTTGTGCTGTCTCTATGGCCCGTCTAACAACATGACCAGCCCAGCAGTTTTTTCTTTGGGAAAATATGTAGCCCAATATTTATTTTTGAAGAATATCCACGCTAGGCCTATTTGTTTTCTCCGACTTACTGGGCTGCAAATCTTTCAAGACGAGGAGGGATGCATTCCGGCCTGGCCAAAGAGTATGGTCAGTGTCTGTTAAAAGTAATATCAAAAGGGGTTGAAAATTCCAAAAAATTTATAGCAAATGGGATATTAGTTTCTTTTTTTTTGTTCTTCACTGATATCTTATACTCCCTCCGTCCCAAAATTCTTGTCTTAGATTAGTCTAGATATGGATGTATCTAATACCAAAACGTGACTTGATACATCTGTATTTAGACAAATCGAAGACAAAAATTTTGGGACGGAGGGAGTATTTCATTGGATTTAACATGACATAGTACTAATTTATTTTTAAATTTGTTTTAGTATGGGTACTAATTTTTGGATTAAGAATATTTTTTCCTCAGCAAAAATTTGTGAATTTTCAAAATTTCCCACATATTTAGTTAAAATTTTCAACCTTGGTACTGACTAGAAAATGGGCAGCAATTCTAAAAATGGAAAACGGGCTGCAATAAATTCCATATGAATTAGAAAATGAGTAAAAATTATAAAAATAATAGCAAATGGGCTGTACACGCCACAGATTTTGAGGCTATCTTGTTTACGCAAGGCTTTGTCAGTCAACACACGATTCTAGCAGCAGTGACTGTTGGATGTCCATCCAACGGCTGGCGTGCTTCTTCAATCTCTGATCTTCCTGCTCCAGCCGCCTAAACTAGTGTCGGCGAGACTGCCTGCTCCCTCCTCTTGTGGCCCGCTGTGATGCCGCGTAGGCTTCCCCGGCCCACCCTACTCCCTCTGCTGGGCTGGCCGCACGCAATCAACTGCCTCCTTATTACGTGAAAAAAATGATTTCTCCCACTGACATCTGGGGCACACTGGTTGGGAGGCTGACCTATGGGCCTACTAAGTTGACGCGTACGCAGGGCTTGTCAACTTAGTCAACAAACGATTCTAGCAGCATTAACCGTTGGATTTGAATCGAACGGTCCTGCTTCTTCTTCAATTGCTGCTCTTCTTGCACCAGTCGCCCAAACTAGCGCCAGCGAGACCGCCTGCTCCTGCCTCCAATGGCCAGTTGTGCTGCCGTTGAGGCCTCACCGCCCTACTACTCCCACCGCTAGCCAGGCCCTGCAGGGACGACATCCTCACACCACAGCCGAACCAGTGAACCCTCGTACTCCTCTCCGTGTGGGCATTCACTGCCGCATCTTCCCCGGCTCCGCGTCGTCCCCTTCCTAGGCCTCGCCGTCGTCCACCGCCTTGGTGCTCTCAGCGCGGTGTGGTCAATGTGGTCAACGATCGACTTCCATCGGAAGAGTACTGTACGTGGAGAGGCTGACAGCTGGGTCCACGGCTGCAGCTGGGTCCACGACCACAGCCCAGTTTTTTTGTGATTTGCCAAGTAAGTCGCTTTGTCAGGCCTGTTGGGCTGCAAATCTTTCAAGACCAGGAGAGCTTCATTCGGCTGGCCGAGAAAATGGCCTATCAGTTATGAGAAATGGGTTGTACATTTTTAAAACACATCAAACCGGCAATTAGTTTCAAATTTCTTCTTTTCATTTCGAGACTTTAAATTGCATTGATTTTTATGCGTGGAAAATTTGTTGGATTTTATATTGATATATATTTATTTTTAAAATCAGTTTGAACATGACTTGAAATTTCGGGATTAAAAACAGTTCGGACCGCACCGAAATATGCAAAATTTCGTATAATATTTTAACCGTGGCCACAATATGGGCTGTAATGCTAACAAAAAGAATATGGGCTCCCAAAGAAAACCTTAAGGATTAGCAAATGGGCTGTAAATTATTAGAAATAATGGTAGATGGGCTATATGCTGTTTTCCATAGATTTGAGGCTTTCCTGAAAAAAGGTTGACGCACAAGCAGTGACTATTGGATTTCCATCCAATGGCCGTCATGCTTCTTCAATCTCTGCTCTTCCTGCTCCAGCCGCTCAAACAAGTGCCGGTGGGACTGCCCGCTCCCTCCTTCCCGCGGCCGGCTGTGCTGCCGCGTAGGCCTCATTGCCCCACCGTACTCCCATCGCTGGCCTAGCCATCCCTCTACTCACCAACACCTGCTGTTATTCTCCGACGACGGCAGACGAACCAGTAAACCCTCGTACAGTCGTACTCCCCTCCGCGTGGGAAACAACTGCCAAGTCTTCCCTGGATCCATGTCATTCCCTTCCTAGGCCTCACCGTCATCCACCGCCCTGGTGCTCTCGGCGCGGCTTGGTCAATGTGGGCAACGACCGACATGCATCTGAAGTGGACTGTGCGTGGAGAGGCTGGCAGCTGGGTCCACGACTGCACGCAAGGAAATGCCTCCTTATTACGCGCAAAATAATGATTCCTCCACCTGACATCTGGGACCCACCAAAAGGGCCTCTGTATTTCATGAAAAAATGTTACTGCCGCTGACAGTTCAGATCCACCAGCTATATCTTCGCACGCAAGGAAGTGCCTCCTTATTACGCACAAAAAATGAATACTCCCCCTGTTAGCTGGGACCCAGTATAGTGGGAGGCTGACTTGTGGGCCTACTAAGTTGACAGGGATGGAGGGCTTTGTCAACTTAGTCAATATGCACGATTGTAGCTCCATTGACCGTACGATGTCCATCCAATGACTGTAGTGCTTCTTCACCCTCTGGTCTTCTTGCTCCAGCCGCCCAAACCAGCGCCGGTCGTGCCTCGTGCTCTTGCCTCCCGTGGCCGACTGCGATGCCGCAGAGGCCTCACCACCCCTTACTACTCCCACCACTAGCCAGGCCATCTTTCTACTCAGCCACATCCCCTGTTATTCTGCGGCGACGACCGCCTCACACCGCAACCGAACCAGTGAACCCTCGTACTCCTCTCCGCGCGGACTTCCACTGCGCGTCTTCCCCGGCTCTACGTCGTCCCCTTTCCAGGCCTCGCCATCGTCCACCGCCCTGGTGCTCTCGGCGCGGCGTGGTCAATGTGGTCAAGGAACGGCTTCCATCGGACGTGGACTGTACGTGGAGAGGCTGACAGCTGTGTCCATGGCCACAGCAAGGAAGTGCCTCCTTATTACGCGAAAAATAATTATTCCTCCACCTGACAGCAGGGACCCACCGGACAGGCCACCGTATTTCGCAAAAAAAAGTTTCCCCCTGACTGCTGGGACCCACCGGCTACATCTTCGCATGCAAGGAAGTGCGCTCGGGCAAAAAAACGGTTCACCCCCCGACTACTGGGACCCATCTGGGCGAAACGTACGTAGCGTTGTCATTCTGGTCGCGAACGTGTACGTACATACTGGTCAATGTAGAGGCGCGCATGTGTCGTAGTAGAGGTGCGGACATAGCATGTACACGTACGTACAACAGCCAGTGTACAAGAAAGAAAATACGGCCACGTACGTACATACGGGCAGGGTCTCGAACGCCTACTCGTGCATACATATGGCCAGGGCTTGTGTACATGGCTGGGTCGGAACGGAGAAACAACGTCGTCATCGTGTTCATGGGGTGCCAACCGGCTGGGTCGGAACAGAATGCGTCGTCGTGTTCATCGGGAGGGCTTGGACGGAACAACTGATGGAAACGAGGCCTCGCGTACCACAGAACGGAGGAAACGGCCTTGTGTTTGACCGGCCACGGTCGAAATAGGATCCTGTTCATCAGGAGGGGTCTGGCGTACCGCAAAACGGAGGAAATGGACCTCCTATGGTCGAAACGGGGGTCCTGTTGATCAGGAGGAGTGTGGCGTACCGCAAAACAGAGGAAACAGACTTGTGTTGGAGCGCTACGGTCGAAACGGGGGTCCTGTTCATCAGGAGGGGTGTGGCGTACCGCAAAACGGGACTCCACGGGATACTGTTGATCTCCACCGTCGACCCCCTTCAGCCTCCACGGGCTACTATTCATCCACCGTCGGCCTCCTCCAGCCTCCACCTGCGACTGTTCATCCACGGGCTCCTATTCATCCAGCCTCCTCCGTGCGCTACTCCATCGGCTACTGTTCAGTTAGCCCTCTCCACGGGCTCCTGTTCAACCACCCCTCCACGGGCTACTGTTCATCCAGCCCTCTACAGTCTACTTTTCATCCAGCCCTCCATGGGGTGGTCCTGTTCATCCTGCCCTCCACGGGGTCCTGTTCATCCAGCCCCAACCGGCTCGATCGATCGGGGCCCTGTTCATCCAGAGGCAACACCATGGGGTTCTGTTCATCCACCCCCACCAGGAACTGTTCATCCAAACCCCCCCAGCAACGCTCACTATTCATCTAGAGGCAGCATCGATCGGCTTCAATTAGCAGCAGTAGCGAAGGAATCGCTCGATCGGGTTCAGTTAACAGCCATCGATCGATCGCTCGGGTTCAGTAACATGTAGCCTGCAGTGCAATTGCTCGGGTTCAGTTAGAGCCAACGCCTCACGTGCGTGTATGAGAGAAACGCGCATCTCTTGGCCCCAACCACCCACCGTAACCGGGAACACCCTGATATTTTCCTTGCCCTCGCTTCTACCACGTTTTTTTCCGTCATGGACGGCCCAAAGAATGTCATGCAGCTGCGTCTCCGGCCCGCCCAGGATGAAAAGCCCGTTTTCTGTCATGATTTTTTGTCATAGAAGTAGGAGCCCACCACATGTATGATGATACCGGGTTTTGTCACAATTATCGTCATAGAAGTGTCATAAGTATGATAGAATTTTTTTTGTTTGGCCCAAAATGTCACGGATGTGTCTTCTTTTGTAGTGTGTTTCCACGATTCCAAAAACTTTGTGTGATGTGTTAGGTTTCCATGAATTTGATGATTGTTCTCTAAATTTGTACCTTTTGGATTCCACCGTTAAGAAACATATGGAAGTATTAATGATGTTCTTATTGTTGCAAATAGGAATTATGTGCCGATAGATTTCATTGTTCTTGATATAGATTGCAATCCTACATGTCCTATTATTCTTGGTAGACCTTTCCTTAGAACGATTGGTGCAATTATTGATATGAAAGAAGGAAATATTAGATTCCAATTTCCGTTAAGGAAAGGCATGGAACACTTTCCTAGAAAGAAAATTAAATTACCTTATGAATCTATTATGAGAGCCACTTATGGATTGCATACCAAAGATGACAATACCTAGATCTATTCTTGCTTTATGCCTAGCTAGGGGCGTTAAACGATAGCGCTTGTTGGGAGGCAACCCAATTTTATTTTTGTTCCTGTTTAGTAATAAATAATTCATCTATCCTCTGTTATGATTGTGTTTTTTATGTTTTAATTAGTGTTTGTGCCAAGTAAAGCCTTTAGGATCTTCTTGGGTGATTGTTATTTGATCTTGCTGAAAAACAGAAAGTATGCGCTCACGAGAATAATTTTACTTTTTTACCAGAGAGCGATAAAATACCAATTCTAAATGCAGTAGATCAATATACAAATTATTTAGGTCGTCCTAATTTTTCAGAATTTTTGGAGTTACATAAGTATTAGAAACCTCCAGATTGCTACAGACTGTTCTATTTTTGACAAATTCTGTTTTCCGTGTGTTGTTTGCTTATTTTGATGAATCTATGGCTAGTGTCGGGGGGTATGAACCATAGAAAAGTTGGAATATAGTAGGTTTAACACCAATATAAATAAAGAATGAGTTCATTATAGTACACTGCTACCTCTTGAGCACTGCGTTGGTTTTCCCCGAAGAGGAAGGAATGATGCAGCAAAGTAGCGTAAGTATTTCCCTCAGTTTTTGAGAACCAAGGTATCAATCCAGTAGGAGGCTACGCGCGAGTCCCTCGTACCTGCACAAAACAAATAAATCCTCGCAGCCAATGCGAATAGGGGTTGTCAATCCCTACACGGCCACTTACGAGAGTGAGATCTAATAGATATGATAAGATAATATTTTTGGTATTTTTGTGATAAAGATGCAAAGTAAAATAAAGGCAAAGTAAAAAAGCAAAGGAAATAACTAAGTAGTAGGAGATTAATATGATAGAGATAGACCCGGGGGCCATAGTTTCACTAGTGGCTTCTCTCGAGAGCATAAGTATTCTACGATGGGTGAACAAATTACTGTTGAGCAATTAACAGAATTGAGCATAGTTATGAGAATATCTAGGTATGATCATGTATATAGGCATCACGTCCGAGACAAGTAGACCGACTCCTGCCTGCATCTACTACTATTACTCCACTCATCAACCGCTATCCAGAATGCATCTAGAGTATTAAGTTAAAAACAGAGTAACGCCCTAAGCAAGATGACATGATGTAGAGGGCTAAACTCATGCAATATGATGAAAACCCCATCTTGTTATCCTCGATGGCAACAATACAATACGTGCCTTGCTGCCCCTACTGTCACTGGGAAAGGACACCGCAAGATTGAACCCAAAGCTAAGCACTTCTCCCATTGCAAGAAAGATCAATCTAGTAGGCCAAACCAAACTGATAACTCGAAAAGACTTGCAAAGGTAACCAATCATACATAAAAGAATTCAGAGAAGATTCAAATATTAATCATAGATAGACTTGATCATAAACCCACAATTCATCGGTCTCAACAAACAGAACGTAAAAAGAAGATTACATCGAATAGTTCTCCACGAGAGAGGGGGAGAGCACTGTATTGAGATCCAAAAAGAGAGAAGAAGCCATCTAGCTAATAACTATGGACCCATAGGTCTGACGTAAACTACTCACACTTCATCGGAGGGGCTATGGTGTTGATGTAGAAGCCCTCCGTGATCGATGCCCCCTCCGGCGGAGCTCCGGAACAGGCCCCAAGATGGGATCTCGTGGATACATAAAGTTACGATGGTGGAATTCGGGTTTTGGCTTCGTTTCTGATCGTTTGGGGGTACGTAGGTATATATAGGAGGAAGAAGTACATCGGTGGAGCAACAGGGGGCCCACGAGGGTGGACGGCGCGCCTGGGGGGGGGGTAGGCGCGCCCCCTACCTCGTGGCCTCCTGTTACGTGTCTTGACGTAGGGTCCAAGTCTCCTGAGTTGTATTTGATGAGAAAATCACGTTCCCGAAGGTTTCATTCCGTTTGGACTTTGTTTGATATTCCTTTTCTTCGAAACCCTAAAACAAGCAAAAAACAGCAATTCTGGGCTAGGCCTCCGGTTAATAGGTTAGTCCCAAAAATAATATAAAAGTGGAAAATAAATCCCAATAATGTCCAAAACAGTAGATAATATAGCATGTAGCAATCAAAAATTATAGATATGTTGGAGACGTATCATACACTAAAGTGGTGGTTTGTTTTCTTATACTAACAGAGCTCATGAGATTTTCTGTTGAATTTTGTGTTGTGAAGTTTTCAAGTTTTTAGGTAAAGATTTGATGGATTTTGGGACAAGGAGTGGCAAGAGCCTAAGCTTGGGGATGCCCAAGGCACCCCAAGGTAAAATTCAAGGACAACCAAAAGCCTAAGCTTGGGGATGCCCCAAAAGGCAACCCCTCTTTCGTCTTCGTCTATCGGTAACTTTACTTGAGGCTATATTTTTATTCACCACATGATATGTGTTTTGCTTGGAGCGTCTTGTATGATTTGATACTTTGCTTTTTACTTTACCACAATCATCCTTGCTGTACACACCTTTTGGGAGAGTCACACATGAATCATAATTTATTAGAATACTCTATGTGCTTCACTTATATCTTTTGAGCTAGATACTTTTTGCTCTAGTCCTTCACTTATATCTTTTTAGAGAACGGTGGTGGTTTTATTTTATAGAAATTATTGATATCTTATGCTTCACTTATATTAGTCTTTTAGAACAACATGGTAATTTTCTTTGGCCATAAAATTAGTCCTAATATGATAGGCATCCAAGATGGGTATAATAAAAACTATCATATAAAGTGCATTGAATATTATGAGAAGTTTGATTCCTTATGATTGTTTTGAGATATGAAGATGGTGATATTAGAGTCATGCTAGTTGAGTAGTTGTGAATTTGAGAGATACTTTTGTTAAAGTTTGTGATTCCCGTAGCATGCATGTATGGTGAATCGTTATGTGATGAAGTGGGAGCATGATTTATTTATTGATTGTCTTCCTTAGGAGTGGCGGTCGGGGACGAGCGATGGTCTTTTCCTACCAATATATCCCCCTAGGAGCATGCGTGTAGTACTTCATTTCGATGCCCTAGGTCTTCGTGAGCAAGCAAGTTGGATGCACACCCACTTAGTTTCTTTTGTTGAGCTTTCATACACTTATAGCTCTAGTGCATCCGCTGCATGGCCATTCCTACTCACTCACATTGATATCCATTGATGGGCATCTACATAGCCCGTTGAGATGCCTAGTTGATGTGAGACTATCTTCTCCTTTTTGTCTTCTCCACAACCACCATTCTATTCCACATATAGTGCTATGTCCATGGCTCACGCTCATGTATTGCGTGAAAGTTGAAAAAGTTTGAGAACATCAAAGTATGAAGCAATTGCTTGGCTTGTCATCGGGGTTGTGCATGATTAAATACTTTGTGTGATGAAGATAGAGCACAGCCATACTACATGATTTTGTAGGGATAACTTCCTTTGGCCACATTATTTTGAGAAGACATGATTGCTTTATTAGTATGCTTGAAGTATTATTGTTTTTATATCAATATTAAACTTTTGTTTTGAATCTTATGGATCTAAACATTCATTACACAATAAAGAGAATTACATTGAAAATTATGCCAGGTAGCATTCCACATAAAAAAAATCTGTTTTTATCATTTACCTACTCAAGGACGAGCAGGAATTAAGTTTGGGGATGCTGATACGTCTCCAACGTATCTATAATTTTTGATCATTCCATGCTATTATATTATCTGTTTTGGATGTTTAATGGGCTTTAATATGCTCTTTTATATTATTTTTCGGACTAACCTATTACCCGGAGGCCCAGTGCCAGTTGCTGTTTTTTGCCTATTTCAGTGTTTCGCAGAAAAGGAATATCAAACGGAATCCAAACGGAACGAAACCTTCATGACGATCTTTCTTGGAATGAACGCAATCCAGGAGACATGGAGTGGAAGTTAGATACGCAACGAGGCGGCCATGAGGCAGGAGGGCGCGCCCCACCCTCATGGGCCCCTCGTAGCTCCACCGACCTACTTCTTTCGCCTATATATACTCTTATACCTTCAAAACATCGAGGGGAGCCACGAAACCACTTTTCCACCGCCGCAACCTTCTGTACCCATGAGATCCCATCTTGGGGCCTTTTTCGACAATCTTCTAGAGGGGGATTCGATCACGGAGGGCTTCTACATCAACACCATAGCCTCTCCGATGAAGCGTGAGTAGTTTAACACAGACCTTC
Source organism: Triticum dicoccoides (assembly GCF_002162155.2). Taxonomy (NCBI): domain Eukaryota; kingdom Viridiplantae; phylum Streptophyta; class Magnoliopsida; order Poales; family Poaceae; genus Triticum; species Triticum dicoccoides. The sequence goes on from NC_041382.1 coordinate 493,200,963, forward strand.
GGGTCCATAGTTATTAGCTAGCTGGCTTCTTCTCTCTCTTTGGTTCTCAATACAAAGTTCTCCTCGATGTTCTTGGAGATCTATTCGATGTAATACTTTTTTGCGGTGTGTTTGCCGAGATCCGATTAATTGTGGGTTTATGATCAAGATTATCTATGAACACTATTTGATTCTTCTCTGAATTCTTATATGCATGATTTGATATCTTAGCAAGCCTCTTTGAATTATCAGTTTGGTTTGGCCTACTAGATTGATCTTTCTTGCAATGGGACAAGTGCTTAGCTTTGGGTTCAATCTTGCGGTGCTCGATCCTAGTGACAGAAAGGGAACCGACACGTATTGTATTGTTGCCATTGAGGATAAAAAGATGGGGGTTATATCATATTGCTTGAGTTTATCCCTCTACATCATGTCATCTTGCCTAATGTGTTACTCTGTTGTTATGAACTTAATACTCTAGATGCATGCTGGATAGCGGTCGATGTGCAGAATCATTTCAGTTTACTTGACACGGACGTGATGCCTATGTTCATGATCATGCCTAGATATTCTCATAACTATGCGCTATTCTATCAATTGTACGGCAGTAATTTGTTCACCCACCATAATATATGCTATCATGAGAGAAGCCACTAGTGAAACCTATGGCCCCCGAGTCTACTTTACATCATATAAGTTTCCGATCTATAATTCTAGTTTAATATTTATTTATTTTGCAATTTTTATTTTCCAATCTATACAGCAAAAATACCAAAAATATTTATCTTATTATCTTTATCAGATCTTACTTTTGCAAGTGGTCGTGAAGGGATTGACAACCCCTTTATCGTGTTGGTTGAAGGTTCTTGATTGTTTGTGCAGGTACTAGGCGATTTGCGTGTAGTCTCCTACTGGATTCTCAAAAACTGCGGGAAATACTAACGCTACTTTGCTGCATCACCCTTTCCTCTTCAAGGGAAAACCAACACATGCTCAAGAGGTAGCAGCAGGCAGGCAAGTCTGGGAACCCCCGGTCCCAGAACACCGACATTAGCCCGCGGGCCCAAGGAGCGCTTGAGCTTGGCTTCAAGGCGAAGCCAAAGGGCAAGTGCCGAGTGCTGCGGGGCCCAACCGCCTGCGGCCTTGGTCGACGCATGGCGATTGATGGGACGTGGGCACCTCCGCTTCCCCACACTGTCTCGACAACTGTTCGACTTGACGAGACCCAGCGGCATGCAGACAAAAACTATCATTACCTGCGATCGTGGAGGCCGGCGGTTGGCCTCTTTCTGGCTATAAATGAGGGAAGGGGCAGAGCCCCCTCGCTCATGTCTGCTTCCTTGCCGATTGCTCCTTCTTCTTCCTCCTCGCCTCGCCGCCTTGCTGCAGTCCCATGGCACCAACGAAGAGGTTTTCGGCCGCGGAGAAGGGGAAGGCTCGCCACCGCCCAAGAGGGGGCGGGGCCATCCTCATAAGCACGCCATGACCCCTACTGTGGCTCCTTGGGGGTGCGGTCGCACTCCTTCAGGGACTGGCGTCGTCCTCGACGGCTGCAGCGGCGTCTCCTGCCATAGTGAGGGCCGCTCTAGGCGGGGCAGCCCCTGCGCCGAGGGGAGGCATGCCGTGGTCACCCGGCCTCCTCGGCCATGCTTCCATTCGGCGGTGGTGCTCCCGGAGTTTGTCATGTGGTCGGAGAGTTCGGCTGGCACCTGGCTCCAGCTTCCGTGCTCCCTTGCGGGCGAGCTGCTAGCCCGGGGTCTTGACGGCCTCTGGCTGCAGACCAACAGTTGCTGCAGCAAGGCCTCGTGGGTCACGGTGGAGGTCTCCGCTGTGGGCAACGTGGCCCTGGCTCGCGGCTGGCAGACGTTTGCCCATGCGCGTGGCCTGAGTGGGCGGTGTACCCTCCACTTCAAGTATGATGGCGCTGTGACCCTCTTCGTGAGGGTGTTTGGGGAAGATGGTCATCGCGCAGGGTGCTGTCCCGAAGACAATGACGGCGACGATGAGCTCGGTCTGGGCGACGGCCGCGACGGGGCTGAGGGCGAGCTTGCCCTTGGCGACGGTCGCGGTTCGCCCAACGATGGTCATCGCGCAGGGTGCTGTCCCGAAGACAGCGACAGCGATGGTAAGCTCGGTCTAGGCGACTACCGTGACGAGGCTAAGGGCGAGATTGCCCTTGGCGATGGTCGCGGTTCACCCAGTGGCGACAGCTTCTCCGCCGGTGAGAGCACCGGCATCGACGACAATGACCAGCTGATACATCTCCGTCGTATGTATAATTTTTGATTGTTCCATGCCAATATTCAACAACTTTCATATACTTTTGGCAACTTTTTATACTATTTTTGGGACTAACATATTGATCCAGTGCCTAGTGCCAGTTCCTGTTTGTTGCATGTTTTTTGTTTCGCAGAATATCCATATCAAACAGAGTCCAAACGGGATAAAAACTGACGGAGATTTTTTTTGGAATATATATGATTTTTGGGAAGAAAAATCCACGCGAGACGGTGCCCGAGGGAGGCACGAGGCAGGGAGGCGCGCCCCACCCCCTGGGCACGCCCCTGACCCTCATGGCCACCCCGTAAGGTGGTTGATGCCCTTCTTTCCCCGCAAGAAAGCGAATATCCAGATAGAGATCATGTTAAAATTTCATCCCAATCAGAGTTACGAATCTCCGGTAATATAAGAAACGGTGAAAGGGTAGATTCTGAGAACGCAGAAACAGAGAGAGACAGAGAGACATATCCAATCTCGGAGTGGCCTTCGCCCCTCCCATGCTGTGGAGGCCATGGACCAGAGGGGAAACCCTTCTGCCATCTAGGGAGGAGGTCAAGGAAGAAGAAGAAGGAGGGGGGCTCTCTCCCCCTCGCTTCCGGTGGCGCCGGAGTGCCACCGGGGCCATCATCATCACCGCAATCTTCACCGACAACTTCACCGCCATCATCACCAACTCTTCCCCCCTCTATGCAGCGGTGTAACCCCTCTTTTACCCGCTGTAATCTCTACTTAAACATGGTGCTCAATGCTATATATTATTTACCAATGATGTATGGCTATCCTATGATGTTTGAGTAGATCCGTATTGTCCTATGGGTTAATTGATGATCGTGATTGCTTTGAGTTGCATGTTTTATTATTGGTTCTGTCCTATGGTGCTCTCCGTGTCACGCAAGCGTGAGGGATTCCCGCTGTAGGGTTTGCAATATGTTCATGATTTGCTTATGGTGGGTAGCGTGAGTGACAGAACCACATACCCGAGTAAGTAGGTTGTTTGCGTATGGGATAAAGAGGACTTGATGCCTTATAATGCTATGGTTGGGTTTACCTTAATGATCTTTAGTAGTTGCGGATGCTTGCTAGAGTTCCAATCATAAGTGCATATGATCCAAGTAGAGAAAGTATGTTAGCTTATGCCTCTCCCTCAAATAAAATTGCAATATTGATTACCGGTCTAGTTATCGATTGCCTAGGGACAAATAACTTTCTCGTAACAAAAAGCTCTTTACTAAAACTAACTTAGTTGTGTCTTTATCTAAACAGCCCCTACTTTTTATTTACGTAATCTTTATTATCTTGCAAACCTATCCAACAACACCTACAAAGTACTTCTAGTTTCATACTTGTTCCAGGTAAAGCGAACATCAAGCGTGCGTAGAGTTGTATCGGTGGTCGATAGAACTTGAGGAATATTTGTTCTACCTTTAGCTCCTCGTTGGGTTCGACACTCTTACTTATTGAAAACTGTTGCGATCCCCTATACTTGTGGGTCATAGCGTGGGGTGAATATTCTCGTGTATGCTTGTTTGCTTTATCACTAAGTAATTTTTATTTGCTATTCTTAGTTGTTTTCTATCTTTAGTTATGGGTAGGAAATGCAAAATACCAAAAAAATAGTTGTACCTACTGAACCAATGGTTGAAGAACCACTCAAAATCTATCACACTCCTGAAGCTTATTACTTGGATTATCTTCGATCCCTATGTGCTCGTGCTGAAACCCCAACTAGCTTAGTTCAGGGAAAATCTTTAGATGAGCATGCTTGTTATGTGTGACACCGTATATCTGAAAAAGGGAAACTTTTACTGGGTCAAGTTCATTGGTTGCAATGCTATGCTTGGAATTTATGTGAAATCTATGATTTTACTTGTTGTTCTGAAAACCCTAAGAAACACCTTCCCTATCAATGTGAGTTTAGTGATAATGGAATCGTATATTCGTATGCTAAGGGTGTTTATAATTACTATGATGTTCAACAAATTGAAGAATTTGTTGCTTTTAAGGGTGCTTACGAAATTGCTTCTTTGATTGAAAAGTATGATGCTACTCTTTACAAATCTGAAAATTTTGCCATACTTAAATATTGCTATGATAATTATGCTTCTAATGCCTATGTTAAACCATATATTGAGGACTCCTCCGCTGTCCAAGAAGAGACTAATATTTTGCAGGAGTCTATGGAAGAAGAAATTAATGACATTGTGAGCTCATTTGATGAAAAAGATGATGAGGAGAGTGAAGAACATAAGGAGGAAGAGCGGATCTGAAGGATGATTGCTTACTGCCACCTTCTAATGAGAGTAACTCTTCAACTCATACATTATTTAATTTCCCTTCGTGCTTACCGAAGGATGATTGCTATGATAATTGCTATGATCCCGTTGATTCTTTTGAAATATCCCTTTTTGATGATGCTTGCAATGCCTGTGGCCAAGATGCCAATATGAATTATGCTTATGGAGATGAGCTTGCTATAGTTCCTTATGTTAAACATGAAATTGTTGCTATTGCACCCACGCATGATAGTCCTATTATCTTTTTGAATTCTCCCGACTACACTATATCGGAGAAGTTTGCACTTATTAAGGATTATATTGATGGGTTACGTTTTACTATTACACATGATGATTTTGATGAATATAATATGCATGTGTTTTCTGCTCCTACTTGCAATTATTATGAGAGAGGAACTATATCTCCACCTCTCTATGTTTCCAACATGGTAAAATTGCAAGAAACTGTTTATACTATGCATTGGCCTTTTACTACGTGTGCATGAATTGTTCTTTTATGACATGCCGATGCATAGGAAGAGAGTTAGACTTCGTTGTTGCATGATATATGTTACTTTGTGCTCTCTATTAAATTACAAATCATTGTTAATTAAAATTGGCTTTGATATACCTTGGGATCCGGGTGGATTCATTACTTTAGCACTATATGCCTAGCTTAATGGCTTTAAAGAAAGCGCTTCCAGGGAGACAACCCTGAAGTTTTAGAGTTACATTTATTTCTGTTTAGTGCTTATAAGGTTTAAAAATAAAAATAATATGCCAAGGTTTTCTTTAGGATTTTTACTTTGCTTGTTGGTTTGTACGGTGCAGGACAGAAACTTTGGCTGTAGTGCGCGATTTTAATTTTTATACTGGAACGTCAAATGGTTCTGAAACTTTTTGGACTGTATTTCTATACAAATATTTTATTTTCCTAATTTTGGTAGAATTTTTGGAGTACCATAGTTATGGTGAATATTCATATTACTACAGACTGTTCTGTTTTAGACAGATTCTGTTTTTGATGCATAGTTTGCTTGTTTTGATGAAACTATCGATTTATATCAGTGGATTAAGCCATGAAAAAGTTATATTACAGTAGCTACAATGCCAAAAAAAATATGAATTGGTTTGCAACAGTACTTAGAATAGTGATTTGCTTTATAATACTAACGGATCTTACCGAGTTTTCTGTTGAAGTTTTATGTGGATGAAGTGTCCGATGATCGAGAAGGTCTCAATGTGAGAAGAAGGAAGAGAGGCAAGAGCTCAATCTTGGGGATGCTCGAGGCACCCAAGTAAATATTAAAGGAGACTCAAGCGTCTAAGCTTGGGGATTCCCTGGAAGGCATCCCTTCTTTCTTCAACAAGTATCGGTATGTTTTCGGATTCGTTTCGTTCATGTGATATGTGCAATCTTGGAGCGTCTTTTGCATTTAGTATTCATTTTTGTTTTATGCACCATGCTGGTATGAGATAGTCCTTGGTTGATTTATAGAATGCTCTATGCACTTCACTTATATCTTTTGAGTATAGCTTTATAGAATGCTTCATGTGCTTCACTTGTATTATTTGAAGTTTGGATTGCCTGTTTCTCTTTACATAGAAAACCGCCATTTGTAGAATGCTCTTTTGCTTCACTTATATTCGTTAGAGCACGGGCATATATTTTGTAGAAAGAATTAAACTCTCTTGCTTCATTTATATCTATTTAGAGAGATGACATGAATTGGTCATTCACATGGTTAGTCATAAAATCCTACATAAAACTTGTAGATCACTGAATATGATATGTTTGATTCCTTGCAATAGTTTTGTGATATAAAGATGGTGATATTAGAGTCATGCTTGTGGGTAGTTGTGGGTTAGTATAAATACTTGTGTTGAGGTTTGTGATTCCCGTAGCATGCATGTATGGTGAACCGTTATGTAACGAAGTCGGAGCATGATGTATTTATTGATTGTCTTCCTTGTGAGTGGTGGTCAGGGCCGAGCGATGGTCTTTTCCTTCCAATCTATCCCCCTAGGGGCATGCGTAGTAGTACTTTGCTTCGAGGGCTAATAAACTTTTGCAATAAGTATGTGAGTTCTTTATGAATAATTTTGAGTCCATGGATTATACGCACTCTCACCCTTCCATCATTGCTAGCCTCTTCGGTACCGTGCATTGCCCTTTCTCACCTCAAGAGTTGGTGCAAACTTCGCCGGTGCATCCAAACCCCATGTATGATACGCTCTGTCACACATAAGCCTCCTTATATCTTTCTCAAAACAGCCACCATACCTACCTATTATGGCATTTCAATAGCCATTCCAAGATATATTGCCATGCAACTTCCATCATCATCATGTACATGACTTGAGAATTCATTGTCATATTGCTTTGCATGATCGTAAGATAGCTAGCATGATGTGTTCATGGCTTGTCTGTTTTTTGATGTCATTGCTACGCTAGATCATTGCACATCCCGGTACACTGCCGGAGGCATTCATATAGAGTCATATCTTTGTTCTAGTATCGAGTTGTAATATTGAGTTGCAAGTAAATAAAAGTGTGATGATCATCATTATTAGAGCATTGGCCGCCAAAAAAAGAGAGGCCAAAGAAGCCTAAATAAAAAAAGGGGGCCAAAGAAGCCCGCAAAAAAGGGAAAAACAGGGCGATGTTACTATCCTTTTACCACACTTGTGCTTCAAAGTAGCACCATGTTCTTCATATAGAGAGTCTCTTGAGTTATCACTTTCATATACTAATGGGAATTTTCATTATAGAACTTGGCTTGTATATTCCGATGATGGGCTTCCTCAAATGCTCGAGGTCTTCATGAGCAAGCAAGTTGTGCACACCCACTTAGTTTCAGTTTGAGCTTTCATACACTTATAGCTCTAGTTCATCCGTTGCATGGCAATCCCTACTCACTCACATTGATATCTATTGATGGGCATCTCCATAGCCCGTTGATATGCCTAGTTGATGTGAGAGTATCTTCTCCTTTTTGTCTTCTCCACAACCACCATTCTATTCCACTTATAGTGCTATATCCATGGCTCACGCTCATGTATTGCGTGAGGGTTGAAAATGCTGAAGCGTGTTAAAAAGTATGAACCAATTGCTCGGCTTGTCATCGGGGTTGTGCATGATGTGAATATTTTGTGTGGTGAAGATGGAGCATAGCCAGACTATATGATTTTGTAGGGATAACTTTCTTTGGCCTTGTTATTTTGAAAAGACATGATTGCTTTATTAGTAGGCTTGAAGTATTATTGTTTTTATGTCAAATGATAGACTATTGCTTTGAATCACTTGTATCCTAATATTCATGCCATGATTAGATATGTGATCAAGATTATGCTAGGTAGCATTCCACATCAAAAATTATCTTTTTTATCATTTACCTACTCGAGGACGAGCAGGAATTAAGCTTGGGGATGATGATACGTCTCTGTCGTATCTATAATTTTTGATTGTTCCATGCCAATATTCTACAACTTTCATATACTTTTGGCAACTTTTTATACTATTTTTGGCACTAACATATTGATCCAGTGCCCAGTGCCAGTTCCTGTTTGTTGCATGTTTTTTGTTTCGCAGAATATCCATATCAAACGGAGTCCAAACGGGATAAAAACTGACGGAGATTTTTTTTGGAATATATATGATTTTTGGGAAGAAAAATCCACGCGAGACGGTGCCTGAGGGAGGCATGAAGCAGGGGGGTGCGCCCCTGACCCTCGTGGCCACCCTGTAAGGTGGTTGATTCCCTTCTTTCGCCGCAAGAAAGCTAATATCCGGTTAGAGATCGTGTTAAAATTTCAGCCCAATCGGAGTTACGGATCTCCGGGAATATAAGAAACGGTGAAAGGGTAGATTCTGAGAACGCAGAAACAGAGAGAGACAGAGAGACAAATCCAATCTCGGAGGGGCTCTCGCCCCTCCCACGCGATGGAGGCCATGGACTAGAGGGAAAACCTTTCTCCCATCTAGGGAGGAGGTCAAGGAAGAAGAAGAAGGAGGGGGGCTCTCTCCCCCTCGCGTTCGGTGGCGCCGGAGTGCCACCGGGGCCATCATCATCACCGCAATCTTCACCAACAACTTCACCGCCATCATCACCAACTCTTTCCCCCTCTATGCAGCGGTGTAACCCCTCTTTTATCCGCTGTAATCTCTACTTAAACATGGTGCTCAACGCAATATATTATTTCCCAATGATGTTTGAGTACATCCGTTTTGTCCTATGGGTTAATTGATGATCGTGGTTGGTTTGAGTTGCATGTTTTATTATTGGTGCTGTCCTATGGCGCTCTCCGTGTCGCACAAGCATGAGGGATTCCCGCTGTAGGGTTTGCAATATGTTCATGATTTGCTTATGGTGGGTGGCATGAGTGATAGAAGCACATACCCAAGTAAGTAGGTTGTTTGCGTATGGGATAAAGAGGACTTGATACTTTAATGCTATGGTTGGGTTTTACCTTAATGATCTTTAGTAGTTGTGGATGCTTGCTAGAGTTACAATCATAAGTGCATATGATCCAAGTAGAGAAATTATGTTAGCTTATGCCTCTCCCTCAAATAAAATTGCAATATTGATTACCGGTCTAGTTATCGATTGCCTAGGGACAAATAACTTTCTCGTAAAAAAAGCTCTTTACTAAAACTAACTTAGTTGTGTCTTTATCTAAACCACCCCTACTTTTTATTTATGTAATCTTTATTATCTTGCAAACCTATCCAACAACACCTACAAAGTACTTCTAGTTTCATACTTGTTCTAGGTAACGCGAATGCCAAGCGTGCGTAGAGTTGTATCGGTGGTCGATAGAACTTGAGGGAATATTTGTTCTACCTTTAGCTCCTCGTTGGGTTCGACACTCTTACTTATCGAAAACTGTTGTGATCCCCTATACTTGTGGGTTATCACCAGGCGCCTCGCCGCCGGGCCCGCTTCAAGGACGGCGGTGGGTCATCCCGCCACCACGCGACGGTGAAGCACGAGAGGGACTCATATTGAGCTGAGTCCGGGAGGCCCTCAGAGCTGCGCCTCGTCAGTTGCCGCGGTCATGCGGGCCACTTTTGCTCGTCCTTTCCTTCGTTCCCGCATTTCAAAAAACATGCATGGGGCCCTACGAGGGCGTGTAATGAACCGCTATTTAATGCCGCTATGCTATGTTTATTGTTTCTGTGTTGTGTTGTGACATTCGTGCTCCGTGTAGACGCAGAGGGATAACTTAGCTTCATACGCCCGGGGTAGTTTCCTGTCTCGTGAGGGCGCGGCTTCTGGCATCCGGTAAGGCCTTCTTACTGCTGGCTCGGGAGGCGCTGACCTCAGGAGGCGTCGCACAACTGTAGAATTCGTTAAGGCATCTGTCGGGTGCCTTGCCCTTCCTTGCGCGATCCCTCAGGCATGGGCTAATCATGGCATGGCGCAGCATGTCGCGGTACCCATGGGGCACAGAGTTAGGAGGGTGCGCCAATAACGAGCCCAATCGAGGGCACCTCGCAAAGATCAAGGGAGCCGAAGCTCTAGGGCGACAGGGCTTTGGCGAGGTGTGTCTGTGGTTTAGGCTAGCCCAGCGCGCACACACACACACACACCTGCCCAGCCCTCGCACGAGGTGCGTGAGCAAGAGCGTCGGGAAACTGTCGTCCTCCCTGGCACGAAACAAAGAAGCAAGCGAAGATGTAGCGGAAAAGGGGAACCCAATCAAGCAATCAGGAAACGCCAGAACTCTAAATTTCATTAAAGGGTTACAAACCAACTTCAGAAAGCAAATGAACAGCTGCGTCCGGCACCTAGTCTAGTCTTCTCACCAGCGCGGAGCTAAGTGCTGCCACTAGGACATGGGAGGGAGCCCCCAAGGCCCGAGGGCGGCACTCCGGAGACTCCGGGGCATGTATAGCCCCACTTATTATTATGTGAGAGTGTCACGAGCGAAGATATTCATAGACACTAGGACTTGCTTCATGGGTAGAACTTCCGGAGGTGCTGGATGTTCCAGGCGTTCTAGATGGGGATCCCGTCCTATGGCTCCAGGCGCACACCACCAGGCCTGGAGACGCAGGCAATCCTAAACTGGCCCTCCCACATGGGTGAGAGCTTATGCAGCCCTTCCCTTGAGAGCACCCGCCTCAGGACAAGATCGCCCAACTCAAGCATCCTGGAGCGGACGTTGCAGCAGTGGTACCGCCACAGCGCCTGCTGGTACCTTGCCGCACGGAGCGAGGCTGTAACACCCCGGATGTAACTTGCCATATTTGTAACTCCGACTCTTGCCATTTTCGGCCGTAAGTTACGAGATTCCCTTCGTGGTTGGGTTTTGTCTTCGTTTTGCTTTTTGTTCATGTCATGCATTTCATATCATGTCATCATGTGCATCGCATTTGCATTCGTGTTCGTCTCACGCATCCGAGCATTTTCCCCGTTGTCCGTTTCGCAATCCGACCCTCCCACATGCACCAGCGCACCCCTCTTGTCTCTTTTCATGAGCGGGTGTTAAACGTTCTCGGAATGGAACGAGATTTGCCAAGTGGCCTTGGTACACCACCGGTAGACCGTGTGTAAAATTTCATTCCATTTGGAGCCCGTTTGATGCTCCAACGGTTAACCGGGTAACCGCAAAGGCCTCTTGTGTGTTGCAGCCCAACACCCCTCCAAAACAGCCAAATAACCCATCTAAACCATCTCCATGTTTTCCATCGTCGGATCACGATCATGTGGGCGAAAACTACACCACATTTGGACACTCCAAACTCCCTCTACCTATAAATATGGGCATCCCCCAGAAATTTCCGCAGATGAAACCCTAGCCCCGCTCCCCTCTGCCGCCGGACACGTCTGGTCCGCACCGGACAAAAACCCGCCGCCGCACCCGCGCCAACCGCAGCATGCCACGTGGACTTCCGCCGCGCCGGCCCGCTCGGCCCAGCGCAGGCCCCCGACGGCCCGTTCGCCGCCTGCCTAGCTCCAGCCGCCGCCCTGCGCTCGCCCACCACCGCCAACCGCGCCCGCCACCGCCTTGCTCCGGCCGCCGCCCCGTGCCGTGTCCGCCGCCGCCGTGCCGCGTCTGCCACCGACTGGCGCCGTCTCCACCTCGCCGCCCTTCTCCATCAGCGCCGCCCCGCACCGGAAACTCCGACGCCTTCTCCCTCACCTCCAGCCGCCGTCCTCTTCTTCCCCGTCAAGTCCGGCAACGAACCCCGGCGATTCTCGAACCACGTGCAAACCCTAGATCCAGATCTGGGAGGTGAAATTTCGTCCAAGTCTATTGCTCTGTGACATTTTCAAGCCTACTTCATCATGCCGTATCTCGATGACCGTGACTCTGATTCATGCATATAACATGTTGAATTGTTCGTCTCGTTGAGCTCTTCACATTAGAAGCATTTCCATGCATGATACTGCAAATTATGATGCCATTATATTGATCCAAGAGTGCTATAAAATGTTAACTGCTGGTACTTATCAGATCATGAGGTTTTGTCGTTTTTGTTGCATTTGATGTGTGCATTGTTTGAGCATGAGGTCTACATATGTTTTGAACTACATCATGCGATCTTTACAGAGGTGCAACCCTTGTATTTTTTGATCTATGTGGTGACTAGCACAAGCATGCATAGTAGGCTCCATAATGTTGCTGTTTTCAGGGACTTAGGATTTTGCTAAGTCCTTTTCCTGCTATTATTTTGATGCCATGTAAACTTGATGCTACAGTGAGATCCATGCTTATTTTGGGATACTTAAGTAAGGGTGTATTGAACATGTGGTTATGCTCTATCCATCCATGCCCCTGTTTGGAATTATGGAGTTGTCTGGCACATCCTTTTAATGCTCTACTTTTGCTATAAAATGTTCCTGGCAGAACGTTAACATGTTAATCAATATTGCCATGGTTGTTGCTAGTGATCTATATATCCTATGAACTTGATCTTGCCATGGTTAGCTTCATGAACATGTTATATTGCTATTTGGTATGCTTATATTGTCATGCAATGCTTTGTGGTGAGTGGTTTGCGCTCGCAAAGTGGCTATCATAATTCTGTTTATGCCATGCTCTGTTTTTCTGCTAAGTCTAAAACTGTTAATAAAACTTGCTATGTGTACATGGGTGCCATCGTATTTTCCGTGCCTTTCTGGCTCATGATCATTAAGGGACTGTTGATCTATGCTTCTAGTAGAAATATGCCATGCCTTGGTGTGCTATGATATGTTCCTGTAGCATGTTGTTTGCTTGCTCTAAGTATTGCTTCCTGATGTTGTTTTTGACATGTTAGTATTTTCACTAAGTCTGTGATGCTGATATCTTTTGCACTTTTGCCATGCTTGTTTGAACATGCTCTTGTGTGATTAGGCGTAGCTCAGTGTTCATGTTTTGTCAAGCATCTCTTGTACATCACTGCCATATGCTTTGTTGCTATGTTGGAGTGCAGTAGCTTAGTTTCTTGTTGCATTCTAGATGGCATCATGCTATTAATCGCAGAATAGCACCATTCTTATTTTGCTTTCCATTTGCAAACCGTGCATCCGTTTCCGGTGATCTATATATCGATTTCAACCAAAATCATCTCATCTTTCCAGCGGCACACTTGGTTTGCCAAGTTGATGCCTTGATCATTCTTTCCCTTCCGGAGCACACATATGCATTGCATATCACATCTCGCATATCATGCCATGTTTTGCATCATGTTGCTTATGCATTGCACCGTTATTGATTGTTGTTCCATTGCTTGTGTTCTTGCCTTCGGCAGATCCGGGAGACGAGTACGTGACTGAGGAACCTATTGAGTATGCTAACGAGAATCAAGCTTTCAACAACTCTGAGAACTTCGCAGGCAAGATGACCATACCGTCGAATCACTTCTATGTTTGCTTGCTGGTTGTTCGCTCTATCGCTATCTCACGCTACCTACCACTTGCTTATCGTGCCTCCCATATTGCCATGTCAAGCCTCTAACCCACCTTTCCTAGCAAACCGTTGTTTGGCTATGTTACCACTTCTGCTCAGCCCCTCTTATAGTGTTGCTAGTTGCAGGTGAAGTTGATGTTTGTTCCATGTTGGAACATGGATATGTTGGGATATCATTATTATATCTTATTTACTTTAATGCATCTATATACTTGGTAAATGGTGGAAGGCTCGGCCTTATGCCTGGTGTTTTGTTCCACTCTTGCCGCCCTAGTTTCCGTCATACCAGTGTTATCTTCCTTGATTTTGCGTTCCTTACGCGGTTGGGTGTTATGGGAACCCCTTGATAGTTCGCTTTGAATAAAACTCCTCCAGCAAGGCCCAACCTCCGTTTTAACATTTGACACCTAAGAATTTTCCCTGGGGTTCCACGGACTCAAGGGTCATCTTTATTTAAAACCCTCGGGCCAGTGGTCATTTGAGTGTTGGTCCAAAACAGAGCAGCTTGCGGTGCCGCCCCTAGGCAACTTGGGGTATCTTCGGTTACCGTACATAGTGTTCATCCGGTGTGCCCTGAGAACGATATATGTGCAACTCCTACCGGGATTTGTCGGCACATCGGGCGGTTTTTCTGGTCTTGTTTTACCATTGTCGAAATGTCTTGTAACCGGGATTCCGAGACTGATCGGGTCTTTCCGGGAGAAGGAATATCCTTCGTTGACCGTGAGAGCTTGTGATGGGCTAAGTTGGGACACCCCTGCAGGGTGTAAACTTCCGACAGCCGTGCCCGTGGTTATGTGGCAGATGGGAATTTGTTAATATCCGGTTGTAGAGAACTTGACACTTAACTTAATTAAAATGAATCAACCGCGTGCGTAGCTGTGATGGTCTCTTTTCGAAGGAGTCCGAGTATGAACACGGTCTTGTGTTATGCTTGAATGTAAGTAGCTTTCAGGTTCACTTCTTGATCACCTATAGCTTCTCGACCGTGCGTTGCTTCTCTTCACGCTCTCTTTTGCGTATGTTAGCCACCATATATTCTTAGTGTTTGCTGCAGCTCCACCTCACTACCTTCTCCTACCCATAAGCTTAAATAGTGCCAGGACCGGATTTTCGGGATAATAATTTCCCAGAAAATGGCCCTTGTGCCCACCAGCCCCAGGATTACTATTAGATGATGAGGCACCAACTTGATACAGAAACTCCAAGCAAAATACAAAATATGTAGTACAAGGCCATTCTGGCCTATGAGTGTAACAAATGGTTTCTAGTGGTTGATGGCAGAAGCGGTTTGAGGTTCATCAATGGCCATGGGACTCCATTTCCCACAGGAACAGATGACCAGGATAACTCCTATGTTCGCGAGGCTGCTATCACCATTTTGTATGCTCCGGGGCTGTCATCGTAACGCTCCTCTCCGTGCAAGAAATCTGGCCAAGACAATAGCCAGGGACAAGCTAGTGAGTACTTTGAATGTACTCGCAAACATTAAGAACACGGGTATAATACAACAAAAGACAAACATGCTATGAAATTCTCTATGATCACAACATTAGTCATAAATAAAATTCATGATGCATGCAAGCAGGTTATTCATGTCAAATATGACTATACAATCAGAGAGTAGAAATAGAATGCACCGACCGGGTGTCTGAAGCGACGCCTCGAAAGGATAGTAATATAAAGCATGCCTCAGTCGGGTGTCTGAGCGACACCACATAAAGGGCTTATATAAGAATAGTTACAGTGAATATCCAGGAGGTAGAATCATCCCAGGGATACTCAATAATCCAAATAATACAAATGGTTAGTCCACAATAATCATAATCATAACCATCATAAGTCACCAGTCATGATCAATGTTCTGGTTTAGCAGTTTCTCCTCCAAAGACCGACACTAAGACCGACACTTGACCCATCCCAGACTGTAGTCCTTAACCATGGACACGGCTATTCGAATAGATATAATCTCTGCAGAGGGTGTACTCTTTACCCACGAGTAACGGATTTCTTTAGTCCACCGGGAGTAATTCCGTCTATGGTCTTTTGATTGAAAACACACCTGACCGAACACACCAGCCTAACTCACTGGTGTCTGGGATCACCCTTGACAACTGTTAAGCAAAACTCTAAGTGGGGAGGCTACAACCTCGACTAGCATGGGATCACAAAATTTATACCGCGCGCAAACTAGGGGAGCTACCCCTTCGGCTACAACCGAAAACACCCATGCCCCCGGACTAGGTGGCATGCCTACCGGATTCCTCCGGTATCTTCCACCATGGCCTCTCTGTACGATGTGTTCTAGGAAAGGGGTTGACAACATACTGAACCATACCCTACCTATGGTAGGGACAAGTGGTAGCACGAAACAAGTATGGGGGTGACCGGAACAAGACTCGATCTATGGTCGACTCAGGAGGTTCAAGTATTTCCTGCACGGTTAGGTTGACTAATATGTTTCAACCAACAGACACAATCACCACTCATCATGCCTCACTATGCCGTACCGGACACAACCGTCTCGACGAAGACCGGAGACAGGCTCGTGTCTACCCAAGACAGAGACTTTCCCGGCTTCCTCCGATAGGCACGAAAAGCACGCGAGGGTAACTACTATCAACATATCAAAATTTCCATAGCACGGGGTCATCAATAAGCACTTATGAGTAGGGTCATATCATCACATAAAGTAATGAAAACTCCGAGAGAAGGTGGTGTCATAACTGTATCAAACAACACACGATAATATTATGCCAGGGTTCAAAAATTCCTGCCTTCAAGTTGTGGAGAGGCAGGGTGCATTCCAAAACTTTTGAAAGTTTCTTCCTTGTTCAAAATCGTATTTAAGAAAATTTGAAATCAACACATAGTTTCAAACAGTACAAAAAAGTTGTTTGGAAAATTTTCAAATAAATATGAAAATAAACTAGACCAAATTTGAGGAACAACAGAAAAAGAATCAAGTCATTTGGACTTATATTTAAAAAGTTATAGCTAGTCAAAGTTGAGTCAAAAATCTGTTTATAATAAAAATCAGAAAGGAAAAC
>NC_041382.1:493217505-493244890 GCF_002162155.2 Triticum dicoccoides
TCTCTCTTAGCGAAGGCGTATTTTGTGAAATGCGCCTCCACTTAAAACAGCGCAGGCCGACTCGGGGTCACTGATAGTGGGTCCCTTGGGCCCACTGGTCAGGTTTGACTAGTCGCTCGCGCTCTTCTTTCTCCCCTGGCCGAGGCGAGGCATGGCTCCGGCGACCGCCGTCGTCGAACAGCGACTCCCCGCGGGGTTCTGAGGGCGGGTTGGATCCGCCAGTCTGGGGCGGTCCTCCCGATGGTTGCTAGGTTGGCAGGGATGGTGGGAGTCGCCGGCGGCGAGCTCTGCGGCGGGGATGGCTTCGGGTGGATTTGGGGGTCAGGGCTATGGTGGTTCCCGATCGCGTTTGAGGGGCTGAGTGGCTCCGCGAGGTTGAGGGGAGGAGGATGGTGGCACTGGAAGGGTAGGGGAGGCTCTGCTCGCGATGAATTGAAACAGAGCGTGGCGGCGGCCGAACTTGCCAAAGATGAGGAAGACGGCCTTCCTCTGTCGTTGGCTGGCTAAGGGGGCACTAGGAGGATGACATGAGGTTTCCTGAGGGACTGGACGCGTTCGGGGGTCCCTATATATAGCGCGGCTAGGTCGGTTCCGCGGCCGTGGATAACATCGCCGGCGAACCACCATTCTGTTTGCAGCAGGGCGACGTGGTGGAGGCTAGCGGGTTGGGAGGGCGAGCGGATGAGGATGGCCTGCTCATGAGGGCAGCTGGCGAACGGAGGAGGCTCGGGTGGCACCGTCCGTGGCAGGAGCCTGCTGCGGCCGGCCGCTAGCTGCCATGGCCTACCTAACAGCGGCGCTGTGGGGCTCCAGGGGCGGCCTGGAGGTCTCTAGTGAGCGGGCAAGGCCGGGGCGCGGCCCTGCGAGCGGGCAAAGGTCAGGGCCAGACACGGCGACTCGGTGCGTGTGTGTGCAAAACATGCGCTTTGGGTGCGCCCAGTGTACACACGCTAGGTGTTTGCCGAAATGCCAGCGTGTGCTAGGGAGCTAGGGTGAGGCTGGCAACTAGTAGATCTAGGTTAGAAGTAGTTAGGAGCTTAGTGGATAAGGTTGTGGGGTCAGAGGATTAAGTTCACAATGCAAACTAAAAGCCATGCCAAAACTGGCTATGCACACAGGGTGTTTGACAGAATGCCAAGGGCATCTAGGTAACTCTTGGGGTGGCCAAAATCTCCAGATCCTAGTCTCTTTAGATGATGAAGAGGTTGGCAAGGTTAGTTGGGCAAAAACAGAAACTTGTTAGTGCAAGTTTTTGAGAAAATCAAATCTGGACAGGAAGAAAAGGGTATTATTGCAGGGACTAAAAATATTCCAATGGACCCAATCTCCTGGACTTAAGGGTTTGGTAGGGTGTACTACAAGCAGGAGAAAGCTCATGGTCACTAGTGCAAAAATAATTAGGGATGCAGTAGAAAACACCCAACTGGGCCAGTGAGCAAAAGAGGATGATTTGCTCAAAATTTTCAAAGAACATCAGTGGGTTAATGCATAAAGTTGAATAATATACTACTACTAACATCCCATAATTTTGGTGGAGGCTTTAAAGAAATATTTAACTAGGTTGTAGTGCAATTCTATCAACTGGACCAGTTTTGCAGACTTGGGGTAGAGCTCAAAATATCCAATGAATAAAAGATATTTTTACATCAAAGTGATTTAAAAACATCACATGGCATCCCTAAATTTTGGTGAGAATTTTAAAGAATTTTCTGAAAGGGTTGTAGTGCAAATTGAGCCCTGAAACTTAAGAAAAATCATTTTCAAAGAATGAAGCTCAGGGAAAACAATTATGCAAATAAATCCACTGATAAAAGAAATGTTTTTCTTGAGAGGGTTTACAAGTCCAACAATACATTTGGAAAGTTTCCACTTGGTAGAAACTCCACAATATCAAAGAAAAGAGTGGTTCTAAAATCAAAGAAAATCCAGAAAATGAAAAATTTAATTTCCTGGCAAAAAATTTAGCAAACAAATCCTGTCCAAATTTTTGGGGTGTCACAACACTACCCCCTTTAAGAAAAAATCTCGTCCTTGAGATTTGCTAAGGATTGCTTGAAAAGAATTACTCCTACTATCTCAAAGAAAAATCACAAAAAACCCATCTTACTCATGCAATAAAAAAATGGCTACAGTGAGAGGGCAATAAGTGGTGTAAAACTACAGTGTGGAACACTGGCGCTGCATGGAAAAACCCATGGTTTGGGGAAAACGAGAGATTTGTACGTTGGATACAGTAAATTTAGAATTAGATTCTAAATTTCTAAAATACGCTAGTCGTACCCAAGAGCACAATGCTTCCTCTGGCAGACAGGTGGACCCGGGGCCCACTGTCAGTCTCTTCTTCTTCCTCTGGCTTTCGCTTCTTCCTCTCTCTCGCGCGCTTTCCCGCGCTTTCTCCACCGGCGACGTCTAACGCGTAGGGCATCTAGGCCGTACTGCGGTAGTGCGCGGCATGCTAGCTGCTGGTGCAGCGTGCACTCACCTCGCGAGCCAGCGCGCTGTCAGCACTGCTCGCGGATTCGCCTCTGAACACCGGCGATCGGGCGACGAGCGGTGCTGGTGGACTTCGCCCACCGTACACCGATCTTGAGCTATAAAATGACCGAGGTGCTTCTTTCTTCTTCCTCACACCTGGCCTCGCTTCTCCTTCTCCTCCCTTCTCCTCCATTTCTGTTTACAGAAGCTCGAGGTGAGGCTCTAATGGAGGGGGCGGTGCCGGACTGGTACATGATCCTAGTGTGCGGAGGGCTGGCGGCATTGCTGGGGTTCTCTGTGCTCCTGTGCGTGATGTTCCTCGATGATCGTCGTGATGCTGCCGCTCGAGTGTTGGCTCTCCGCGGTGGCGGTGATCATGAGGATTAGGTGTGGGGTCGGGTGCTAACTGTTGTCGGTGTGCTGGAGGTAACTTGCACCCGGATGATTACCCACTAATCTCTCTTTCAGAGACTGTGGTGTGTTAGGGAGGTGATCAGTTAGATGCAACATGGGTACGTGGTTTGCAATTAGTGCGTGTGTTCGGGTGGTTGTGGTTGTGAGTCTGCTGCCATGGTGCTGCATGAATAAAAATCTATGTCGCGAGGAGATATACGCTGCAGCAACTCAGGAAAAGGAATCTTACTCCAGGATTTTTCGCGCGTGGAAATTAGTTAAATCAAAGTTGATAGCAGTAAAAACTACTCATATTAATTGAAACCAAATAACTCATTCGTCGTACAAACTCAGGATACCACGCATAAGTTACAACACATAAATAATAGCTGAAATAATTAGACATAGCGGTGACGTCTACAATGAAAACGGTAATTGGACGGGGTCCCGAGAAAACGTCTCTGGTACTGGAGCACACTCTTCTTCTATCGGGGAAGCGGATTGACTAGTCGATGAACGTGTCTCTCCTGGTCGGGCCTCAGTGGTCTGCCGAT
The DNA here is from genome assembly GCF_002162155.2 of Triticum dicoccoides. Classification (NCBI taxonomy): domain Eukaryota; kingdom Viridiplantae; phylum Streptophyta; class Magnoliopsida; order Poales; family Poaceae; genus Triticum; species Triticum dicoccoides. Next base: position 493,220,928 of record NC_041382.1, read on the forward strand.
GGCGATCCGATGATTTAAATCAGCGATGCTCTGGAGATAACCCATTACTCGCTGGGTCAGACGCTCTTGAGCGATGACATACTGGGCAAGGTTGGCCAGTACCGGGTCTCTCTCAATTCGTCCCTCGGGAAAAGACGTTACTTCTCCGGGTGCTGCACGACTCGGGAAGTAATAATACCCTCGATCACTGGCATAGGGTACCGCGAATTGAAGGCGAGCAAGCGCTTCGTACGAGCAGCTTCTATGGCCATATGCGGAGTTGGCATAGATTTCCCCACGAAAGAGACTTCCGTTGGGTCTTGCTTTGGGTTTGCGGGAGGAATGTGTACTACTACACAATATTTCGCAGTGGAAGGGGTGATCCTCGATTTGAGCAACTCGTATTGGGGTGGATGGGTAGCACTCATGGTACTGCAGGTAAAGTCCCACAATATTTTAACAAAACTACCTGGGGTTGCATCTGGGGTTCTCAGATAAATACTAGGGTTCGGCATGGCAAGAAATGGCTATGAGGGTTGTGCCCAAGGTGAGGGGTACTTGGCAAGGTCACGAGGTGGCCTTTTATATAGCAACTGGGCTGGGTTATCTACCGTGGTGAGGGGCAACTAGTTTGTCGGTTCTGCTTTATGGGGTCGGGGTCAATGCCACAGATACACACATCTCACAAAAGTGACGTGTTACTGTGGGTGTCATCGGGGTTGGTTTTTGGTAGCTACGCCCGGAATTTAAAAAAATGCAACCATACACCTATGCATGGCTACTATTAAAAATAGGGGCGCACAAGAAGACAACATCTAATTATGGCAATACAAGACCACACAATTACAGGGCATGGGCATACTAAGACTCGGTACTACTCGAGTGACTTAGTCTACCTCGTTTATATCTAAGCGGGCGTGCCTTGTGGACGCCGAGGCTTCTCCATTGGCTTCATCGTCGGGGTTAGCTGGAGGGGGTTAAGGAACTGCAGGGTCGGGGTAGCGATGATGACCATCGTGGGGATTGTTGGCCACAATCCCGTTGGAGCGTGTTCCCAAAAGGCGATGAAGCACTTCTGGGGACATCAAAGCACCTTGGTCGATGGCTGGGGCAGACCTCAAGGACTCGATCGGTTGTCCGAACAACACGACTGGGTTTTCAGCGTCGGGCTCATCTTCTCTTCTTGCCAGGGTTCGGCGAACCAGTTCTCCTCGAGCTGCGATCAGATCAAGGGTGATTTGATCGAACAATTCCTCTAGTGCACTCACATAGCGCACCAGATGCAATAATGCAGGATCCGTCTCGTGATCCCTGTTGGCAACTTGGGGTGGCCTACCATACCCGTCTCGACTGGGGTAGTAGTAGAACGAGCAACAGTTAACTCTGGGCGACAAGTGCCGGAGTTGAACTATAGCCTCTCGAGCAGCTAGTTGGATGGCTTGTGGCTCAAAGGAAGTTGTCCTTCCGGTGAACTTGTAGGGGCGTTCTGGCGATAGACCCCTACCATAGACGTGCACAGTGGCCCAGAATTGATGGGTCTCACCGCTCATGGGCCCTTGGTACACAACATATTCTGGGGGCTCTTCTAATGCAAAGGCATGGCGGATGACGTTTGCTAGCACGGTCACAAAACCTCCAAGGTTGGTTGCTGTGGTCTCATTGTGAACAGTGGGTCCAGGCATTCTAGCTTGGTTTGGGGCAGAGGCTGTGCTGTGCTGGGTTGAGGCTAGCGTGCCCTTTTATAGGAAAAGGGGACAGAGTCTTCCTTCGCACGCTTGCGAATGAGACATTTCAGGTGTCGGTCACTAACGCGTGATCGACAGGCTAGGTTGATAGGTTGGGCACCGACTGCCAAAAGGTGTCGGGGTCGCTGTGTGGCTATCTTATGTGAGAAGCTTGGCCAGGTTTTGGTTAAGGTCTGGTGGGTTGGTTAACCTAGGTTTTTCGACCTGGCTAAGATAGGATTAGCCAATGGTCAGCCTGGCTCTGATACCAAGTTTGTCAGGACCGGATTTTCGGGATAATAATTTCCCAGAATATGGCCCTTGTGCCCACCAGCCCCAGGATTACTGTTAGCTGATGAGGCACCAACTTGATACAAAAACTTCAAGCAAAATACAAAATATGTAGTACAAGGCCATTCTGGCCTATGAGTGCAACAAATGGTTTCTAGTGGTTGATGGCGGAAGCGGTTTGAGGTTCATCAATGGCCATGGGACTCCATTTCCCACAGGAACGGCTGACCAGGATAACTCCTATCTTCGCGAGGCTGCTATCACCATTTCGTATGCTCCGGGGCTGTCATCGTAATGCTCCTCTCCGTGCAAGAAATCTGGCCAAGACAATAGCCAGGGACAAGCCAGTGAGTACTTTGAATGTACTCGCAAACATTAAGAACACGGGTATAATATAGCAAAAGACAAACATGCTCTGAAATTCTCTATGATCACAACATCAGTCATAAATAAAAATCATGATGCATGCAAGCAGGTTATTCATGTCAAATATGACTATACAATCAGAGAGTAGAAAGAGAATGCACCGATCGGGTGTCTGAAGCGATGCCTCGAAAGGATAGTAATATAAAGCATGCCTCAGTCGGGCATCTGAGTGACACCACATAAAGGGCTTATATAAGAATAGTTATAGTGAATATCCAGGAGGTAGAACCGTCCCAGGGATACTCAATAATCCAAATAATACAAATGGTTAGTCCACAATAATCATAATCATAACCATCATAAGTCACCAGTCATGATCAATGTTCTAGTTTAGCAGTTTCTCCTCCAAAGACCGACACTAAGACTGACACTTGACCCATCCCAGAATGTAGTCCTTAACCATGGACACGGCTATTCGAATAGATATAATCTCTGCAGAGGGTGTACTATTTACCCACGAGTAACAGATTTATTTAGTCCACTGGGACTAATTCCGTCTACGGTCTTTTGATTGAAAACACATCTGACCACACACACCAGCCTAACTCATCGGTGTCTGGAATCACCCTTGACACATGTTAATCAAAACTCTAAGTGGGGAGGCTACAACCTCGACTAGCATGTGATCACAAAATTTATACCGCGCGCAAACTAGGGGAGCTACCCCTTCGGCTACAACCGAAAACACCCATGCCCCCGGACTAGGTGGCATGCCTACCAGATGCCTCCGGTATCTTCCACCATGGCCTCTCTGTACGGTGTGTGCTAGGAAAGGGGTTGACAACTTACTGAACCGTACCCTACCTATGGCAGGGACAAGTGGTAGCACGAAACAAGTATGGGGGTTACCGGAACAAGACTCGATCTATGGTCGAGTCAGGAGGTTCAAGTATTTCCTGCATGGTTAGGTTGACTAATATGTTTCAACCAACAGACACAATCACCACTCATCATGCCTCACTATGCCGTACCGGACACAACCGTCTCAACGAAGACCGGAGACAGGCTCGTCTCTACCCAAGACAGAGACTTTCCCGACTTTCCCGGTGTCGTAACTGTATCAAACAACAAACGATAATATTATGCCAGGGTTCAAAAATTCTTGCCTTCAAGTTGTAGAGAGGCAGGGTGCATTCCAATACTTTTGAAAGTTTCTTCCTTCTTCAAAATCCTATTTAAGAAAATTTGAAATCAACACGTAGTTTCAAAACAGTACAAAAAAGTTGTTTGGAAAATTTTCAAATAAAAATGAAAATAAACTAGACCAAATTTGAGGAACAACAGAAAAAGAATCAAGTCATTTGGACTTATATTTAAAAAGTTATAGCCAGTCAAAGTTGAGTCAAAAATCTGTTTATAATAAAAATCAAAAAAGAAAACATTTCTGGGGGGGGGGCTTACGCTTCTCTCTTTGCGAAGGCGTATTTTGTGAAATGCGCCTCCACTTAAAACAGCGTGGGCCAGCTCGGGGTCATTGACAGTGGGTCCCTTGGGCCCATTGGTCAGGTTTGACCAGTCGCCCGCGCTCTTCTTTCTCCCCTGGCCGAGGCGAGGCGGTGCTCCGGCGATCGCCGCCATTGAACGGCGACTCCCTGCAGGGTTCTGAGGGCGGGGATGGATCCGCCAGTCTGGGGCGGTCCTCCCGGTAGTTGCTAGGTTGGCAGGGATGGTGGGAGTCGCCGGCGGCGTGCTCTGCGGCGGGGATGGCTTCAGGTGGATTTGGGGGTCGGGGCTATGGTGGTTCCCGATCGCGTTTGAGGGGCTGAGTGGCTCCGCGAGGTTGAGGGGAGGAGGATGGTGGCATTGGAAGGGTAGGGGAGGCTCTGCTCACGACGAATTGAACTAGAGCGCGGCCGTGCCCGAACTGGCCGGAGATGAGGAAGACGGCCTTCCTCCGTCGTTGGCTGGCTAAGGGGCACTAGGAGGATGGCATGAGGTTGCCTGAGGGATTGGACGCGTTCGGGGGTCCCTATTTATAGCGTGGCTAGGTCGGTTCCGCGGCCGTGGATAGGGTCGCCGGCGAACCACCGTTCTCTTTGCAGTAGGGCGACATGGTGGAGGCTAGCGGGTTGGGAGGGCGAGCGGATGAGGATGGCCTGCTCACGAGGGCAGCTTGTTAATGGAGGAGGCTCGGGCGGCGCCGTCCGTGGCAGGAGCCTGCTGCGGCCGGCTGCAAGCTGCCATGGCCGACTTGACGGCGGCGCTGTGGAGCTCCAGGGGCAGCCTGGAGGTCTCTGGTGAACGGGCGAGGCTGGGGCACTGCCTTGCGGGCGGGCAAAGGTCAGGGGCCAGACGCGGCAACTCGGTGCGCGCGCGTGCAAAACATGCGCTCTGGGCGCGCCCAGTGCACGCAAGTAGTTAGGAGCTTAGTGGACAAGGTTGTGGGTCCATAGGATTAAGTTCACAATGCAAACTAAAAGCCATGCCAAAACTGGCTATGCACACAGGGTGTTTGACAGAATGCCAAGGGCATCTAGGTGATGAAGAGGTTGGCAAGGTTAGTTTGGCAAAAAGAGAAACTTGTTAGTGCAAGTTTTTGAGAAAATCAAATCTAGACAGGAAGAAAAGGGTATTATTGCAGGGACTAAAAATATTCCAATGGACCCAATCTCCTGGACTTAAGGGTTTGGTAGGGTGTACTACAAGCAGGAGAAAGCTCATGGTCACTAGAGCAAAAATAATTAGGGATGCAGTAGAAAACACCCAACTGGGCCAGAGAGCAAAAGAGGATGATTTGCTCAAATTTTTCAAAGAACATCAGTGGGTTAATGCATGAAGTTGAATAATATACTACTACTAACATCCCATAATTTTGGTGGAGGCTTTAAAGAAATATTTAACTAGGTTGTAGTGCAATTCTATCAACTGGACCAGTTTTGCAGACTTGGGGTAGAGCTCAAAATATCCAATGAATAAAAGATATTTTTACATCAAAGTGATTTAAAAACATCACATGGCATCCCCAAATTGTTGTGAGAATTTTAAAGAATTTTCTGAAAGGGTTGTAGTGCAAATTGAGCCCTGAAACTTAAGAAAAATCATTTTCAAAGAATGAAGCTCAGGGAAAACAATTATGCAAATAAATCCATTGATAAAATGAATGTTTTCTTGAGAGGGTTTACAAGTCCAACAATACATTTGGAAAGTTTCCACCTGGTAGAAACTCCATAATATCAAAGAAAAGAGTGGTTCTGAAATCAAAGAAAATCCAGAAAATGGAAAATTTATTTTCCTGGCAAAAAGTTTAGCAAACAAATCCTGTCCAAATTTTTGGGGTGTCACAAATAGTCTTGATCTCGCGGGTGTGAGATTGCTGAGTCCTCGTGACTCACGGATACTTCCAAACAGTTGCAGGTGCCGAGGATACCAGTGCAGGTGATGCTACCGAACTCAAGTGGGAGTTCGATGAGGATCTGGGTCGTTATTATGTTTCTTTTCCGGATGATCAGTAGTGGAGCCAAGTTTGGACGATCAGGGATCTAGCATTTGGGGTTGTCTTCCTTTATTTTGGTTCCATAGTCGGACCTTTGATTGTACTTTGGATGATGTATGAATTATTGATGTATTGTGTGAATTGGCGATTGTAAGCCAACTCTTTATCCCTTTCTATTCAGTACATGGGACTGTGTGAAGATTACCCCTCTTGCGACAAACCTACCATGCGTCTATGCCTCTAAGTCGTGCCCTGACACGTGGGAAATATAGCCGCATTGTGGGTGTTACAAGTTGGTATCAGAGCCATCCCCGACTTAGGAGCCCCCTGCTTGATCGAATCGCTGACGTTCTTTAGTCTAGAACAAAATGTTTTGAGTCTTAGGATTATATATATCGAAGAGTAGGATTCTTTTTACTCCTCAGTCCCTTCGTCGCTCTGGTGAGGCCTCCTGACATAGAAGTTAACTCTTCTCTCCTCAAATTTCACGATTTTTTTACGATCACATGGGTATCTTGGAATTGTTCCGATAGTCTTGTGACGAGAACATTGTTCTTGGTGCCTCCTGACATTTAGGGGTTGTGGCAGTGCCCCAGGGAGTTGAGCTCCGAGGTGTTGTCGTCACAATTTTATCGTTGCCGTTATGGAATACTTGAGTTCGTCGACATCAAAAATCTCTTTTATGCAGTTGTTGGTGAGATAACCTCGACGCCACCCAGTACTGGGGAGGGAGTTCGGGAGTATTGCCATAACTCGTATAACAGATGCTTTTCAAAGGTTGAGGTACATAATTTCCGAAGGTTTCTTGGTTATGTGTTGAAGGATGGATACAACTGGATGTAGGAATTGTTAGTTTGGGTGAGATATTATGCTTCCCCTGTATCCTCAACACTTGATTGCATAACCAGAAAGTTTCGGGAGTTTTATAGGTGGGAATTCAAGTAGCTCTATGATACGTCCATTTTGCATCATGCTTTTATATCGATATTTATTGCATTATGGGCTGTTATTACACATTATGTCACAATACTTATGCCTATTCTCTCTTATTTTATAAGGTTTACATGAAGAGGGAGAATGCCGGCAGCTGGGATTCTGGCTGGAAAAGGATCAAATATTAGAGATCTATTATGCACAACTCCAAAAGTCCTGAAACTCTAGGAAGACATTTTCAGAAAATATGAAAAATACTCAGCGGAAGAGACTCACCAGGGGGGCCACACCCTGCCCACGAGGGTGGGGGGCGCGCCCTACCCCCTGGGCGCGCCCCCTACCTTGTGGCCCCCCTGGTGGCCCTCCGGTGGCCATCTTCTGCTATATGAAGTCTTTCAATGCGAAAAAAATAACAAGCCATCTTCTCGGATGAAACTCCGCCGCCACGAGGCGGAACCTTGGCGGAACCAATCTAGAGCTCTGGCAGAGCTGTTCTGCCGGGGAAACTACCCTCCCGGAGGGGGAAATCATCGCCATCGCCATCACCAACACTCCTCTCATCGGGAGAGGGCAATCTCCATCAACATCTTCATCAGCACCATCTCCTCTCAAAACCCTAGTTCATCTCTTGTATCCAATTCTTGTCTCCAAGTCCGGGATTGGTGCTAGTAGGTTGCTAGTAGTGTTAATTACTCCTTGTAGTTGATGCTAGTTGGTTTAATTGGTGGAAGATCATATGTTCAGATCCTATATGCATATTAATACCCCTCTGATTATGAACATTTTTATGCTTTGTGAGTAGTTACGTTTGTTCCTGAGGACATGGGAGAAGTCTTGCTATTAGTAGTCATGTGAATTTGGTATTCGTTCGATATTTTGATGGGATGTATGTTGTCTCTCCTCTAGTGGTGTTATGTGAACGTCGACTACGTGACACTTCACCATTATTTGGGCCTAGAGGAAGGCATTGGGAAGTAATAAGTAGATGATGGGTTGCTAGAGTGACAGAAGCTTAAACCCTAGTTTATGTGTTGCTTCGTAAGGGGCTGATCTGGATCCATATGTTTCATGCTATGGTTAGGTTTACCTTAATACTTTTGTTGTAGTTGCAGATGCTTGCAGTATAGGTTAATCATAAGTGGGATGCTTGTCCAAGTAAGGGCAGTACCCAAGCACCAGTCCGCCCACATACAAAATTATCAAAGTACCGAACGCGAATCATATGAGCGTGATGAAAACTAGCTTGAAGATATTCCCATGTGTCCTCCGGAGCGCTTTTTCTATATAAGAGTTTGTCTAGGCTTGTCGTTTGCTACAAAAAGGATTGGGCCACCTTTCTGCACTTTATTTACTTTTGTTACTTGTTGCTCGTTACAAACTATCCTATCACAAAACTATCTGTTACCACTTATTTCAGTACTTGCAGAGAATACCTTGCTGGAAACCGCTTATCATTTCTTTCTGCTCCTCGTTGGGTTCGACACTCTTACTTATCGAAAGGACTACGATAGATCCCCTATACTTGTGGGTCATCAAGACTCTTTTCTGGCGCCGTTGCCGAGGAGTGAAGCACCTTTGGTAGGTGGAATTTGGTAAGGAAAAAATTATGTAATGTGCTGAAATTTACTGTCACTTGTTACTATGGAAAGTAATCCTCCGAGGGGCTTGTTCGGGGCATCTTCACCCCAACCAGTAGAGCAAAGAGTTGCTCCTCAACCTACTGAACCTACTGAAAATGAAAATGTCTGCTTTGAAATTCCTTCGGGTATGATAGAGAAACTGCTAGCTAATCCTTTTTTAGGAGATGGAACAAAACATCCCGATGAGCATCTAATATATGTGGATGAAGTTTGTGGATTATTTAAGCTTGCAGGTGTACCCGGAGATGTTGTTAAGAAGAAGGTCTTCCCTTTATCTTTGAAGGTAGATGCATCGACATGGTATGAGCTATGTGATGATATGAGGTCTTGGAATTACAAACGATTGAAATTGGAATTTCATCAGAAGTTTTATCCTATGCATCATGTTCCTCGTGATCGTAATTATATATATAATTTTTGGCCTCACGAAGGAGAAAGCACCGCTCAAGCTTGGGGGAGGCTTAAATCAATGTTACATTCATGCCCCAATTATGAGCTCTCAAGAGAAATGATTATTCAAAAATTTTATGCTCGGCTTTCTGATAGCAATCACACCTTGCTTGATTCTTCTTGTGCTGGCTCTTTTATGATGAAGACTATTGAATTCAAATGGGATTTATTGGAAAGAATTAAATGCAACTCTGAAGATTGGGACCTCGACAAAGGTAAGGAGTCAGGTATGACACCTAGTTTTGATTGTGTTAAATCTTTTATGGATACCGATGTTTGCCGTAAATTTAGCACTAAATATGGACTTGACTCTGAGATAGTAGCTTCTTTCTGTGAATCTTTTGCTACTTATGTTGATCTCCCCAAGGAGAAGTGGTTTAAATATCATCCTCCCATAGAAGTAAAAATAGCTGCACCTATTAAAGTTGAAGAAAAGATTGTCACTTATAATGGTCCTATTGTTCCTACTGCATATGTTGAGAAACCACCTTCCCTATTAAGATAAAGGATCATGCTAAAGCTTCTACTGTGGTTCGTAAAAGCAATATTAAAACTTATACACCTCATGAGGAAATTAAAGTTGAACCTGATATTGCTATTGTTAAAGATCTCTTGTCCGATAATATTGATGGGCAGGTCATTCATTTCCTTGATGAAACTGCTAGAATTGCTAAACCTTGTGCTAAAGATAAAAACAGACCGGTGGTAGGCATGCCTGTTATTTCTGTTAAAATAGGAGATCATTGTTATCATGGCTTATGTGATATGGGTGCTAGTGCTAGTGCAATACCTTATTCCTTATACAAAGAAATTATGCATGATATTGCACCTGCTGAGATAGAAGATATTGATGTCACAATTAAACTTGCCAATAGAGATACTATTTCACCAATGGGAATTGTTAGAGATGTTGAAGTCTTGTATGGGAAAACTAAATATCCTGCTGATTTTCTTGTTCTTGGTTCCCCACAAGATAGCTTTTGTCCCATTATATTTGGTAGACCCTTCCTGAACATTGTTAATGCTAGTATAGATTGCAAAAGGGATGTTATTACTATCGGTTTAGATGATATGACTCATGAATTTAATTTTTCTAAATTTAGTAGACAACACCATGAAGAAGAATTGCCTAGTAAGGATGAAATTATTGGTCTTGCTTCTATTGCCGTACCTCCTAGTGATCCTTTAGAACAATATTTGCTAGACCATGAAAATGATATGTTTATGATTGAAAGAAGGGAAATAGACGAAGTATTCTTTAAACAGGAACCTATTCTAAAAAACAATTTGCCTGTTGAAATCCTAGGGGATCCTCCTCCACCCAAGGGTGATCCCGTGTTTGAGCTTAAACCGTTAGCTAACACTCTTAAATATGCTTATCTTGATGAGAAAAAGATATATCCTGTTATTATTAGTGCTAACCTTTCAGAGCATGAGGAAGAGAGATTATTGAAAACTCTGAAGAAGCACTGTGCTGCTATTGGGTATACTCTTGATGATCTTAAGGGCATTAGTCCCACTCTATGTCAACATAAAATTAATTTGGAAGAAGATGCTAAACTAGTTCGTGATCATCAACGATAGCTGAATCCTAAAATCAAAGAAGTGGTAAGAAAGGAAATACTAAAGCTCCTTGAGGCAGGTATAATTTATCCCGTTGATGATAGTCAGTGGGTAAGTCTTGTCCATTGTGTCCCTAAGAAGGGTGGTATTACTGTTGTTCCTAATGATAAAGATGAATTGATTCCTCAAAGAATTATTACAGGTTATAGGATTGTAATTGATTTCCGCAAATTAAATAAGGCTACTAAAAAGGATCATTACCCCTTACCTTTTATCGATCAAATTCTAGAAAGATTATCCAAACATACACATTTTTACTTTCTAGATGGTTATTTTGGTTTCTCTCAAATACCTGTGTTAGCCAAAGATCAATCAAAGACTACTTTTACTTGCCCTTTTGGTACTTTTGCTTATAGACGTATGCCTTTTGGTCTATGTAATGCACCCGCTACCTTTCAAAGATGCATGATGGCTATATTCTCTGACTTTTGTGAAAAGATTTGTGTGGTTTTCATGGACGATTTTTCCGTCTATGGATCTTCTTTTGATGATTGCTTGAGCAACCTTGATCGAGTTTTGCAGAGATGTGAAGAAACTAATCTTGTCTTGAATTGGGAAAAGTGCCACTTTATGGTTAATGAAGGTATTGTATTGGGGCATAAAGTTTCTGAAAGAGGTATTGAAGTTGATAAAGCCAAAGTTGATGCTATTGAGAAGATGCCATGTCCCAAGGACATCAAAACTATAAGAAGTTTCCTTGGTCATGCCGGATTTTATAGGAGGTTCATTAAGGACTTCTCAAAAATTTCTCGGCCTCTGACTAATTTATTACAAAAAGATATACCATTTGTTTTTGATGATGATTGTGTAGAAGCATTTGAAATACTTCAGAAAGCATTGATCTCTGCACCTATTGTTCAGCCACCTGATTGGAATTTACCCTTTGAAATTATGTGTGATTCTAGTGATTATGCTGTAGGTGTTGTTCTAGGACAAAGAGTTGATAAGAAATTAAATGTTATTCAATATGCTAGTAAAACCCTAGACAATGCTCAAAGAAATTATGCTACTACTGAAAAAGAGTTCTTAGCGGTTGTATTTGCTTGTGATAAGTTCAGACCTTATATTTTTGATTCTAAAGTAACTATTCACACTGATCATGCTGCTATTAAATATCTTATGGAAAAGAAAGATGCTAAACCTAGACTTATTAGATGGGTTCTCTTGCTACAAGAATTTGATTTGCATATTGTTGATAGAAAGGGAGCTGAGAACCCCGTTGCAGACAACTTGTCTAGGTTAGAAAATGTGCTTGATGACCCACTTCCTATTGATGTTCCTATTGATGATAGCTTTCCTGATGAGCAATTAAATGTCATAAATACTTCTCATACTGCTCCATGGTATGCTGATTATGCTAATTACATTGTTGCTAAGTTTATACCACCTAGTTTCACATACCAACAAAAGAAAAAGTTCTTCTATGATTTGAGACATTACTTTTGGGATGACCCACATCTTTATAAAGAAGGAGTAGATGGTGTTATTAGAAGTTGTGTACTTGAGCATGAACAGGAACAAATCCTACGCAAGTGTCACTCCGAAGCTTATGGAGGACACCATGCTGGAGATAGAACTGCACATAAGGTATTGCAATCTGGTTTTTATTGGCCTACTCTCTTCAAGGATGCCTGTAAGTTTGTCTTATCTTGTGATGAATGTCAAAGAATTGGTAATATTAGTAGATGTCAATAAATGCCTATGAATTATTCACTCGTAACTGAACCATTTAATGTTTGGGGCTTTGACTATATGGGACCCTTTCCTTCCTCTAATGGATATACACATATTTTAGTTGCTGTTGATTACGTTACTAAGTGGGTAGAAGCTATTCCAACTAGTAGTGCTGATCATAACACTTTTATTAAAATGCTTAAAGAACTTATTTTTCCAAGATTTGGAGTCCCTAGATATTTAATGACTGGTGGTGGTTCACATTTTATTCATGGTGCTTTCCGTAAAATGCTTGCTAAATATGATGTTAACCATAGAATTGCATCTCCTTATCAACCTCAGTCTAGTGGTCAAGTAGAATTGAGTAATAGAGAACTCAAATTAATTTTGCAAAAGACTGTTAATAGATCTAGAAAGAATTGGTCCAAGAAACTTGATGATGCATTATGGGCATATAGAACTGCATATAACAATCCTATGGGTATGTCTCCGTCTAAAATGGTTTATGGAAAAGCATGTCACTTACCTCTCGAACTAGAGCACAAGGCATATTGGGCCATTAAAGAACTCAATTATGATTTCAAACTTGCCAGTGAGAAGAGGTTATTTGATATTAGATCACTTGATGAATGGAGAACCCAAGCCTATGAAAATGCCAAGTTGTTTAAAGAAAAAGTTAAAAGATGGCATGACAAAAGAATACAAAAGTGTGAGTTTAATGTAGGTGATTATGTATTGCTATACAACTCTCGTTTAAGATTTTTTGCAGGAAAACTTCTCTCTAAATGGGAAGGTCCTTACGTTATCGAGGAGGTCTATCATTCCGGTGCCATAAAAATCAACAACTTTGAAGGCACAAATCCGAAGGTGGTGAACGGTCAAAGAATCAAACATTATATCTCAAGTAATCCCATAAATGTTGAAACCAATGTTATTGAAACCGTAACCCCGGAGGAATACATAAGGGACACTTTCCGGAACGTTTCAGCCTCCGAAAAGGAATAGGTATGTGGTACGGTAGGTAAACCGACTCCAAAACAGTTTTTTAGGCAATATTTCTCCGTTTTGGAATATTTAGAAAAATAGAAAAATAAGTAGCAGTCTGGGAAGGACACGAGGGCTCCACGAGGGTGGAGGGCGCGCCCCCTACCTCGTGGGCACCTTGTGTGCTCTCTGGACTCCGTTTTCGTACACGACACGTATTTTGGTCGGTAAAAAATCATTATATAATCTGCCGAAGGTTTTGACTCCCGTATCACGCAAAAATCTCATGTTTTTGTTTTGAGCTGTTTTCCTGACAGATCCATGTCGTCATGTCGTCTTCAAGCGCCCCCAAGGACCAGTTCTTCGAGAAGGTCATCAACCCCTACCTCGCAGAAGTGCTGCAACACCCTCAAACCATTGACATGCGTGAGGGGCTGTTGCACATCTGTGATGCTCAGGGACCAAGGAAGACCGGAAGCACGGAGGCAAGGCTCGAGGCCTTGGAGCAAGAAGTTTTCAAGTGTCAGGAGATGGTGGAGCATGGACTCAATTCCAATCACATCATGATCATGGAGTTCACCAACAACCACAAGTTGGATGTCAAGGACATTGGGGAGGCGATCTTCAAGCTTCATGAGAAAAATGAGCACCTCCAAGCCCAAATCTATGACCTGCAAAATCAAAACTATGAGTATGAATATATATTCAAGAGGATGAGTTTGGCTGCAGATTGAGGTTCCAGGAGACTCGGTCATCCTTCTATGATGGTGAGCCTATGCCTTGGAAGAAGGACGACAAGCCTATGCCATCAACAAAATCACCACCGTCTCCACCAACAAAGAAGAATTGAGTATCTGGTATGGGCACTCCCCTTTGCAACTGCCAAGATTGGGGGAGTTCCCCGGTCTCATATCACCATCACTTTTATCTTTACCGTTTTTCTTAGTTCTATCCTTTTGGTAATATCTTGATCTAGTAGAATAAAAGTTCTTAGTATGATCTAGTTGTGAGTTTTGCTTTATAATCCTTCTATGTAATCGAGTCCGTGAGATATATAATAAAGATTAGTGTTGAGTCAAGGGCTTGATTATTTTGCCATGATCCTGAGGGAATAAAAGAAAAGATAAAGAAATAAAAAGAAACAAAGAGATCATATGAGTCTTATGGAGAGTAATGAGCTCACATAGAAAAAGTATGATGAATAAAAGGTGTTGAGGGTTGACAAACATAGTTTTGGTCATCATTGCAATTAATAGGAAGTAATAAAGAAAGAGAGGTCTTCACATATAGATATACTATCTTGGACATCTTTTGTGATCATGAGCACTCATTAAAATATGACATGCTAAAAGAGTTGACGTTGGACAAGGAAGACAACGTAATGGGTTATGTTTTCTTACATCTAAGATAAATTATATTGTCATGGATCATCCAACATAGTTGAGCTCGCCTTTCCCCCTCGTGCTAGCCAAATTCACCGCACCAAGTAGAGATACTACTTGTGCTTGCAAATACCCTTAAACCAGTTTTGCCATGAGAGTCCACCATACCTACCTATGGATTGAGTAAGATCCTTTAAGTAAGTTGTCATCGGTGCAAGCAATAAATTTTTTGCCCTAAATATGTATGACTTATTAGTGTGGGAGAAAATAAACTTTATCCGATCGTGTGATATGGAAGAAATAAAAGCGACAAACTGTATAATAAAGGTCCATATCACAAGTGGCAATATAAAATGACGTTCTTTCGCATTAAGATTTTGTGCATACAACCATAAAAGCGCATGACAACCTCTGCTTCCCTATGCGAAGGGCTTATCTTTTACTTTTATCTCCTACATTGCATAAGAGTCATGGTGATCTTCACCCTTCATTTTTACATTTTATCCTTTGGCAAGCACATTATGTTGAAAAGATCCTGGTATATATGGCTAATTGGATGTGAGTTTTCATGAACTATTACTGTTGACATTACCCTTGAGGTAAAACGTTGGGAGGCAAAAACTATAAGCCCCTATCTTTCTCTATGTCCGATTAAAACTCCATAGCCATAAGTATTGCGTGAGTGTCAGCAATTGTGAAAGACTATATGATAGTTGAGTATGTGGACTTGCTGAAAAGCTCTTATATATTGACTATTTCCTATGTTATGATAAATTGCAATTGCTCCAATGACTGCGATTATAGTTTGTTAGTTTTCAATGAGGTTTACTATTCATACTTGAAATTGTGATCGAATTATTACTCTAGCATAACAAATCACATGACAAGAATTATATAAGTTGTTGTTCTAAGAATGATCATGATGCCCTCATGTCCGTATTTTATTTTTTTATTGACACCTCTATCTTTAAACATGTGGACATATTTTTCAATTTCGGCTTTTCGCTTGAGGACAAGCGAGGTCTAATCTTGGGGGAGTTGATACGTCCATTTTGCATCATGCTTTTATATCGATATTTATTGCATTATGGGCTGTTATTACACATTATGTCACAATACATATGCCTATTCTCTCTTATTTTATAAGGTTTACATGAAGAGGGAGAATGCCGGCAGCTGGGATTCTGGGCTGGAAAAGGAGCAAATATTCGAGACCTATTCTGCACAGCTGCAAAAGTCCTGAAACTCCACGGAAGACGTTTTCAGAATATATAAAAAATACTCAGCGGAAGAGATTCACCAGGGGGGCCACACCCTGCCCACGAGGGTGGGGGGCGCGCCCTACCCCCTGGGCGCGCCCCCTACCTCGTGGGCCCCCTGGTGGCCCTCCGGTGGCCATCTTCTGCTATATGAAGTCTTTCGATGGGAAAAAAATAACAAGCCATCTTCTTAGACGAAACTCCGCCGCCACGAGGCGGAACCTTGGCGGAACCAATCTAGGGCTCTGGCAGAACTGTTCTGCCGGAGAAACTTCCCTCCCGCAGGGGGAAATCATCGCCATCGTCATCACCAACACTCCTCTCATCGGGAGAGGGCAATCTCCATCAACATCTTCATCAGCACCATCTCCTCTCAAAACCCTAGTTCATCTCTTGTATCCAATTCTTTTCTCGAAGTCCGGGATTGGTGCTAGTAGGTTGCTAGTAGTGTTAATTACTCCTTGTAGTTGATGCTAGTTGGTTTAATTGGTGGAAGATCATATGTTCAGATCCTATATGCATATTAATACCCCTCTGATTATGAACATGTTTATGCTTTGTGAGTAGTTACGTTTGTTCCTGAGGACATGGGAGAAGTCTTGCTATTAGTAGTCATGTGAATTTGGTATTCTTTCGATATTTTGATGAGATGTAAGTTGTCTCTCCTCTAGTGGTGTTATGTGAACGTCGACTACATGACACTTCACCATTATTTGGGCCTAGAGGAAGACATTGGGAAGTAATAAGTAGATGATGGGTTGCTAGAGTGACAGAAGCTTAAACCCTAGTTTATGCGTTGCTTCGTAATGGTCTGATTTGGATCCATTTTTTTCATGCTATGGTTAGGTTTACCTTAATACTTTTGTTGTAGTTGCGGATCCTTGCAATAGAGGTTAATCATAAGTGGGATGCTTTTCCAAGTAAGGGCAGTACCCAAGTACCGGTCTACCCACATACCAAATTATCAAAGTACAGAACGCGAATCATATGAGCGTGCTGAAAACTAGCTTGAAGATATTCCCATGTGTCCTCGGGAGCGCTTTTCTCTATATAAGAGTTTGTCCAGGCTTCTCCTTTGCTACAAAAAGGATTGGGCCACCTTGCTGCACATTATTTACTTTTGTTACTTGTTGCTCGTTACAAACTATCCTATCACAAAACTATCTATTACCACTTATTTCAGTACTTGCAGAGAATACCTTGCTCGAAACCTCTTATCATTTCCTTCTGCTCCTCGTTGGGTTCGACACTCTTACTTATCGAAAGGACTATGATAGATCCCCTATAATTGTGTGTCATCACTCTAGTATTTCTTCCAAGCAGATATTTGGTTTGTGATTGGGTAATCCTTACCACTTATTTGTTCATATCCATACCTTGTTGATTTATTCATCTACCTTTCTCTAAGTGGTTTCTCAACCTAATGGATGTGTGATGATTTACTTTGGAATTTATTTGTTCATCCTTGTTCGAATGTTTGTTGTGAGACTATATGTTGCAATTTCATTCCATTGATTCAGCTTGAATATCTGTCTTTCGAAATTCTAACGGATGTCACCCTCTTCAGGATGGCTCCTCCAACACGTCAGAATCCGCCACCACCTCCACTAGTAGAAAAGGGGGCTTTGGTCCAGGCTGGGTAAGCCCATTAGTCCCGGTTCAGTCTAGAACCGGGACCAATGGGTGCATTTATCCCGGTTCGTGCGGCTAAGGCATTAGTCCTGGTTCACCTGGGCCCTTTAGTCCCAGTTCGTGCCACGAACCGGGACAAAAGGGTGCGATGCCCATTAGTCCCGGTTGGTCGCACCAACCGGTACTAAGGGTTAGACCTTTAGTCCCGGTTGGCGCCACCAACTGGGACTAATGGGCTTTGAGGCATTAGTACCGGTTCATGGCACGAACCGGTACTAAAGATCCCATTTTCAAACTCCCCCCTTGTGGACCGCCTTTTCAGTTTTAGAAAAAACAAAACAAAATGATGGAAATGTCAAAAAAATAAAATAAAATAAGTTTCCCATGTGATATGTGGTCTAGTTGTTGGGAAAATTTACAAATATGAATTTCAAATTTATTTACAAAATCTCTCTGGAATTTGTAAAATGGGCATAACTTTTGCATACGAACTCAGATTAAAAAGTTTTTTATATGAAAAATCATCTACTCGAAAAGTTACATCCGATGGAGACCGCCTATGTCCTGTTTGCAAATTTGTAGAATCCTTAGATTCCAAAAGGAAAAAAAGTTATGCTCAAATTTCAGTTTTTTTAAATTTTCATTAAATCTGGTCAAACTATGGTCAAACTACTTATTCAAGAAGTATTAGTGTTACTAAATAATTATTCAAGAATATTAGTGTTATTAAATAATTATTTCAGTTTTTTTGAATTTTGGTCAAATCTGGTCAAACTGTGGTCAAACAATGGTCAAACTACTTATGCAAGAAATATTAGTGTTACTAAAAAATTATTGTTTTTTAGAACAATAGTTTCAAACTCAAACAGTGAAATGTGTGACTTCATGCTCAAGCT
This sequence comes from Triticum dicoccoides, assembly GCF_002162155.2. Classification (NCBI taxonomy): domain Eukaryota; kingdom Viridiplantae; phylum Streptophyta; class Magnoliopsida; order Poales; family Poaceae; genus Triticum; species Triticum dicoccoides. Next base: position 493,239,254 of record NC_041382.1, read on the forward strand.
AAACTCCTGAGGGTTAATAGGATTGACATCTTACTATTGTCAGGAAAACAACGAGTGCAGACTTGGAAATGAGGGAGAATAGAACCCGGAAGTTAAGCGTGCTCAGGCTGGGGGAGTGGGAGGATGGGTGACCGTCTGGGAAGTTAGATGATTTGGAATGATGAGGGGTGATTACAGATTAAATTGAGCAGTGATGAGGGGTGATTAGAGATTAGAGGTTAAAATAATTCAGAAATTTGAAAATAAAAAAATTACAAAAAAAATCAAAAAATTTCCTTTAGTACCGGTTGGTGTTACCAACCGGGACTAAAGGTGGACCGGCCACGTGGAGGGCCTTTAGTCCTGGTTCTGGTTTGAACCGGGACTAAAGGGTCAGGGCATTAGTACCGACCCTTTAGTCCCGGTTCAGGAACCGGGACTAAAGGCCCTTACGAACCGGGACAACAGGCCCTTTTTCTACCAGTGCTCCACCTCCAGAGGTATGTCAAGCTATCATGGCAGCCACTAACGCCAACACTCAGGTGCTTTTGCAACTCTTGCAAGAGTGGAACCAAGGGCAGGGCAACCAAGGAAATCAAGGCCAAGGCAACAATTAGCCTCAGTTTGCTACCCTCAACCAGTTCCTCGCAAACTTGCCAAAGTCCTTCAGCAAATGTGTTGAGGCCACACACGCCGCCGACTGGCTCGTGGACATCTGCAAACATTTTGAATGTAGCAATGTCAGACCTGAGGACTTTGTCAAGTTTGCTTCGTTTCAACTCAAGGACCAAGCAGCTGAGTGGTATCAACAATACAGAGATTCCAGAGGAGGTCGTTTGATTACCTGGGATGATTTCCATCGAGATTTCAAAGCTCATCACATCCCACCAAGTGTGGCTCAGAGCAAGCGTGAGGAGTTCTGCAATCTCAAGCAAGGCAACATGTCTATGTATCAATACAATATCCAGTTTCAGAAACTTGCTCGCTTCGCTAAACAAGATGTTCCTGATGAAAAGAGTATGATCTATCAATTCAGAGGTGTCCTCAGAGAGGATTTGTAGTTAGCTCTCGTGCTTCTTGAGCCGACTAAGTTCGATCAATTCTATAACATGGCACTAAAGCAAGAAGCTGATCAGCTCAAGTGTGAGGCATCTAAGAAGAGAGTCAGGGATGCAGTTCAATCTTCTTCTTCATCACAAGTGGCAGCTAAGCAACAGAAGTTTTGGCTGCCTCCTCCTCCGTTTCATCAGCCCTACCAGCAGAAGAGTAAATGTGGCAATGGATCTTCCAACCCACCCAACCTAGGCTATTAGAACAAAGCTTAGTCTCAAACTCCAAGGTCAAGTGCTCCTTATCATCGTCCGCTCTCAGAGGTTACTTGCAACAAGTGTCAGCAGAAAGGGCACTATGCAAATAAGTGCTTCAACCAAAGGCTCCTTCCGCCTCCTCCTCTTGTGAGATCTCCAGCAATGCAGTGGTCAAGCATAATCCCAAGCATGCTAAGGTGAACATGATGAACGCAGCTCAGGCAGAGGATTCTTCAGAAGTGATCATGGGTAACCTTCTAGTTAACTCCTTTCCCGCAAAAGTATTGTTTGATACTAGTGCATCGCTTTCTTTCATTTCAAGACCTTTTGTTGCCAAGCATGTGTTTGTGACCGAAAAGATTCCTTTCCCGTTGAAGATTGTGTCCCCGGGTAAGCAAATGGCATCTAATAATTGCGTCTCGGATGTGTCTATCGAGATGGGCAACTATAAATTTCTGTCTTCTCCAATTGTTCTTGGTGACTCGGATATTAATCTAATTCTCGGCATGGACTGGCTATCTAAGCACAAGGCTCAGCTTGATTGTGCTGCTAGGCAGATTCAATTGACACACTCTTCTGAGGATGTGATCATCTATGCCACTCGTGATGAAACCATTCGACTATTTTCTCTCAATGAGAAAGGCGAGTTGAATGCCATCTCTCAGATTCCAGTCGTTTGTGAGTACCAAGATGTCTTTCCAGAAGAGCTTCCGGGAATGCCTCCTCACCGGCCAGTTGAATTTGTTATCGATCTTGAGCCTGGAACGGAACCTGTTTGCAAGTGTCCTTACAAGCTTGGACCAGAGGAGTTGAAGGAGTTGAAGAAACAACTCGATGAACAAGAGCGTATGGGTCTGATCAGACCGAGTTCATCTCCATGGGGTTGTGGTGTCCTTTTTGTCAAGAAGAAGGATGGAACGGAACGACTCTGTGTCGACTACCATCCATTGAACAAGAAGACAATAAAGAACAAGTATCCACTTCCCAACATCAATGAGCTATTCGAGTAACTTAAAGGGGCCAAAGTATTCTCCAAGGTTGACCTCCGTATGGGTTATCATCAGATTCGCATTCGTAAACAAGATATCCCCAAGACAACATTCAGAACAAGCTATGGTTCGGATGAATATATTGTCATGTCTTTCGGCCTTGTCAATGCTCCTCCAACGTTCTCTCGCATGATGAACTTCATCTTTAATCCTTACACAAATGATTTCGTCCTGGTGTATCTCGATGATATCTTGGTTCTTTCCAAGAATATGGAGGACCATGCCAAGCATTTGAGATTGGTGCTTGACAAACTCACAAAGCATCAATTCTATGCGAAGTTTTCCAAGCGTGAGTTCTGTCTTGACGAAGTTCTTTACCTTGGTCATATCATCTCCGCTAAGGGCATCACTGTTAATCCCGAGAAGGTGTCTGCAATTGTGAATTGAGAACCTCCTCAGAATGTCAAGCAGCTCCGCAGTTTTCTTGGGCTTGCAAGTTATTGTCGAAGATTCGTTGAGAATTTCTCTAAGATTGCAAAGCCTCTTTCCAATCTTCTTCAGAAGCATTTCAAGTATGTCTGGACGCCTGAATGTGACGTTGCTTTCAACACCCTCAAAGAGAAGCTGGTCACAGCTCCTGTCTTGACTCCTCCTGATGAATCCAAGCCATTTGAAGTTTTCTGTGATGCTTCCTTACAAGGTCTCGGTGCTGTGTTAATGCAAGAGAAGAAAGTGGTGGCTTATACCTCTCGTTAGTTGAAGCCCAACGAGAGGAACTACCCCACTTATGATCTTGAGTTGGCGGCAGTTTTTCATGCATTATTAACGTGGAGACATCTCTTGTTGGGAAGGAAAGTGGACATCTTCACATATCATAAGAGCCTCAAGTACATCTTCACTCAACCCAACCTCAACCTCAGACAGACTCGATGGGTCGAAATGATTCAAGAATACAATCCAAATATTGAATATACTCCAAGCAATGCCAATGTCATTACAGATGCTTTGAGCAGGAAGGCTTACTGCAACAGCTTAATTCACATGCCCTTCCAACCGGACCTTTGTGAAGCTTTCCGCAAACTGAATCTCCAAGTTGTTCCTCAAGGCTTTCTTGCCAACCTCCAAGTCTCTCCTACTTTGGAAGATCAAATCCGTGAGGCACAACTCCTGGATTCCATGGTGAAGAAGGTGAAACATGGGATTGCCAAGATCCAACCCAAATACAAGTGCTATCGCATTGATGACAAAGACACTCTATTCTTCTAGGACCTGTTTGTGGTTCCTAAAGATGATCTAAGGAAAGTCATTATGAATGAGGCGCACAATTCCCTTCTATCCATTCATCCTAGAAGTACGAAGATGTACCATGACCTCAAGCAGTCGTATTGGTGGACTCGAATGAAGTGAGAAATTGCTCCATTCGTGAATGAATGTGATGTCTGCAGAAGGGTGAAAGCAGAACACCAACGGCCAGTTGGTCTCCTCCAACCTCTTGCTACTCCCGAATGGAAGCTTGACCATATTGAAATGGACTTCGTTACTGGATTTCCCAAGTCCAAGCATGGAAATGATGCTATCTTCATTGTCATCAACAAGCTTACAAAACTGGCACATTTCCTTCCAATCAAAGAATCTATCACAACAGCTCAGCTGGCAGAGCTATACACCTCCACGATTGTCTCCTTGCACGACATTACGCAATTGATATCTTCAGATCGTGGAAGCATTTTCACCTCCAAGTTCTGGGACTCCTTCCAGAAGGCCATGGGCACCAACTTTCTCTTCAGCATAGCTTTCCATCCACAAACTAGTGGCCAAGTCGAGCGAGTTAATCAAATCCTTGAAGATATGCTCAGGGCTTGTGTCATTTCCTTCGGTATGAAGTGGGAAGATTTTCTTCCGTATGCCGAGTTCTCATACAACAACAGCTTCCAAGCGAGTTCGGGCAAGGCCCCATTCGAAATCCTCTATGGCAGAAAGTGACGTACTCTTCTCAATTGGTCAAAGACGGGTGAACACCAACTTCTTGGCAACGACTTAATCACAGAAGCTGAAGAAATGTGTAAAGTCATCTGTAAAAATCTGAAAGCCGCGCAATGGCGCCATAAGAGTTACTATGATAGCAAGCACCATGACTTGGCTTTCGAGATCGGAGACCATGTCTACCTCCGTGTCTCTCCAATGAAAGGTACTCGTAGCTTCGGTATCAAAGGGAAGCTTGCCCCTAGATACGTGGGTCCTTTCAAGATCATTGGCAAAAGAGGCGACCTCGCCTATCAACTTGAGCTTCCATCCAACTTCGCAAATGTGCATGATGTGTTTCATGTGTCATAGCTTGGAAAGTGCTTCAAGACTCATGAGTGCACCATCAACTTCGAACAGATTGATCTCCAAGAAGACCTGTCTTATCATGAGCATCCCGTTGCTATTCTTGAAGAAACCGAGCGCAAGACTCGCAACAAGTCAATCAAATTCCTGAAAGTGAAGTGGTCACACCATTCCGATCGAGAAGCCACCTGGGAGCGCAAGGATCACCTCCGTTCCGAATATCCAGAGTTCTTTCAGTCCTAGATCTCGGGACGAGATCCTCTCGTAGTGTTGGTACCTTGCCGCATGGAGCGAGGCTGTAACACCCGGGATGTAACTTGCCATATTTGTAACTCTGACTCTTGCCATTTTCGGCCTTAAGTCATGCGATTCCCTTCGTGGTTGGGTTTTGTCTTCGTTTTGCTTTTTGTTCATGTCATGCATTTCATATCATGTCATCATGTGCATCGCATTTCCATTCGTGTTCGTCTCATGCATCCGAGCATTTTCCCCATTGTCCGTTTCGCAATCCAACACTCCCACATGCACTGGCGCACCCCTCTTGTATCTTTTCGTGAGCGGGTGTTAAACGTTCTCGGAATGGACCGACATTTGCCAAGTGGCCTTGGTACACCACCGGTAGACCTCCTGTCAAATTTCGTTCCATTTGTAGGCCGTTTGATGCACCAATGGTTAACCGGGTAACTGCAAAGGCCTCTTGTGTGTTGCAGCCCAACACCCATCCAGAACAGCCCAATAACCCATCTAAACCATCTCCATGTCCTCCGTCGTCGGATCACGATTGTGTGGACAAAAACTACACCTCATTTGGACACTCCAAACTCCCTCTACCTATAAATATGGGCATCACCCCGAAATTTCGCATATGAAACGCTAGCCCCGCTCCCCTCCGCCGCCACACACGTCCGGTCCGCACTGGACCAAAACCCGTTGCCGCACCCGCGCCAGCCGCAGTGCGCCACATGGCCTTCCACTGCCATCTGCCGCGCCGGCCCGCTCGGCCCAGCGCGGGCCCCCGATGGCCCGTTCGCCAG
>NC_041382.1:493245258-493247811 GCF_002162155.2 Triticum dicoccoides
CCCCCCCCGCGCCACGTCCGCCGCCGCCGTGCCGCGTCCTCCACCGACCGGCGCCATCTCCGCCTCGCCGCCCTTCTCCACCGGCGCCGCCCCGCACCGACAACTCCGGCGCCCTCTCCCTCACCTCCGGCCGCTGTCCTCTTCTTCCCCGTCAAGTCCAGCGACGAACCCCGGCGATGCTCGAACCATGTGCAAACCCTAGATCTAGATCTGGGAGGTGAAATTTCGTCTAAGTCTTTTGCTCTGTGACATTTTCAAGCCTACTTCATCATGCTCTATCTCCATGACCGTGACTCCGATTCATGCATATGACATGTCGAATTGTTCATCCCATTGAGCTCTTCACGTTAGAAGCATTTCCATACATTGTACTACCCATTATGATGCCATTATCATTGATGCAAGAGTGCTATAAAATGTTAACTGCTGGTACTTATTAGATCATGAGGTTTTGTCATTTTTGTCGCATTTGATGTGTGCATTGTTTGAGCATGAGGTCTACATGTGTTTTGAACTAAATCATGCCATATTTACAGAGGTGCAAGCCTTGTATTTTTGTGATATATGTGGTGACTAGCACAAGCATGCAAAGTAGGCTCCATAATGTTGCTGTTTTCAGGGACTTAGGATTTTGCTAAGTCCTTTTCCTGCTGTTATTGTGATGCCATGTAAACTTGATGCTACAGTGAGATCCATGCTTATTTTGGGATACTTCAGTAAGGGTGTTTTGAACATGTGGTTATGCTCAATCCATCCATGCCCCTGTTTACAATTATGGAGTTGTCTGGCATGTCCTTTTCTTGCTCTACTTTTGCTATAAAATGTTCCTGGTAGAATGTTAACATGTTAATCAATATTTCCATGGTTGTTGCTAGTGATCCATACATCCTATGAACTTGATCTTGCCATGGTTAGCTTCATGAACATGTTATATTGCTATTTGGTATGCTTATATCGTCATGGAATGCTTTGTGGTGAGTGGTTTGCGCTCGCAAAGTGGCTATCATAATTCTGTTTATGCCATGCTCCGTTTTTCTGATAAGTCTGAAACTGTTAATAAAACTTGTTATGTGTACATGGGTGCCATCATATTTTCTGTGCCTTTCTGGCTCATGATCATTAAGGAACTTTTGATCTATGCTTCTAGCAGAAACATGCCATGCCTTGGTGTGCTATGATATGTTCCTGTAGCATGTTGTTTGCTTGCTCTAAACATTGCTCCTGATGTTGTTTTTGACATGTTAGTATTTTCACTAAGTCTGTGATACTGATATCTTTTGCACTTTTGCCATGCTTGTTTGAACCTGCTCTTGTGTGATTTAGTCGTAGCTCAGTGTTCATGTTTTGTCAGGCATCTCTTGTACATCGCTGCCATATGCTTTGTTTCTATGTTGGAGCGCAGTAGCTTAGTTTCTTGTTGCATTGTAGATGGCATCATGCTGTTAATCGCAGAATAGCACCATTCTTGTTTTGCTTGCCATTTGCAAACCGTGCATCCGTTTCTGGTGATATTTATATCGATTTCAACCGAAATCATCTCATCTTTCCGTTGGCACACTTGGTTGGCCAAGTTGATGCCTTGATCATTCTTTCCCTTCCGGAGCACGCATATGCATTGCAAATCACATCTCACATATCACATGTTTTGCATCATGTTGTTTGTGCATTGCACCGTGATTGATTGTTGTTCCATTGCTTGTGTTCTTGCCTTGGGTAGAGCTGGAAGATGAGTACATGACTGAGAAACCTGTTGAGTACGCTAAAGAGGATCAAGCTTTCGACAACTCTGAGAACTTTGCAGTCAAGATGACCATACCCTCAAAATCATTTGTATCTTTGCTTGCTAGTTGTTCGCTCTATCGCTATGTCGCGCTACCTATGTGATGCCCGGGTAATTAAGCTACAGTGATCCTCTGCTAATGATGCCACGTCACCTTGTTTATAGTTGCTAATCTCGAGTTAGTTCGAAACCGATTCAAATTCAAATTCAAAAATAGGCAAACAATAAAAGTTTTCAAATATTAAAACTAAAATGTTCGGAGTGAACCAAATATTGCATAGATAATTATGGGGGGGAAACCACACATGTATAAAATGTTTAAATACAATGAGATGAATAAAACAGTAGTAAAAATGATCATTTGAATAACTTTTATAATTAATAAAATGTCAAACTAAGTTATTTGGGGTCTAGACTTTTTGTGACTATGGACTAGGTTGTAATACTAATTTAGATACTAAGTGTATGTTTTACTAAAATAGAATGCAACTACAATAAAGCAGGAAAGAATAAATAAAAGGAAAAGAAAACACAAAAACAGAAAAGGAAACTAACTAAAAAAAGGTAAAAAGAGACCCCCCACTGGACCCCTTGGCCCAACTGGGCCGGCCCATCCCGCACCTCCCTGGCCTATATGGCCCTATCCCCCGAAACCCTAAACCGCTACCCACCCCCACTACCCACTCCCCCCCACTCGCGCCCCCACTCCCTCTCCCCCCGATCCAATCGGGATCAGGCCCGACGCCGGCGCCGCCCCTCCCACTCTCCTCCGC
>NC_041382.1:493248304-493289634 GCF_002162155.2 Triticum dicoccoides
CGCGTCGCACCCATGGCCACGCCCCGCGCGCGCCTTGCCCTGTTCCCATGGCCCTCTGCCTTGCCTCGCCCCCGCGCTCGCTGGCGCGCACCACCGCCTGCTGCCATGGCTGCTGCTCGCCGCTGCTGATCCCCACCTCCGCTGCTGGCCTCGCCTCCGGTCGCCGCCCGCCGGCCACCCCAAACCCCCCTGCCCGTCGCCCCGCACTGCTCCTTCCGGCGCCCTATGGGGCGCCCGCTCGAGCCGCCCGGTGCCCGCACCCAGTGCCCAATTGGCCATAGGCCTATGACACATGGGCCCTGCCCAGAACGTTTTTTTAATAAAAAAATATATAAAAATAAAAATAATAAAAATAAATTAATAAATAAATAATAATTAATGAATTAATTAATTAACTTAATTAATTTTGATTAATTAAACTAATCAAATAACTAAACTAATTAAACTATTAGGTCGTTAATTAATCAGTCAATGACAGTGGGGCCCACCCCTAATTAATTCTGATTAGGTTAATTAAACTGGATAACTAAATGTGTCACTGACAGGTGGGACCCACCTGTCAGGTTGACCAGGTCAACTGCTGATGTGATGCTGACGTCAGCAAACACTGTTCTGGATAATGTTGATTTAAATAATTAAATAAATCCTAAAATTGATTTAAATCTTCTAAAATTAATATAAAATAAACCGTAGCTCGGATGGAAAAACTTTGTACATGAAAGTTGCTCAGAACGACAAGACGAATCCGGATACGCAGCCCGTTCGTCCGCCACACATCCCTAGCATAGCAAACACGCAACTTTCCCCCTCCGGTTCATCTGTCCGAAAACGCGAAACACCGGGAATACTTTCCCGGATGTTTCCCCCCTTCACCGGTACCACCTCGTACCATGTTAGGACACACCTAGCACCACGCTTTGTCATGTCTTGCATCGTCATGCATTTGTTTGCATTATATTTATTGTTTCTTCCCCCTCTTCTCTTGCTAGACACCGAGACCGACGCTGCTGCTACCCAGTACGACTATGGTGTTGACGACCCCTCTCTTCTCTATACTGCTTGCATTAGAGTAGTGTAGCATGTTACTGCTTTCCGTTATTCCTATCCTGATGCATAGCCTATCCTTGCTACTACTGTTGTTACCATTACCTGCTATCCTACTGCTTAGTATAGGATGCTAGTGTTCCATCAGTGGCCCTACACTCTTGTCCGTCTGCCATGCTATACTACTGGGCCGTGATCACTTCGGGAGGTGATCACGGGCATATACTATATACTTTACACAGTTACATTACCTATGATACTGTTTGGAGATGGGGGCTGAAGGGGCAGGTGGCTCCATCCCGGTAGAGGTTGGCCTGGGTTCCCGACGGCCCCCGACTGTTACTTTGTGGCGGAGCGACAGGGCAGGTTGAGACCACCTAGGAGAGAGGTGGGCCCGGTCCTGGTCGGCGTTCGCAGATACTTAACACGTTTAACGAGATCTTGGTATTTGATCTAAGTCTGGCTACTGGCCTATACGCACTAACCATCTACGCGGGGACAGTTATGGGCACTCGACGTCGTGGTATCAGCCAAAGCCTTCGTGACGTCAGCGACTGAGTGGCGCGCGCCGGATTGGACCGTAAGCCTGCTCTTGTATTAAGGGGGCTAGTTCTGCTTCCGGCCGCGATCGCAACGTGCAGGTGTGCAAAGGGCGATGGGCCCAGACCCCTGCGCCATAGGATTTAGACCGGCGTGCTGACCTCTCTGTTGTGCCTAGGTAGGGCTGCGACGTGTTGATCTTCTGAGGCCGGGCATGACCCAGGAAAGTGTGTCCGGCCAAATGGGATCGAGCGTGTTGGGTTATGTGGTGCACCCCTGCAGGGAAGTTAAACTATTCGAATAGTCGTGATCTTCGGTAACAGGACGACTTGGAGTTGTACCTTGACCTTATGACAACTAGAACCGGATACTTAATAAAACACACCCTTCCAAGTGCCAGATACAACTGGTGATCGCTCTCTCACAGGGCGACGAGGGGAGGATCATCGGTTAGGTTTATGCTATGCGATGCTACTTGGAGGACTTCAGTCTACTCTCTTCTACATGCTGCAAGATGGAGGTTACCAAAAGCGTAGTCTTCGAAAGGACTAGTTATCCCCCTCTTATTCCGGCTTTCTGCAGATCAGTCCACATATAATAGTCTTATTCTAGTTGATACCAATGCATACATATGTAGTGTAGCTCCTTGCTTGCGAGTACTTTGGATGAGTACTCACGGTTGCTTTCTCCTTCTTTTCCCTCTATCCCTTCTACCTGGTTGTCGCAACCAGATGTTGGAGCCCAGGAGCCAGACGCCACCGTCGACGACGACTCCTACTACACCGGAGGTGCCTACTACTACGTGATGCCCGCTGATGACGACCAGGAGTAGTTAGGAGGATCCCAGGCAGGAGGCTTGCGCCTCTTTCAATCTGTATCCCAGTTTGTGCTAGCCATCTTATGGCAACTTGTTTAACTTATGTCTGTACTCAGATATTGTTGCTTCTGCTGACTCGTCTATGATCGAGCTCTTGTATTCGAGCCCTCGAGGCCCCTGGCTTGTAATATGATGCTTGTATGACTTATTTTATTTGTAGAGTTGTGTTGTGATATCTTCCCGTGAGTCCCTGATCTTGATCGTACACGTTTGCGTGTATGATTAGTGTACGATTGAATCGGGGGCGTCACAACCTACCACTTGCTTATCGTGCCTCCCATATTGCCATGTCAAGCCTCTAACCCACCTTTCCTAGCAAACCGTTGTTTGGCTATGTTACCGCTTTTGATCAGCCCCTCTTATAGCGTTGCTAGTTGCAGGTGAAGTTGAAGTTTGTTCCATGTTGGAACATGGATATGTTGGGATATCATTACTATATCTTATTTACTTTAATGCATCTATATACTTGGTAAAGGGTGGAAGGCTCAGCCTTATGCCTGGTGTTTTGTTCCAGTCTTGCCGCCCTAGTTTCCATCATACCGGTGTTATGTCCCTTGATTTTGCGTTCCTTATGCGGTTGGGTGTTATGGGAACCCCTTGACAGTTCGCTTTGAATAAAACTCCTCTAGCAAGGCCCAACCTTGGTTTTAACATTTGCCACCTAAGCCTTTTCCCTTGGGTTGCACGGACTCAAGGTTCATCTTTATTTTAAACCCCCGGGGCCAGTGCTCATCTGAGTGTTGGTCCAAAACAGAGCCACTTGCAGTGCCGCCCGATGTTCCACTTAGCGACCCTCCCCGATGTTGGGGCTTCGGAGTACCCTCTCTAGTGAGTAAGCTGAGACGACATTGATGGGGTGGCCTTGAAAGTAGTGGCGTAACTTGCACGAGGCCATGAGGAGCGCGTGCAGAAGCTTCTGCAGCATGGGGTAGCGGGCCCGCACGTCTCATAATACCGTGCTGACGAAGTACACCGGGTGTTCGACGAGGGCGGAAGTGTTGGTGGAGTCGGAGATCTCCTGAGGCCTGGGCGCCTCCTAAGGCCGGGGGACCTCAGGAGCTTCGTTGCCCACCGGGGCCACCGCAGCCTCACGAGTCCCGTCTTGGTGTCACACCGTCCTGATTGAATGTGTAGTGCCATGTGGTGGGCTCTTGGCCTGGCGCTCTTCTCGGACGGCCACCATTGCTGCGCTAGAAGAATGAGGTGTGGCAGCCAGGTAAAGCACCAGGGCTCGAGAGGACGAGGCGCCACCATCACCGGTGGGCTGGTTAGGTATCTCTTGAGGTCTTGAAATGCCATGTCGGCCTCCGGAGTCCACTTGAACGGGCCCTTCTTCTTCATCAAGTTGAAGAACGGGAGGGCGTGCTCCCCCAACTTGGAGATGAAGTGCCCTAGTGAGGTTACGCAGCTCGTGAGTTCTTGCATTTCCTTGAGAGTTTGCGGCGGGCTCATGTCTTCTATTGCTTTGACCTTCTCCGGGTTCTCCTCAATCCCCCTGTGTGACACAAGGAAACCCCGCAGCTTGCCGAACGGGACACCAAACACGCATTTCTCCGGGTTGAGCCGCAGATCTAGCTTGCACGGGCTGGCAAAAGTCTCCTCCAGATCCTGAATGAGGGTCCTAGCCATCCGAGATTTTACCACAATGTTGTCGACGTAGGCTTCAGCATTCCTCCCGAGCTGTTGGCCTAGGGTGATGTGCATCAGCCGCTGGAAGGTCGCCCTAGCATTACGCAGCCCGAACGACATGCAGGTGTAGCAGTACACCCCGCACGGGATTAGGAATGTCGTCTTCTCTATGTCCTCCACCGCCATCTTGATCTGGTGGTAACCTGAGAAGGCATTTAGGAAACATAACAGGTCGCACTCAGCGGTGGAGTCGATGATCTGATCAATGCGCGAAAGCGGGAACGGGTCCTGAGGGCAGGCCTTGTTGAGGTTGGTGAAGTCAACGCACATGCGTTCCTTCCCGCCCTTCTTGGGCACGGCGACGGGGTTTGCCAACCACTCCGGGTATCGGACCTCACGGATAACACCCGCCGCCTGTAGCTTGCGGGTTTCCTGGACGATGAAGGACTGCTTCTCTATGGACTGTCGTCGCGCCTTCTGCTTCACTAGGTGCATATTGGGGCACACCATCAAGTGGTGCTCGATTACTCCCCTTGGGACCCCCACCAGCTGCTTGGGCTCCCAGGTGAATACCTCCTTGTTCGTGCGCAGGAATTTCACCAGTGCCTCTTCTTGGTCCCGGTCGAGGTTGGCGCCTACGGTGAATGTGGCTCCTAAGGCCCCGTCCTCGTCGACCGGCACCTGCTTCATCTTGGCCCGATCTTGGGAGAAAAATTGCTTCTTCTTGGCCGGCACAACCCCTTGGATCTCGGGTGCTGCTTTACCTGCGGGGCTTGCCACTGCCACAACCCTGAAGGCGAGCTTGAGGGCCATCAAGGCCTCCTTGGTGTCTCCAGCCACGATGAGGACATTGTTGCTCCCCGGCATCTTCATGAGGTTCTATGTAGGGTCAGTTGCTACCACGAACTGAGCCAGGGCTGGGTACCTGAGGATGGAGTTGTACGGGAGGCTGATGCGAGCAATGTCGAAGTCAATAAGCTCGGTGTGGTAGTTGTAGCGGGTGCCTGATGTCTACTACACAACCTTATTCTTGTAGACGTTGTTGGGCCTCCAAGTGCAGAGGTTTGTAGGGCAGTAGCAAATTTCCGTCTAGTGGATGACCTAAGGTTTATCAATCCATGGGAGGCGTAGGATGAAGATGGTCTCTCTCAAACAACCATGCAACCAAATAACAAAGAGTCTCTTGTGTCCCCGACACACCCAATACAATGGTAAATTGTACATGTGCACTAGTTCAGCGAAGAGATGGTGATACAAGTGCAATATGGATGGTAGGTATAGGTTTTTGTAATCTGAAAATATAAAAACAGCAAGGTAACTAATGATAAAAGTGAGCACAAACGGTATTGCAATGCGTTGAAACAAGGCCTAGGGTTCATACTTTCACTAGTGCAAGTCCTCTCAACAATAATAACATAATTGGATCATATAACGATCCCTCAACATGCAACAAAGAGTCACTCGAAAGTCACTAATAGCAGAGAACAAACAAAGAGATTATTGTAGGGTATGAAACCACCTCAAAGTTATTCTTTCCGATCAATCCGTTGGGCTATTCCTATAAGTGTCACAAATATCCCTAGAGTTCGTAGTAAAATAACACCTTAAGACACAAATCAACCAAAACCCTCATGTCACCTAGATACTCCAATGTCACCTCAAGTATCCGTGGGTATGATTATACGATATCCATCAGACAATCTCAGATTCATCTATTCAACCAACACAAAGAACTTCAAAGAGTGCCCCAAAGTTTCTACCGGAGAGTCAAGACGAAGACATGTGCCAACCCCTATGCATAAGTTCACAAGGTCACAGAACTCGCAAGTTAGTCACCAAAACATACATCAAGTGGATCACGTGAATATCCCATTGTCACCATAGATAAGCACATGCAAGATATACATCAAGTATTCTCAACTCCTAAAGACTCAATCCAATAAGATAACTTCAAAGGGAAAACTCAATTCATCACAAGGAGATAGAGGGGGGAAAACATCATATGATCCAACTATAATAGCAAAGCTTGTGCTACATCAAGATCGTGCCATATCAAGAACACGAGAGAGAGAGATCAAACACATAGCTACTAGTACAAACCCTCAGCCCCGAGGGTGAACTACTCCCTCGTCGTCATGGAGAGTGCCGGGATGATGAAGGTGGCCACTGGTGATGGATCCCCCCTCCGACAGGGTGCCGGAACAGGGTCCTGATTGGTTTTTGGTGGCTACAGAAGCTTGCGGCGGCGGAACTCCCGATCTAGGTTATTTTCTGAGGTTTGGGGATTTATAGGAGAGGTTGGCATCGAGAACAAGTCAGGGGGCCCCACATAGAGTACACGAGGCACAGGGGCATGCCCCATGGGGGTGGGCGCGCCCTCCACCCTCATGGGGCCCATGGGACTCCCCTCCGACAACTCTTCGTTCCAGTATTTTTTATATTTTCTAGAAAAATCTCTGTTGATTTTCAGCGCATTCCGAGAGCTTTTATTTCTGCACAAAAACAACACCACGGTAGTTTTGCTGAAAATAGCGCCAGTCCGGCTTAGTTCTAACCAAATCATACCAAAATCATGTAAGAATATTATAAACATGGCATGAATACATCAAAAATTATAGATACGTTGGAGACGTATCAGTGCCGAAGGTGACGGGGAGGCGGATCTTCCCTAGGGAGCTGGTGGAACCGCCGCCAACTCCAGAGAATGGCTTGGTGTGACGGAGCCGGCCGTGCGGTACATGGAGCCAGCCGAAAGGTTCCGTGGAGAGTACATTGAGGCCAACCCCACCATCATTTTGGGTCTTCGTCACCACCACATTGCAGATGGTGGGCGTGCAAAGCATCGGGATCATGCCCGAGCCAACGGTGGTCGCCGGATGGTCCCCTGAGTCGAAGGTGAGGTTGGCCTTGGGCGCCGCCCATCCTGGGGAAGGTCCCTGCTGCACAGAGGCAGCTCCCATTTGGCGTAAGAACTGCTTGAGGTGGCGATCTGAGGGTGGTTCCTGCGAGCCACTGAGGATGGCTACAACAGCGAGGGGTGCTGGTGCTGCGAAGCGCATGATGAAGAGACCGCGCAGCTCCTCCCAGGAGGCTACTGAGGATCCTGGCAGGCTGAGCAGCCAGGCGCGTGGCATGCCAGCCAGGGCCATGGGGAACCAGTTGGCCATGACCCTGTCATCTCCTCCGACTTACCGTACGGCCTCCTTGTACACCAGCAGGAAGCCAGCTGGATCCGCCGCGCCACCGTAGCGAGGCGACATATCCGACTTGAACTTGTGCGGCCACCGCACCTGTCGTAAGGCGGGGGTGAAGGCCCAGAGGCCTGTGGCGCCTCTGTGCGTGCCCGTCGATCCAGTCGGTTGGGTGGCGTCTGCCATGAGGGCCGAACGGAGAGACAAAGCGGGCGGAGGGGCAGAACGATCGGAGAGGCGGAGCTCCGGTGCACCGCTACCTGGCGCGCCAGATGTCGGATTATGGGTTCCGGCAAACCTTTGTGAGGTTCGAACTCTGGGGCGCGCACGAAGAACACTCTCTTCCTCGCTCGCTCGCTGAACGATTCCGCAGCCTAGCTCGATGAACCCAAAGAACACGAGACACGAGGGTTTATACTAGTTCGGTCGACCTTGCGGTATAATACCCTACTCTAGTTTGTGGGTGTATTGCCTCGAGGGGCTGAGGATGAACTAGTACAATGGATGTATAGCCTCAGGAGGTGAGGTGTTCTTGGGCTCGACGATCTGGTGAGCCCGCTCGGGTGGAGTGAATCTGATCCCCCCTCTATGGTGGTGGCTAGGTCCTATTTATAGAGGCCTTGGTCCTCTTCCCAAATGTTTAGGCGGGAAGGGATCCCACAACTGCCAAGTTTGAAGGGGGACAACTAGTACAAGCTATCCTGACAAAATGTGGTCTTCGCCTACCAAAGGTGTTCTGGTGGTGATGCTGTTGTGGGCTCCGCGATGACCTTCGTCCTGCCGTCCTGGGGGTCTTGGTCTTGTTGCACCAATATGGAAACCTTTGCCAGATGCCTCGGGACCCCGCGCCTGCGCTTGCCTCCTTAGCACCAAAGAGGAAACTGGTACACTGCGCCCTCTGGCGCCCGCCTGGCCTTGTTCATCATCGCTCACATCACGTGAACCTCGCGAGGTGCTCCCTGCATAGATATCTCCGCTCCTCAGGAGCCAACCTAGAGAGGCTGCCCCTAGGGAGGTCTTGGTGTCATCCGCCTCGCGAGGCTTGGCCCCTCGCGAGGGTCTTGAGTTGTTGCTGCTAAAGATGGGCCGTACCAGGCCGTTGGTGGAGCTACGCTCTAGGCTGCAGGCAGGCAAGTCTAGGCACCCCCGGTCCTAGAACGCCGACAACCACGCCGGGTGCCCGCCCACGAAGAGGAAAGCTGCTGGGAGGTCTAGCGGCCGCAAGAAGGTGCCCCAGCGCTCCCTCCACCACCAGGTCAATACCGCGTGCCGCCTGCAATGGGGGCGCGTGAGCACCCAGACCAGGCTCCACCTCCTCGGAGGGCTCTGGTGACCACAGCAGGCCGGCGCGCCTTCACCCCTGAGCTGCACAGCATCGTCTGGCCAGGGAAGTTCAAGCCCGACTTGCCACCATGCTACGACGGCACCCCCAACCCTACGGAGTTCCAATAGCTCTATGAGTTGAGCATCGATGCGGCCAGCAATGATGAGAAGGTCATGGCGAACTGGTTCCCCATGGCCCTCAAGGATGGCGCGCGCTCGTGGCTCATGAATCTACCCGTGGGATCGATCTCCTCCTGGGGTGAGATGCGCGAGCATTTCGTCGCCAACTTCTAGGGCATTCGCGACCGCCCGCCTGCCGCAGGTGACCTGCGACGCATCAAGCAGCAGCTAGGGGAGACCCTGCAGAAGTACATCCAGCGCTTCAATAGCGTTCGCCTTAAGATCCCCAAGGTTTCTGTCGAAGCCATCATCTCGGCATTCTCCGATGGTGTCGGTGATGTCAAGATGAAGGAGGAGCTTGCCATCCATGAGGACATGTGCACGGCTCTGGAGATGTTCAACATGGCTACCAAGTGCGCAAGATCTGAGGAAGGGCGCCTCTCCCTCCTCGGAGTCCCAGCGGCCGACCAAGAAGACAAGAAGGCCAAGGCCAAGGACGTAAAGCGCAAGGGGGCTGCCGTGCTTGCGACTGAACCAGAGTTGAAGCACGACTGTGACCACCCAGAGTCGTCCAAGGCAGTCGTCCATTTTGTGTCTTCCACAACGTACACATCCACAACACTGACGATTGTCAGGAGCTCAGGGCCATTCGCAACGGGTGCCTCGGTCGTCGCCCCGAGCGCAATGATCGAGGCCCCCGCCAGGAGTGGCATGACCAGCCTTGTGAGGATTGCTGGCAAGGCCAGCCTCGCGAGGGTGCCTGGAGAGACCAGCCTCGTGAGGACCGCCCTTAGTGCAATGCCGGCCTTCCTCCGCTGCCACCACCACCAAGAAGGAACGACAACCACCACCAGGATGAGGGGGCTAGGGGATTCCAGGAGCCTCGTGCCATCGCCTGCATCTTGGGTGGCGCTTAGGCCCCAGCCTCCCACCACGTCTTCAAGCAGTTCGCTCGTGAGGTGAACAGGGCCCTCCCCAGGCTCAAGGCCACATGTCCGCTCAGGTGGTCTAAGTGTAGCATCACCTTTAACTCATCCGACCAACTCAAGTGCGCGGCAACTGCCGGCGCCCTCCCGATGCTTTGCTCGCCCGTCATCAGCAATGTCCTTGTCACCAAGACCCTCATAGATGGTGGTGCGGGGCTCAATGTTCTTTCCATCGAGATGTTCGACCGCCTCCAAGTGTCATATGATCAGCTGCAACCCACCAAGCCCTTCTCAGGAGTGACCGATGGCTCCACCACCCCGATAGGGCAGATCCACCTCCCTGTCACCTTCGGCCAACGCGACAACTACCGCACCGAGCTCATCGACTTCGACATCGCTCACATCCTCCTCCCGTACAACGCCATCCTTGGGTATCCAGCCTTGGACAAGTTCATGGCAATGATCCACCACGGCTACAACATCCTCAAGATGCCAGGGAACCATGACATCATCACGATCGCCTGCGAGGAGAAGGACGCGGTGTGCTCCCTTGAGCGCGCCTATCAGGCTGCGGAAATTGAAGACCCAGACAGCGAAGGCGCCATCTACCCTCCTGAGGTTGTCCCCAAGAAGAAGAAGCAGCTACTCCACCAAGAGCCTCAGGAGAGTAGACTCTCTAGTGGCACCACCATAGGATCTGCGCCCACGGATGGGGCGCCTCCCTCTCGCGCATAGGAAGGCGTGCCCGGTGCCATCCTCAGGCTGGGCTCGGGGGCTCTCTTCTGGAGGGCCTCTGACTTCGCCAATGTCACAAGGGAGGCACCCGGGCACCACATGGAGGCATGCTTCATCGCATGCTTCCCTCACGAGGGCACAAGACACATGGTGCCAGGTGCTAAGGAGTTCATCACCAAGACGATCGAGGAGCTTCAAGAGGCGAGAGCCATGCGTGGCGACCATCGCCTACCACCTTGCGCGACTCCTTGTCCTGGCGAGGGCAACGAGCTACGCGTCTGCATCAACATCCCAAGGCTCAACAGAGCTGCATCTCAGGAGCGCTTCTGGCCTTCGTGCGCTGGTCGGTGTGAGGGCCCACCTCATAGCTATGTTCGCATGCCTTTTGGCTTACCGAACGCGGCTGTCACGTTCCAGCGTCGCCTACGAACATCATCGCTCCTTAGGAGGCCAGGCACCACATGGTCCTAGCGGAGGTGGCAATGGTTCTCCGCGAGCCTCCCAAGCCTCCAGAGCCTCCCGAGGTTCAGTACCCAGGCGGCTCGTGAGAAGCAACTTCCTCAGCACCTGTCTTTAGCTACTCCATCATCTCCCCCGCAACGGTGTGGGTGACTCTTTCCGGTTCATTCAGTTGGGGGCGCCCCTCGGGCTACATTATCCCCAGGTCATGTGGGCATGTCCCTGCGACAAGTATCCTTTCATGCCTTTGATTTACTTTGTTGGGGGTGCCCCTCGGGCTGCATTATCCCCAGGCCGCGTGGGTCTGTCCCTACAACATGTATTGTTCTTGCATCTATCAGGACTAGCTTTACCTCCTCCCTTGGCCTTGTGTTGTCTTATGATTATCACCCGCTCACCTAATTGATTATTACCCTTCATGGCCTCCGCGTTGCTAACCGGTCTCCTATTCATCCCGCAATAGGGGCTACACATGCTGGCATGTCGCTTGTGCTTGGGTCCGTCCCTACAACGCTAATGAACCTGTGAGATCGAGCTCTGGCTCGCGGCTCGCTCCGCGCATGTCACCTCACCAGATCCTCCGTGTCTTGATCTTCTTGCGGACAGATCAGTGGCAGGACATCGAACGTGATTATGAGTTATGTTCTCCTCTCGGACTAACCCGCAGGAATCTCCGGAGCTTAACTACAGGCGTCCCCGCCAACCACCCCCTTTTTTACACGATTCGCTTGCGTGTTAAAGGAGGGCTCCTGAGCATCGCGCCTCAGGGGCTCTTACTGACTCTCCAGCCCTCACCCCTGGCCTTGACCACAACATCGCGACCTGGCATACCAGCGGCGGCTGAGCCTCGCTCGAGGGTCGGGACTCGAGGACGCCGATCATTCAGACGAAAGAGGAAAGGGGAGGCCGGAGTGGCCCTACCTAGTAGAACCACCGCTGAAGCACAAATCGGGCCTTGCGCAAGGAATCATCATAGGCTTGCCGAAAGATAAGTCACCCATGCATAATGAAGTGAATCTCTCCGTCTGAAGTCCTCCGCTCTCATAAAGTCGCTCTGGCAGTGCTGTTTCCCTTTTTGGCCTCCAGGGAGCTGCTTGCACACCAAAGGGGACCTCTCGAGCATCATGCCTCGGGAGCTCTCACCGGACCTCGGGCCACTCACCTCCTGGCCTTGACCACGGCATCGCGACCTGGCATACCAGCAACGGCTGAAGCCTGCCTGGGGACTGGGACCTGACGATGTAGAGCACTAAAGCTACCGCAAGAACGAAAAGGGAGAGTGATGCCAGAGCGAGACATGCAACCGCAGTCTCATGTTAAAGAACAGTAGACATTGGAGCAAAAGAATTACAGGTTTTTTACATACCCCCACGGGGTTCGTTTCGATTCCTCGAAGGGAACAAAAGGAGAACAGCTTCAATAAGCCTCAACTACGGACACCACCACGGACGCCATCATCAACAGTGGGCCACATGAGGCCGACGCCAACCCCACCTAGATCACCGTCAGCGTCGGATGCAGGTCGCTGCCGCGCTCCGAGCACGACGAGAGCTCGAGGGCATGTAGCTGTCGTTGCTCAACTCCGGAAACTCACTAGGCTCGGGAGAGTCGCTGGACTCCTAGAGTCGTCACTATTGCTGGAGGAGCTGGCAGCAGGGCCAACGGCAGGCCCTGCACCCGTCGCCTCACCACGTTGACGGTCTCCTCCGGGGCAGCACTCCAGGCGGTGACCTTCCTCATCGAAGACCTTGAAGAACAGTGTGGAAGCACCGTCATACTCGAAAATGGATGGCGAGGGCCCCCTCCGCGCGGCAAGCGCGGGCGACCTCGCCCCATTCGCTGGTTTGAAGATCTTGACAGGGGAGACGACCTCGACCTCCGCCCCCGTGGCCAGACCGCAACACCCGGCGTGCTGCAGCCATAGCTCGAGCACCCCCCCAGCGGCATCTCTTCGGCGAAGAAGTTCTGGAACCGGATCCACGAGTGTGGTGGCATCGCCGTCCACATCACGAACTCACGTGAGGAGCCTTCGGCGTGGGTTTGCAGGCCGGGCGGCCGTGCAGCCCCAGCCTGATCCCCGCGGCCACGGCCCGCACGACGTGGAGCATTGCCGCCTTCTCCCAAGCCTTGCGCCCGAGCGTACAGAGGGAGAGGGAAGCCAAGTGGCAGCTGCTCGTACCAGGGCCGCGTCACTTCCTACCTCTCCCCGGCGTCGTGAGGGCGCCGGGACCTCTTCTTCGGTGGGAGCAGTTTAGGCTCCCCAAGGGGGGTATTTCCTTTTTCCACTGTAGAAAACGTCCTAATCGGTGCCATGGGTGCTACGGCAAGTCAGCAAGATGGAGGGACCAGGAGGAAGAAGCAGAAGCGGGCTGCGAGAACACAGAGATGAGCAAGGGGGCTCCGCCCCTTCCCTCATTTATAGCCAGGAGGAGGCCAACCGCCGGCCTCCACGATCGCATGTAATGATGATTTTCCTTTGCATGCAGCAGAGTCTCGTCAAGTCGAATGGTTGCTAAGGCAGCATGGGGAAGCGGAGGCGGCCACGTCCCGTCAATCGCCACGCGTTGACCAAGGCCGCATGCGGTTGGGGCCCGCGACGCTCCGCACTTGCCATTTGGCTTTTCCTCAAAGCCAAGTTCGAGCACGCCTTGGGCCCGGGGGCTACTGTCAGCGTCCTGGGAATGGGGGTACCCAGACTTGCCTACCTGTGGCCGACGGCGTGGCTCCATCGGTGGACCGGTACGACCCAGTTTCAGCGGCAATGAGTCATGACCCTGGGGCCAAACCTCGTGAGGCGGACAACACCAAGACCTCCCTGGGGGCGGCCTCACTAGGCTGGCTCCCGAGGAGCGGAGATATCAAGGCAAGGTGCACCTTGTGAGGTTCACATGACATGAGCCATGACGACCAAGGCCAGGAGGGCGCCCGTGGGCGCAGTGTACCAGTTTCCTCTTTGGTGCCAAGGAGGCAAGTGCAGGCGCGGAGTCCCGAGGATTCAAGAAAAGCTTTCCATATTGGTGCAACGAGACCAAGACCGCCAGGATGAAAGGACGAAGGTCATTGCGGAGCCCACTCCAGCGTCACCACCAGAGCCTTTGCATGCGAAGACTACTTTTGTTAGGATAACTTGTACTAGTTGTCTCCCTTTGAATTTGGCCGTTGTGGGATCCCTTCCCGCCTACATTTGGGAAGAGGACCAAGGCCACTATAAATAGGACTTAGCCACCACCATAGAGAGGGAGAGATCCATTCCACCCTAACCACCTCACTAGCTCATCGAGCTCAAGAACACCTCACCTCCTGAGGTTGTCCAACCACTGTACTAGTTCATCCTCAGCCCTCGAGGCAATCCACCACGAAGCTCGAGTAGGGTATTACACTGCAAGGTAGCCCAGACCAGGATAAACTGTTGTCTCCCTTGTCCCTCGGGTTCGTCGAGCTAGGCTGTGGAATCATCGGGCCTACAAGTTGGGAAGAGGGAGTTATTCATACGCACCCCAGTGTTCAAACCTCTAAAGGGTTTGCAGAACCCCGAATCCGACAGTTTGCTATTAGGGAATGCAACGGAAACGGTTAGCCAGATCTAGGTGTGTGTGATATACGGCATACGGTTCTCTCGGACAAACTATTTTCGATTAGGGAACACAATAGAAATAGATCAACTTAACAACATGTGTGTGATATGCGGCATACAGTTCACATAGATGAACTGTTTGTGATGAGCCACATGAACACAAATGATTCATGTAAACAAGATGTGTGTGATATGCGGCAAACAGCCCACTCGGATGAATTGTTTGCGATGAGAAATTATAAAATAGACGGTTACTACAGTTAATTCGTGTGCAATTCTATGTGTACAAAAAACATTGAAAAAATGCAAACTAGTTGCTTGTGGTGGCTAGGAGCATCGCACATGATGCATCTACGAGTACTCATATGCGATGATTAGTAAGTTACACATACATTTCCTTATGTTAACACGTGTGTGATAGATAACACGTCACACCGCATACAGTATTCGGGTTGTGTGCTCCACTTAGTCTTCCCGCACTCCAGGGAAGGCTTCCACGCTCGAGCGAATGCTTCCCGCGGTCCAGATGGGTGAATTGTAAAATCCCCGCCTCTTCCCTCATCAGTTTCCCACCACCAGCTAATGGCTTGTTGCATATAACCCAGTCGGCAACGCACCATCGTGACACTGTGCGCAGATCTAGTCCTCACCCATCTACCATTAGTTATTCCAAGCATGCCAGGCAATGACCAAAGCTTCGACGTTGACCCATACTAGTGTTACATCTTCAGCGAGGAGAACAAGCCGGAGCAGGTCCAGGATCAAGAGCTTCATCAACTGGTGTAGGCACCATGGCCCATCGGCAGCGATATTGGCGTGACAGTCATTGGGCGCACAATCGGCATATTGTAGAGGAAGTGTGATGAGAAATTTTCCATCCACCGTGCAAAAGATCCAGAGCTACTTGGCGGTATGATCGATGACCCACCCGAAGAGCCGCCGTCACTAGTGCTCATCGAGAGCCTAATGCACCACAAAGAATGGGTAGAGGACCTCTGTGATTCAGTCAAGACACAGCCAGCCTGCGGTTTCATCGCTGCCGACAGCGGCCATGTCAACCTCGATCCCGACAATGTGGTGGCCAGGCTTGGCGGAGTTGACGTCCCCAACGAAGTAGAACATCGCCAACGTGGTATCTTGAGGATGCAGGTGATGGACATAATTTGCTACCAGGCCAGAGAAATGGAGATGGAGCGGTAGATGTCATGCGCACGATTCCACACTGTGAAGCTCTTCTGGAAGAGGCCCAACAGCCCCAAGAGCCTACCAGCTCCAGTAGCTTTGTAAGCAAAGGCAGGTCGGGACACTTGGAATGAACAGCCGCAAGGGTGCTATGCTGATCATGGAGTCTGAGAAGACCATCGTCGGAAGGCCGCCAGCTCAGCCTTTTAGCCAAAATTTTATTATAATTGTATGGATAAGTAGGCCGTGAGTGTTTTGGGCGTTGCCGCATGTGGCATTTTATATTATCCTGAATATGTAAGACAATTATTAACTATTGCCATTGTAAATTTGCCTCAACGGCGAGCAGAGTGCGCAGATACACCGGAGCGGAGCGCCCTGTGGCCGCGTCAATGGTCGGCAAAATGCGCGGACGGACGCGAGCATAGCGCGCCCCGGCCGCATCAACAACGAGAAAACACACCTGCATATTGCAATTCTAGTCAACCTTCTAGCACCCCCTGGGAGGCGCGACGGCACATCCATTGGACACGATGGTGATATCTCGACCGTGTGTGACAGTGGGCAGACACATACACGTACATCCGAGAACGCGGGCCCACGTACGCCATCCGGGGACCACTTCGGGCCTTCGATGCGTGGCACACGGTTTATCCATAAGAACCATTTGTGATGAGACAGAACAACAGAAATGGGCTTTGAGCCCAGAACCATCAATAAATTTTTACCTTGTTTCTCGTCATATTCCAGATTACAACGCAATATGTAATTGCAAGTCTGTTCACACTGATCAAACCTAAATGTGTTCACACTTAGAACCGGGCTATAAAAACTACTCACTTGAAAAGTACTTTACAGTTCCTCTTCACATCACCCACAAAACAAGTCGTTCCTGTCAAGTCGTTCTGCCATGACCGGTAGGAGGAGTTTCGGGTGGACATATAACCAGGGAGCAAATACCAAGGCCGCGGAAGCACTAGAGAGGTCCCGCCGGTATGCGGCAGCCGCAACACAGATATCCCAGCACGACACGGAGCCCTTGAATGTGCTCTCACCTGCATGCGAGGGCTCTCACAAGCGCACTCGCCGCATCGGCGATCGTGACAAGCTAGCATTGCTGAAGTCCTTGGCCAACGACGATGACGACATTCTCACTGGCCTCATTAAGCAGTAGGAGCTGGTCGACGGCTTGATGAAGCTTCTCGAGATCAACGATGCCTCGGTTGAGAAGGTGACCGGCCTCGTCGAGCAACTCATGGGTGACAATGCGAAGCTCTTCAAGGCACTCGCCGAGAAGGAGGAGGACGCCGCCGGCTAGAAGATGCTGCATGAGCAGAGTAGTGCCTCGGGGATGACATTGAAAGTGGTCATTGAGAAACTGATGGGTAACTTGAGGAAGCTCCAGATCGAGCACGAGCAGGAGGTGGAGGAATCCGTGGCTGCTTTCAAGCAAAGTCGTGAGGAATTGAAGAAGGAGTTGGAGGATGTCGTCGCCCGACGATCCATCGAGGAGTAGAGACAGTAGCGACCTAGATCGTTGTTTGCGATTTCCTTCTTCTCTTGCCCTCGTGTCTTTCGGGCTTTGCCGCATGTGGCATTTTAAATTATCCAGAATATGTAAGACAATTGTTATCCGCGCCATTGTAAATTTGACGTTGTATTATCCGTTACCATTTTATTTGTCGCCATATTATCCATTGCCCTATGTGGCATTTTAAATTATCCGGAATACGAGTTGAAAACACGAACAAAGCAAATGCTAATGTTGAACGGGGCCATGTGATCACAAGAAAACACCCTCCGTCTAGGTTCTTTAATTAACCGCGTGTTAAACAATGACTTGACCGCCATTAATGGAGAAGTTCTGAGCGAGGCAGGCGGCTGGTGGATGGAGGTCAAAGAGCTCGCTTCCCAGTGAACATGGGCGGCCTTGCTGCTCACACATGTCCCGTCGAGCCTGTGAGGTGGACATGATGCACGTGTCCCGTAGAGCCTATGCGGCGGACTGCTCGCACGCGTCCAGTCGAGCCTGCACGGCGAACTTCTTGGCGCTCGCCCTGTCTAATCAAATAGCTGCACGCACGCCACCGAGTATGGTTAAATTTTGGCACAAAATACAAAGATGACCAATGAACAAGGACATATGTAGTACTATCCCATAAGAAAAGAGGGACGCGTGACCGCACTTAAATGGTTACGGGAACACACATGGTTCATATAATACAACCATTTGCGATATTAACGTGTGAGCTATTTGTTTCAAAAGGACTTCATTGGCTATTATATGTGTGCGCCTTGTCTCAAACTGGACGATTTTTTTACCACGACATATGTGTACCATGTCATGAAATCATGCCAAGTTTCATGTTTTTTGGGTGAGTTTTTGATTTACTGGCATTTAAAAACCAAGATTCTCAATGTTTCATGACGATGAGATGTTTGTAATTCACTCCCATTCCTTCAATGAGACCTAAACATGCACCCAAAGACACATGTACGATTTCCCACCCATTTTGCTTCACTAGAGCATGCGCTTGTAGTTCAAATTTGAATTATGGACTACATTAAATGCCTAGAAAACTTAATTAATATATGGCCAAACGAACCCTGAACAGTTTCAAATATCAGCACGACACTCCTGTTATTCTATGTTGCCTGTAGAAAACAAAATTCAAGCCGAGAAGAGGTAGCGAATATCATTCCGCTCACAAGAGGGGCATGCTTCCCTACCAGAACCACGAGGGTTGCAAGAAGCTTCGGTTTGTAAGAGGCTTGTAATATAGCTTGGCCCAAATTGGAAAAAAAATTTACGACGACATATATGTGCCATATCATGACACCATGCCAAGTTTCATGATTTTCTGGTGAGTTTTGGATTTACGGAAATCGATATTCGCAATGTTTGAGGCCGAGCCAGGACGCCAAGACGGTTGAAGTCATTCCCATTCCTTCCATGAGGCCTAAACATGCACCCAAGGACACATGTGCGATTTTTCTAGCCATTTTGGTGAACTGGAGCATGTATTTGTAGTTCGGATTTGAATTATGGACATTAAATTCCTAGAAAACTCAATTAATGAATAAAAAAGTCAAACTAACCCTGAATAATTTCAAAGTTCAACGTGAATCTCCCATTGTTCCATGTTGCATGTAGAAGAAAATACAAGGCTAGAAGAGGGAGCGATTATCGTTTCGCCCACAAGGGGACACATTTCCCTATCGAAACCACGAGGGTTCTTGCGAGAGGCTCTGGTTTTTAAGAGGTTTCTAATAAAGCTTCGCCCAAATTGGACAATGTTTTTACCACGACATATATGTGCCATGACGTGACACGATGCCAACTTTCATGACTTTCTGGTGAGTTTTGGATCTATGGGGATTTAAAAACCGAGATTCCTAATGTTTGAGGACGAGCCAGGACGCTAGTACGGTTCTAATTCATTCCCATTCCTTGCATGGGACCTAAACATGCACCCAAGGACACATGTGTGATTTCTAGCCATTTTGGTGAACTGGAGCATGTATTTGTAGTTCAGGTTTGAATTATGGACATTAAATGCCTACGAAACTCAATTAATGTATAAAAAGGCCAAACGAATCCTGAATAATTTTAAATTTCAGCATGGATATCCTGTCATTCCATGTTGCCTGTAGAAGAAAATACAAGGCGACAAGAGGCAGTGATTATCGTTTCACCCACAAGAGGGACACGTTTCCTTATCAGAACCACGAGGCTTCTTGAGAGAAGCTCTGGTTTGTAAGAGGCTTGTAATAAAACTTGCCTCAAAATTGACAATTTTTCCTTGACATATATGTGCCATGTCATGAGACCATGCCAAGTTTCATGATTTTCGGGTGTTTGGATTTACGGGGATTTAAAAACCAAGATCCTCAATGTCCGAGGCCAAGCCAGACGCTGAGACAGTTGCAATTCATTCTCATTCTTTCCATGGGACCTAAACATGCATCCAGGGACACATGTATGATTTTTGTAGCCATTTTGGTTCAATAATTTGAATTATGCACATTAAATTAATGCTTATAAAATAATAATTATAATGTATAAAAGCCCAAACGAACCCTGAATATTTGAAGAAGTTCTCGTCAACTGTTTGTCACCCGTGGGTAAGCACTGTGCGCATGCATCGTGCTAGCTCACGGTTCCTTCTCTACTAAGTTTTCCATATTAATGTTGCTATATATCCAAACACGCTATCGTTTCCCGCCACTCCTCCCACCGGTTTACCGCATCTTCTCCAATCGGTTTCCCGCTGCCAGTGTTAGTGCTCATAGAAGGCTAGGTGGCGACACACCGGCCACGTAAATAGTGCACACAGTTTCTAAAAGCACAAACATGTGTGATAGTAGGGAGTAGGTCCCATAGGGTGACCAGTGTGAAATGCCTTAAAGGCAAGGAGGCAATTCTTATCAGCAAGGGACAACTTCCCATCCGCTAGCCTAGTCGAATAGAACACAGATGTTAAGCGTGCTTGGGCTGGAGTAGTCTCGGGATGGGTGACCCAATGGGAAGTTGCATATCTCAAGCTTCGTTTAAACGCTATGATACGATCATTATAGGCATTTATCACCTAAATGTCTCTATAGTGACTGTCGGTGTTCTGGGAACGGGGGTACCCAGACTTGCGTGCGTGCGGCCCATGGTGTGGCCCTATGGATGGCCTGGTACGGCCCAGCTTCATCATCAACAACTCAAGACCTGCGCGAGGGACCAAGCTTCGTGAGGCGAACGACACCAAGACCTCCACGAGGAGCGGCCTCCCCAGACTGGCTCCCAAGGATCGTAGATTCCTATGCAAGCCTCACCTCGCGAGTTTAGAATGACGTGAGCCATGACGACCAAGGCCAGGCGGGCACCAGCGAGCGCACATGTAGCGCTCAAGATGCGATTCTATCCCAATCACGTGATGAACTCATGATTGGGGAAAGCAGCATTTCGAGCGCATAGCAAGGTGGATATCATTACAACATACCATGTACTGAATAGATGAGAATACAAGATAAAGGCTTACACTCGCCACAAGCTACAACATCAATACAACAATTCATCAATATATAGCAATCATCATACAGAAGAGCAGGATCCGACTATGGATGAAATTGAACGAAAAAGAAGAACGACATCCACCCTACTAGCCCAGGCTCCCCCGACCTGGAACCTATCCCTTGATCGAAGTAGAAAAAGCAAAAGAACTCCAAACAAGCAAGCATCGCACTCACGTCAGATCATCGCATTGCATGTACCTGCAACCGTTGTTGTAGTAATCTGTGAGCCACGAGGACTCAGCAATCCCATTACCATGGATATCAAGACTAGCAGAGCTTAAAGGGGTATGAAAAGGATAAGTGGTGAGGTTTTAGCAAGCGACTAAGCATTGTATGGTGGCTAACTTGAGAATACAAGAATAAGATGAGAAACTATGCAACGGTCACAAACTAGTAATGATCAAGAAGTGATCCTGAACTACTTACGTTCAAACATAACCCAAACCGTGTTCTCCTCTCGAACTTCCCCGAAATGAGACAATCACGATTACGCACGCAGTTGGTGTATTTTAATTGAGTTTACTTCAAGTCATCTACAACTAGATATTAACAAATTCCCATCTACCACATAACCACGAGCACGTCTCTCGAAAGTTTAAAACCCTGCAGGGGTGTCCCAACTTAGCCCATGACAAGCTCACGATCCGCGGAGACAATCCTCCATCGCGGGACATACGATCAAACTCGGGATCCCGGTGCACAACATATTTCGACAATGTTAAAACAAAACCGGCAAGCCCTCCCGATGCACCAACCTAGCCTGATAGGAGTTGCACGGTCTCATTCTAAGGGTACACCGGATGAGTGAAGCGTACATGTATATACCAAATACCCCAAGTTGCCAAGGGGCGGCCCTGCACGGTGCTCTAGTTTGGACTAACACTCATGTGGAGCACTGGCCGGGGTGCTAGGCGGTCCCTATGCAAGTTTTAGTTATGATTAGGCAAATGGTAAAACCAATGTTGGGCCTTGCTGGAAGAGTTTTATTCAAAGCGAACTGTCAAGAGGGTCCCATACCCCTCACCATATTAGGGACGCAAAATCAAGGAACATAACACCGGTATGACGGAAACTAGGGCGGCAAGAGTGGAACAAAACACCAGGCATAAGGCCGAGCCTTCCACCCTTTACCTAATATATAGATGCATTAATTAAAATAAGGGATATTGTGATATCCCAACATATCCATGTTCCAACATTGAACAAACTCCAACTTCACCTGCAACTAGCAACTCAATAAGAGGGGCTGAGCAAAGCGGCAACATAGCTAAACAACGGTTTGCTAGGAAGGGTGAAAAAGGTTAGAGGCTGTTTCATGGCATATTGGGAGGCTTGATAAACAAGTGGTGGGTAGCGCAACATAGCGATAGCATCAAGACAACTAGCATATCAAAGAGAGTAATGGTATCCAAGGTGACAGTCATCTTGCTTGAAATCCCGCTAGGAAGAAGAACGAGTCCATGAAGTAGACGAACCGATGTAGTCGAACAGATCCTCACAATCACAATGTTACCGGAACTATCAAGGAGAAGCGCAACCGGAAAGAAGCAAACTTCATGGTAAACAACCATCACATAAACATGGCATGATGCACAAACAAGTATGATGCATGTCTGGTTTAATGATTCATGGAATGGAAAAGTGCAACAAACAGTACTACAAGTTAAGTGGAGCTCAATATGCAACGAGTTGCATATTGACGAAACACCACATCAATTATTTAGTTATCTACCGTTTATGTACCCAACAATATTAAATGTTGTTAAATATGGCAAGAGGTGAAGCACATTAAAAAACTACCTATCTATGCAAGTCTAAATGAGGCCGGAACACCAAAGAACAAGTCTAGAAAAATCCTCAAATGCATATTATGAATTTTGTACTGTTCTGCCCTAAACACAATTTTAGAGTTGTTAAACATGCAAAGTAGTGCCACCATGTTAAACTATGCATTTTCCACCCTGTTTACATATAAAGTTTATTAAATTCGGAGCTACGGTTATTTAGTTATTAAATAAAGCACTTTAGCATGTCATTATGCAAATTAAATGCAAACAACATTTTTAACATGGATGAAAGTTGCATATTGTGACACTAGATGAAATTCTAAGCATTTTTCATATTTAAAATTTTTACATATGATGCATGGTCATTTAGTTATTAAATTCATGAACAAGAAGGGTTTTTCTGCAAAACTGCAGTGCACTAGTTAATTAGCAAAGACGTTCTATGGGAAAAAACGTGACTCGGGCCGAATCTGACTGGCCCAACATGCACAGGAGAGGGGCGTGTGCTACTCACCCTGGGCCAAGGCCCAGCTCGATGAGGAAGATGATGGCTGGGCCAGACAGGGGCGAGGCCCGCGAGGCCGGGTTAACGGGCCCCGGGACTTGGCGCTGCGTCCGTTCCAGAAAGACGAGCGGGCGAAGCAAGGGACAGCAGCTAGCAAACAGGAGGGGCGCCTGCGGCAGGGACGGGGTCCTGCCAGCGGGATCCGACCATGAACGGGCAAGGGCGGCGGAGGCCGGCCGGATCTGGTGGGTGGCAATGGTGGGACTTGGCGAGGAGGTGACCCGCATGAAGCTTCTGCGAGGCTCCCATGGCGGCATTGCTGTCCAAGAAAAGAGAAATCAGGGAAGATGAGAAACGAGGCAGGAGGGAAGGAAGGATAGGGGAGGCGCGATGGGGCTCATCTTGCTAGCTGGTTCGGTCGCCAGCGGCGGCGCCGGACGACGAGGCGAGGAGGAGGATCACGGGGCAGGGGCTTGAGGACGGGCATGCTGCGGGAGGAGGAGGCCGGGAACGAGGCTCCTGCTCGATCTGGAGGTGGGCGCAAGGATGGTTCGAAGGGAGGAGGTGGAGGCTGCTAGCTGGATGGAGTCGATGGTGGTAGGGGCGAGCGCTGGTTGGTCTGGCGCTGAAGACGAGGTGGAGCAGTGGTTGCTGCGGGAGGAGATCCTGAGGAGGGAGGTGTCCGGGTGGAGGTAGTGGCGGCGGCGCGATAGGACAAGGGGGAAAATTTCTAGGGTTATCCAAAATGGACTAGGAATGGACTATATATATATACAAAAGCGGGATGATTTGGATCCTCCGATCGCGATCGGGCGGTCCGGAATAAATGGGTTAGGGAGTCCAAATAAGATAACAAAGATATTTTAGGGATGTTTGGGGATGATCCGAATCCAACGGTGACGAGTGCCCGGTTTGGGTTCGGGAAAGCTTCGGACGCGGGCGAGGGGTTAATGCACTGTGCAAAGAGGGGTTACGCGGACGTGGTCAAGTGTTTGGTTGGAGTCGGAATGGTCAATGGAGACAAAGCGGTCTGACAACACTGCCACAGAGAAGACAAGAAAGAAGAAAACGGTCTGGCAGAGACACGGAAGAAGCGGCAACCACAAACAGTTGCAAATTTTAAGAAACATGCGAATGCAATGCGAAAGATGACATGATGAATGCAACAAACAATTAATTAACATAGCTGACACACAAAACAAGGAAGGCATCTGGAGCGTAGGTCTTGGGGCGTCACAACTCTCCTCCACTTACAAGAGATCTCGACCTGAGATCTAAGGATGGCACCGGGAAGAAACGGAAGAGGAAGAGGTAAGACAAAGTTGCTTCTTTGACAAACGAGTGAAACCACAAACCATAAGAGGTTGGACAACTTGAAACAAAGAATACAATGCAGATGAACGAGATTGAAAAGCTCCGCTAGAAAAGAGGAACAAGGAACATTACAAGAACCTTGTAGGTTGAAACATGGAACATGAGCTCAATGAACCAATAAGAATATGCCACCACACCGGTTGGAACAAGATATACAAGGAACGAGAAAGAACAATTTCGGCAGCACTCCGGTTGACAAGAGGAGTAAAACTTGACAAGATGAAAAGAACTTGAAGAGGTGACACAACACTCCGGTTAAATGGATAAGCAAGGAAAAGATCATGATCTTGACACAATGAGACGATGGATCAAAGAGAGCAACATCACCATGCCTTCGGAACGAAAGAATAGAAGCTAGATTGATGGAAAGAAAAAGAACAGAGAAGAAAATGACAACTCCTTCCACAAATGAATTTGAAAAAAAACATCCTTACGAAGAAGGCTTGAACAAAGTTTTTGAAGAATCAAAAATCAAATGATATACTGCTCGTGGACTTATAAAACCATCTCAACTAGAGGTGAAATTCTGCCACTAATGGAAACAATTGGTTGGATTGAGATCAACAAGGAGACGAAGAACTTCTTTCACCGAGAGGATAAATGAAAAACTTGGGCTATTTATAAGCACCATAAATAGCAACAATCCTTAGTGAAAGCTTTTAGGTGAGATACAACCCAAGATTACTCCAACGAATAAATTAAGGGGTTGACAGGATCTCCTGAACAAAGAAAATGGTGGGTTTAAATATTTCATTCTTGACAAGTTGTGAATCATGAAACATGGAGGAAAATTGCCAAGAGTGACATAACACCACCTCAAAGATGAGATAGAAAGAAGTGCACTTCGGATGCAAGATGAAGAAAGTTTGAGCTCCTCCAACAAGAATCCTGATGAAAACTTCGAGAATGAATTAAATCCTTGATGAACCACCATGTAGAGCCTCATGAAGAACTCTGGCAACGAGAAGATGGTAGAAAATACGTGAAGGTTTGAAAGAATAAGATTGAAGCCTTGCAATGATTTAGCTGGAGCTTTGTGACTAGATAACTGAGAAAATTTGGAACTCCGAAAGAGAAATATGAACAACTTGAAACTGAGAATTTCCTCATCATGGACAAACTCCGAAGGATGAGATTAATCACTTGGGTGAAAGAAGAATAAGAAATATATTATGCTTATCCTTCATCAACTTAAATTGATGGCAAGTAATGGATTTGGCGTACTACTTATTCTCGTTGAAAGGATTAAGAGAGATAGAACGCAAACTTGAGGAAGGTATTCAACGAACCACCGGTAGGATTTTTGGAAAGAACAACTGAATTTAACCATAACAAAGGAAGAGGAATCTTGAATGAACCACCGTAAGAATTGAAAACAAACGAAGAAAAGTGAATGAATCACCGGGAAGAATTAGGAAACAACGTAGATACTTGAGGGAATTTAGATCCAATAGAACAAAGAAATCACGAGGTGACTAGAGAATACTTGAGCGATGCACCCGTCAGATTTGGAGAACAATAGCTGAAAGCTGAGAATGAATAATTCTGAGATGATGGTCTTCGGATGATCGAGAACGGAAAGCAACTCTTGAAATGCGTCGGATGGGTATGAAAAGAATCCCTGATGATCGGAGCAATTATGAGGATGTCATGAAGCTAGAACCATGAATCTTCAAGGGAACGTACCAAGATTTAGGAAAAATTCTTCTTCGGTCTTCAAATGTTGAGAATGATGAGGAGAAACACCACCAAATTGCTGAGACACTCCAGAATGAAGAATAGAATGGTTGAACCAACGATGAAAAGAATTTGAAAGATCTTGGAGAAGGGATATGAATGATGATAATTCATTC
The DNA here is from genome assembly GCF_002162155.2 of Triticum dicoccoides. Taxonomy (NCBI): domain Eukaryota; kingdom Viridiplantae; phylum Streptophyta; class Magnoliopsida; order Poales; family Poaceae; genus Triticum; species Triticum dicoccoides. The sequence goes on from NC_041382.1 coordinate 493,274,488, forward strand.
TTACATCAAACTTCGAAAATAATTTGAGAATAGCTCCGAAAAATTAGAAGAGTCAGGTAAGATCCTGGGAAAAAACTTGTGGGATAGGGCCCACTCAAAAGAAAACACCGTTGAAAAGATTGCTTGAAAAGAGAGATTGCACCAGTTAACTTAAATGGCTTGAATGAGATAACAACCTCGAAATAGCTTGAACGGATTGATAATGGAGACACAAATCTTCTGAGATATCTTCGGCAATTCAGATATGAATAGAGAGAGGTAAGAGGTGCACCAACATGGGAAAGCATTTGAGACGGGGAAAGTGTTATGATCAACACCTACAACTTGAATTGAATCCACCGGAAAAGAATACGAGAATGAAGAATGATAAACTTGAAGCTTCATGAGCATCTTCCTGTGAATCATCGGATAAGAACATTGAAAGAAAAGACTGAAGAGACTCCTCACAAATAAAAGGATACATAATTATGAAATCTGAATCCTTGAAGAAAAAGGGTGGGAGGGCAGGAAAACCAAAGACAACTTGGGATGGATGAAACAAACACCGTTGAGAAAACTTAGAATTGATCTCGTGAGTGTTGAAATGATCGGATCGACTTGAAGAGAAGCATGCTGGTTGGAAAAGAATTGACATGACAATCTCAATTATCATGAAGGATTAGTATTCACATAGAAATATGAGAACACCACTTAGGAAAGGTATGAAATCAACACTTGACACTAAAGCAACTCGAATACCACAACTCAAAATAAAACAATGGATTTGGCTTGTAGAATAAGCCGGAAACAAAGATATGATAGACCCCATATCGTATCATGTGTCTATTGGAAAGATATCCTACATGATACTTGAATTCCCACCTAAACACTCCCGAAACTTTCTGGTTATGCAATCTGGTGTTGGTGATACAGGGAGGAACAAAATATATCACACAAGTAACAAGCCCTACGCTCCAACTGTATCAATCCGTCAACACATAACCAAGAAAATTCTGGAAATCGTGTACCTCAACCTTCGAAAAGCATCAGTTATATGTGTTGTGGCAATACTCTTGAACTCCCTCCCGAGTACTGGGTGCCGTCGAGGTTATCTCACCACTAACTGCATAAAATGAATTTTCGATGTCGACGAGCTCAGGTATTCCAGAACTGCAACGATAAAATTGTGACGACAACACCCCGGAGCTCAACTCCCCGGGACACTGCCACAACCCTTAAATGTCAGGAGGCACCAAGAACAATGTTCTTGTCACAAGAATATCAGAACGATCCCAAGATACCAGCGTGAACCTAATTTTTTTTAGTGAAAATCAGGAGAGGAAAGTCAAAACATCTACGTCCAGAGTCCTCACCAGAGCGACGAAGGGGGCTGAGGAGTAAAAAGAATCCTACTCTCCGATATATATAATCCTAAGACTCAAAATAGTTTTGTTCTAGAATCAACAATGTCAGCGGTTCGATCAATCAAGGGAGCTCCTAAGGTCGGTAAGGCTCTCATACCAACTTGTAGTGCCCAAGATGCGATTCTATCCCAATCACGTGATGAACTCATGATTGGGGCACAACCGCATTTCGAGCGCATAGAAAGGTGGATATCATTACAACATACCTTGTACTGAATAGATGAGAATACAAGTTAAAGGCTTACACTCGCCACAAGCTACAACATCAATAAAATAGTTCATCAATACATAACAATCATCATACAGAACAGCAGGATCCGACTACGTATGAAATCAAACGAAAAATAAGAACGACATCCACCTTGCTAGCCCAGGCTCCCCCGACCTGGAACCTATCCCTTGATCGAAGAAGAAGAAGCAGAAGAACTCCAAACAAGCAAGCATCACACTTGCATCAGATTATCGCATTACATGTACCTGCAATTGTTGTTGTAGTAATCTGTGAGCCACGAGGACTCAGCAATCCCATTACCATGGGTATCAAGACTAGCAAAGCTTAAAGGGGTATGAAAAGGCTAAGTGATGAGGTTGTAGCAAACAACTAAGAATTGTATGGTGGCTAACTTTAGAATACAAGAATAAGATGAGAAACTACGCAACGGTCGCAAACTAGTAATGATCAAGAAGTGATCCTAAACTACTTACGTTCAAACATAACCCAAACCGTGTTCTCCTCTTGAACTTCTTCGAAAATAGACAATCACGATTACGCACACGGTTGGTGTATTTTAATTGAGTTTACTTGAAGTCCTCTACAACCGGATATTAACAAATTCCCATCTGCTACATAACCACGGACACGGCTCTCGAAAGTTTAAAACCCTGATGGGGTGTCCCAACTTAGCCCATGACAAGCTCACGATCCGCAGAGACAATCCTCCATCGCGGGTCATCCGATCACACTCGGGATCCCGGTGCAGAAGACATTTTGACAATGGTAAAACAAAACCAGCAAGACCTCCCGATGCACCGACCTAACCTGGTAGGAGTTGCGTGGTCTCGTTCTTAGGGTACACCGGATGAGCGAAGCGTACAGGTATATACCAAATAACACCAGTTGCCAAGGGGCGGCCCTGCACGGTGCTCTAGTTTGGACCAACACTCATGTGGAGCACTGCCCGGGGGGTTGATTAAGTCCACGGGTGCTAGCCGGTCCCAATGCAAGTTTTCGTTGTGATTAGGCAAATGGTAAAACTAATGTTGGACCTTGCTGGAAGAGTTTTATTCAAAGCAAACTGTCAAGAGTGTCCCATACCCCTCATCGTGTTAGGGATGCAAAATCAAGGAACATAACACCGGTATGACGAAAACTAGGGCGGCAAGAGTGGAACAAAATACCAGACATAAGGCCGAGCCTTCCACCCTTTACCTAGTATATAGATGCATTAATTAAAATGAGGGATATTTTGATATCTCATGATATCCATGTCCCAACATGGAACAAACTGCACCTGCACCTGCAACTAGCAACACTATAAGAGGGGCTGAGCAAAGCGGTAACATAGCAAAACAACGGTTTGCTAGGAAGGGTGAAAAAGGTTAGAGGCTGTTTCATGGCATATTGGGAGGCTTGATAAACAAGTGGTGGGTAGCGCGACATAGCTATAGCATCAAGACAACTATCATAGCAAAGATAGTAATGGTATCCAAGGTGACGGTCATCTTGCCTGAAATCCCGCTAGGAAGAAGAACGAAGCCATGAAGTAGACGAATTGACGTAGTCGAACGGATCCTCACAATCGCAATGTTACCAGAACTATCAAGGAGAAGCGTAACCGAAAAGAAACAACCATCACATAAACATGGCATGATGCACAAACAAGTATGATGCATGTCCGATTTAATGATTCATGGAATGGCAAAGTGCAACAAATAATACTACAAGTTAAGTGGAGCTCAATATGCAACAAGTTTGAATGAGGCCGGAACACCAAACAATATTAAATGTTTTTAAACACCACATCAATTATTTAGTTCTCTCCCGTTTATGTACCCAACAATATTAAATGTTGTTAAACATGGCAAGAGGTGAAGTACAATAAAAACTACCTATCTAGGCAAGTTTTAATGAGGCCGGAACACCAAACAACAAGTCCAGAAAAATCCTCATATGCATATTACGAATTTGGTATTGTTCTACCCTAAACACAAGTTTAGAGTTGTTAAACATGCAAAGTAGTGTCACCATGTTAAACGATGCATTTTCCACCCCATTTACATATAAAGTTTATTAAATTCGGTGCTACGATTATTTAGTTATTAATTAAAGCATTTTAGCATGTCATGATGCAAATTAAATGGAAACAAAATTTTTAACATTTTTGACATGGATGAAAGTTGCATATTGTGAAACTAGATGAAATTCTAAGCATTTATCATATTTTAAGTTTTTACATATGATGCATGGTTATTTAGTTATTAAATGCATGAACAGCAAGGGTTTTTCTGCAAAACTGTAGTGCACTGGTTAATTTGCAAAGGCGTTCTACGGGAAAAAACGTGACTCGGGCCGAATCTGGCTGGCCCAACATGCACACGAGAGGGGTGGGTGCTGCTCACCCTGGGCCAAGGCCTAGCTCGGTGAGGAGGGCGCTGGCTGGGCCGGGCAGGGACGAGGCCCACGAGGCCGGGTCAATGGGCGCAGGGAATGGTGTTGCGTGCGTTCCAGGAAGACGAGTGGGCGAAGCAGGGGACGGCGGCTAGCGAACAGGAGGGGCACCAACGACGAGGACGGGGCCCTACCTGCAGGATCCAGCCATCAACGGGCAAGGGCGGCGGAGGCCAGCCAGATCTAGTGGGTGGCAGTGGTGGGACTTGGTGAGGAGGCGACCCCCGCGAAGCTTCTGCGAGGCTCCCATGGCGGCGCTGCTGTCCAAGAAAAGAGAGATCAGGTAAGGTGAGAAACGATGCAGGAGGGAAGGAAGGATAGGGGAGGCGTGATGGGGCTTATCTTGCTAGCTGATTCGGTCGCCGGTTGCGGCGTCGGATGACGAGGTGAGGAGGAGGAGCACGGGGAGGCTCGGGGCAGGGGCTTGAGGACGGGCGTGCTGCGGGAGGAGGAGGCCGGGAATGAGCCTCTTGCTCGATCTAGAGGCGGGGCGAGGATGGTTAGAAGGGAGGAGGTGGAGGCTGCTGGCTGGATGGAGTCGATGGTGGCAGGGATGAGCGCTGGTTGGCCCAGCGCTGACGATGAGGTGGAGCGGTGGTTGCTACGGGGGGGGGGATCTCGAGGAGGGAGGCGACCGGGTGGAGCTAGTGGCGGCGGCACGATAGGACAAGGGGAGGATTTCTAGGGTTATCCAAAATGGACTAGGAATGGACTATATATATACGAAAGCGGGATGATTTGGATCCTCCGATCGTGATCGGGCGGTTCGGAATAAATGGGTTAGGGAGTCCAAATAAGAAAACGGAGATATTTTAGGGGTATTTGGGGATGATCCGAATGCAACGGTGACGAGTGCCCGGTTCGGTTTTGGGTTTGGGAAAGTTTCGGACATGGGCGAGGGGTTAATGCACTGTGCAAAGAGGGGTTACACGGATGTGGTTAAGTGTGTGTTGGACTTAGAATGGTCAATGGAGTCAAAGCGGTCTGACAACATTGCAACAGAGAAGACAAGAGAGAAGAGAACGATCTGGCAGAGACAGGGAAGAAGTGGCAACCACGAATGGATGCATGTTTTTTAAGAAACATGCGAATACAATGCGAAAGATGACATGATGAATGCAACAAACAATTAATTAACACACCAGACACACAAAACAAGGAAGGCATCTGGAGCGTCGGTCTTGGGGCGTCATGTAACACCTACGATGCGGCTATATCTCCCACGTGTCGAGGCACAACTTAGAGGCGTAACCGCATGGTGGTTTAGTCGCAAGTGGGGTAATCTTCACACAATCTCATGTACTGAATAAGAAAGGGATAAAGAGTTGGCTTACAGTTGCCACTTCACACAAATAACAAGTGAAACATACATCATCCAGAATACAATCAAGGTCCGACTACGGAACCAAAATAAAAGAAGACAACCCCAAATGCTAGATCCCGATCGTCCCAACTGGGCTCCACTACTGATCAACCGGAAAAGACACAAAACAACGGTCAAGATCTTCATCGAGCTCCCGCTTGAGCTCGGTTGCGTCACCTGCACTGGTATCATCGGCACCTGCAACTGTTTGGAAGTATCTGTGAGTCACGAGGACTCAACAATCTCACACCCACGAGATCAAGACTATTTAAGCTTATGGGTAGGGTAAAGTAATGAGGTGGAGCTGTAGCAAGCACTAAGCATATATGGTGGCTAACATACGTAAATAAGAGCGAGAAGAGAAGCAACGCAACGGTCGTGAACTAGAAGTGATCAAGAAGTGATCCTGAAACTACTTATGTTCAAGCATAACACAAGAACCATGTTCACTTCTCAGACTCCGCCGAAAAGAGACCATCACGGCTACACTCGTGGTTGATGCATTTTAATTAAGTCAAGTGTCAAGTTCTCTACAACCGGACATTAACAAATTCCCATCTGCCACATAACCGCGGGCGTGGCTCTCGAAAGTTTATACCATGTAGGGGTGTCCCAACTTAGCCCATCACAAGCTCTCACGGTCAACGAAGGATATTCCTTCTCCCAGGAAGACCCGATCAGTCTCGGAATCCCGGTTACAAGACATTTCGACAATGGTAAAACAAGACCAACAAAGCCGACTGAATGTGCCAACGAATCCCGATAGGAGGTGCACATATTTTGTTCCCAGGGCACACCGGATGAGCAATCCGTACAACTAAAACCATCCCTCAAGTTTCCCCGAGGTGGCGCTACAAGGGGCTCTAGTTCGGACCAACACTTAGAGAAGCACTAGCCGGGGGGGGGGTTAAATAAAGATGACCCTTGGGCTCCGAAACCCAAGGGAAAAAGGCTTAGGTTGTAGGCAAATGTAGAACAAAGGTTGGGCCTTGCTGGAGGAGTTTTATTCAAAGCGAACTGTCAAGGGGTTCCCATAACACCAACCGCGTAAGGAACGCAAAATCAAGGAACATAACACTGGTATGATGGAAACTAGGGCGGCAAGAGTGGAAAAAAACACTAGGCATAAGACCGAGCCTTCCACCCTTTACCAAGTATATAGATGCATTAATTAAAATAAGAGATATTGTGATATCCCAACATATCCATGTTCCAACATGGAACAAACTCCAACTTCACCCTTAACTAGCAACGCTATAAGAGGGGCTTAGGAAAAGCGGTAACATAGCCTAACAACGATTTGCTAGCACGGTGGGTTAGAGGCCTGACATGGCAATATGGGAGGCATGCTATAACAAGTGGTAAGTAGCACAACATAGCGATAGAGCGAACAACTAGCAAGCAAAGATAGAAGTGATTTCGAGGGTATGGTCATCTTGCCTGAGATCCCACAAGGAAGAAGAACGAGTACATGAAGAATACAAACGGACGCAGTCAAACGAATCCTCACAACTTTGGAAGGAAATCGAAGCTAATGAGAGAAGCAACTCGAAAAGAGGCAAGCAACATAGTAAACAACCATCACACAAACATGGCATGATGGACAACCAAGTATGATGTATGTCCGGTTTAAAGAGGCATGGCATAGCAAAGTGCACAAACAATACTACAAATTAAGTGGAGCTCAATATGCAACGAGTTGCATATTGACGAAACACCACATCAATTATTTAGTTCTCTCCCATTTATGTACCCAACAATATTAAATGTTATTAAACATGGCAAAAGGTGAAGCATATGAAAACTACCTATCTAGGCAAGTTTAAATGAGGCCGGATATAACAAACAACAAATCCAGAAAATCCCCATGTGCATATTTTGATTTGGTACTGTTCTGCCCTAAGCCATATTTTAGAGATGTTAAACATGCAAGATGAGTGCACCATGTTAAACTAGGCATTATTCTACCCCATTTACATATAAAGATTATTTAAAATTGAGCTACCGTTATTTAGTTATGAAATAAAGCATTTTAGTAAATTAAACAAACAGCAAGTTCAAACATTTTTACAATTTCAAACATGGATGAGAGTGTCATATTATGAAACTAGATGAAATTCTTGTCATTTTTCATATATAAAGTTTTTACATATGATGCACAGATGAAGAGTTTTAATATGCATGATGACTAGGGGGTTTTCCGCAAAACAGGTGCTCTCTGGATAATTCGAAACTGGAAGGCCAAAACTGGAAGGCCCGATAGGAATAGGGGAACTGGAGGGGCTTCTCACCCATGGGCTCGGCTCAGTTGGAAGCAGAGGAGGCCGGCTGAGGCAGCGGTTGGGCCGGCCTGCCTGTGGCCCACGCGGGCGCTGGATCTAGGCCGCGGGGATGCAACCCACGCGGACGCGGGCAACGGTAGCGGGCAACGATGGAGGTCGGGTGCGGCCATGGCGACGACGAGACCTCCGGCGCGGTGGCGTCGCGGGGAGCCACCGGATCCGATGAGGAGGTGGCTGGGACGAGCAGCTCCGGTTGCCGGGGCACCGGATCCGGCTGGGGCGGCTTTCTCCAGCGCTAAGCGGTCGGCGGCGGAGGTGAAACGAGGCGGCGAGGGTCGGCACGATGGTGAGCAGACGAGGTCGCCGGTGGAGAGGCGCTAGGCGGCGGAGGCAGGCGCGCGCGGGGAAACTCCGGCGGGGAGGCGGTGAAGCGGGAGGACACGGGCGGCGCTAGAGAGGCGGGGCACTGCTGGCGGCGGAGTCCCGATCCTGTAGATCAAGGCGGGAGGCGCACGGGGGTGGGGCGAGCGCTCCTGCACTGCAGGCGGCGGCGCGGTTCCGCGCCCGGGCGGGCTCCAGATGGGCCCGACGGGCCTGTGTCGCGTGTGCAGGCTTGAGGGCGACGTGGCAAGCAGGGAGAGGTGGAGGGCGAGCCTGGCGGCGGCGCTGGCCTGCAGGGAGGCGACAAGTGGTGGCAGAGCAGCGGTTGGACGTGGATTTCGAGGTGGCGGCGTCGGATCGGAGGAAGGAGAGCTAGGGGGGTTACGGTTAGACTAGGAATGCCCTAAATGGCCTATGGGTGTTTAAATAGGAAAAAAGGGCTAGAGGATGGGGTTTTCATCTGTTTTCGGACCGTTCGATCATCATCGGATGGCTCCGGACAGAGGGGGAACTAGGTGGGCTGTGTAGGAGGGTGTGGGTTGAGAGGAGAGAAAAGAGGGCAGCCCGGCAACCATTTCCGGAGACCGAAAACGTCTGACGTTTTGACCGACTATAATGCCGCTATAGTTAACTGTTGGGGCCTCAAACGGACTCCGAATGCGATGAAACTTGGCATGCGACCTACTCACAACATAACAACCCAGCATGCCAACTTTCAACCAATTCTGAGAACATTTTCAGGCCACTTATAAAATAATATTTCGGAGGTGCCGCGGGCGCGTGCAGGTGTGTCTGGGCTCGGAACGGACAACGGACGGAACTGGGGGAACACGGACGGATGCAAGTTTTGAAAACATGATGATGCAATGCACATGATGACATGGCAAGATGCAACACGCAAGTGAAAGACAAGGCAACAACAGCGAAAAATTGAAAGACACCTAGCGCATCGGGCTCGGGGCGTTACAACACTCCACCACTACAAGAGGATCTCGTCCCGAGATCTATGATGGCACCAGAGGGAAATGGAAGAGGAAGAGAAGAGGTAAAACTAAGTTGCTTCTTTGACAAATTTGTGAAACCAAAGAACCTTGCGAGGTTGAATTTTTTTTAAGAAAGAATACAGCAAAGTTGAACAAAGTTGAAAACACTCCGTTAGAAAAGAGGAACAAGGAACCTTACTAGAGCCTTGTAGGTTGAAAGACATAAGAAAAGGGTTACAATGGACAAGAAGTACATGCAAGCACTCCGGTTGAAACGAGAAGTACAATGAACAATATAGATCAATTACGACAACACTCCGGTTGAAAATGGAACTCAAAGAATATGAGCTTGGCAAAATGAAAGCACTTGGATGGGACTCCGGTTAAAAGAGGAATGATAGCCACAACACTCTGGTTAAAACAAGATAGAGGAGGAAAAATAAAGATATAATTTGGGAAGCACTCCGACTGTAAATGGAAGGAATTGAACATGATCTTGACAATACAAGATGATGGGTCGAAGAGAGCAACATCACAATGCCTTCGGAACAAATGTAAGAATGGAATCAAAAGAACGAAGGAGAAAACAACATCTTCTACCTCAAATGAGCTTGAAAAAGCATCTTTAGGAGAAGGGTCGAACGGAGTTGTTGGAAAAACAACAACGAAAAAGTAAGCTTGTTGTGGGCTTGTGGAAAACATCTCGAAATTTGAGGTGAAATTCTGCCACTAGCGGAAACAACAGATTGAATTGACATCAACAAGGAGATGAGAAGCTTATTTCACCTGGAGGATAAATGAAGAACTTGGGTCATTTATGAGCACCATGGATAGTAACAATCCTCAGGGAAGGCTTTTAGGTGAAATATAACCCAAGATAATTCCAGTGAAGAGATTGATGGGTTGCAAAGGCTCTCATAAATGAATTGAAAATCATGGGTTTAAAATATGTCATTCCTGAACTTGTGAATCGCGAAACAAGAATGGAAATTGTCAAAAATGACATAACACCACCTCAAAAGATAATGTAAAAGCATTGCACTTTGGAATGCAAGATGAATAATGCTTGAACTCCTCAAAACAAAACACGTGTTGAGCACCATGTTCAATTTTGAGTATAGCTTGGCGGATCATAACTTCAAGAGAAATCTTGAAGAACAATTCAAGAATGAAAGGAATCCTCGACGAACCACCATGTAGAGCCTCCATGAAGAACTCCGGTAATAAAATAATGATCAAACGAAAGGAAAGCTTAAAGGACTCCGGTATTGAAAGGATGATAGAAAGAAAGAGAAGTTGAAAACACAAGGTGAAGCCTTGAAATGATTTGGATGGAGCTTCACGATGATATAATGTGGAAAACTTGGAACTCCAGAAAAGAAAAATGAACAATTAAAACCGAGAATTTTGATGAACCTCCGGAATAAGGATTTGAATTTACTCGATGAAACAAGAATAAGAGTTGCATTATGCTTATCCTTCACCAATTTAAATTGATGACAAGCAACGGATTTGGCATACTACTTATTCTCGTAGAAAGGATTAAGAGAGATATAGCGCAAACTTGAGGAAGGTCTTCAATGATCTGCCAGTAGGATTGTAAAGAACGAATGAATTGATATGATAACCAAGGAAGAGAACTCTTGAACGAACCACCGTAAGAATTGAACATGAAAGTAGCAATAGCACAAATTCACCGGGAAGAATTGGAAAACGAATGAAGATACTTGAAGGAATTTAGATACATGAGAACGAATAGATCACGAGCTGATTAGAGAATACTTGAATGACGCACCGGTAAGATTTGGAGAACGAGAGCTGAAAGCTAAGAATGAATAAATCTTCTGAAATGATGGCCTTTGGAGAATCAAACTGAAAAGAGTCCTGAATTGCTCCGGATGCACTACAAGAAATATGTCAACTTGTGACCAGCACTATTGGTCACTGAATGGCCACTGTTTTCAATTTGTGACCTTTTTGTGACCAAAAACATAAGGTCAAAAGCTGGCGGTCATAAACTGACTATAACGACCTTTCTTCTGGAATGGTCGTAGATGTTTATGACCAAAATACGTCTACTGTGTCGTTTTGGTCACTAGCAACCTCCCCAGGCTACGTAGGCATCCAGCGTGGCAATCTAATGTGGCACAAGATTCAGCCCGGTCCAATTCGATTTTCTACATGGGCCTAGCCCAACAATTCGGCCTTTTTACTGTATATTTTCTATATTAATTTTCTCTAGCTACATGGGCCTGGCCCAACAATTTGGCCTTTTTTTATATTTTGGGCCATGGCCTTTTTAGTTTTTCAGTATATATTTTTTAATCTGGTCCCACAAGTCAGTTGGGTCCCACTTGTCATAATCTCCTATATTGGTCCCACATGTCAAAAATGTGAGCATTGTTTAGATTATTTTCACAAATGGGCCCACTAATCAGGTTTCCATTTCACAGGTCTTCAAATCACACAAATAATCAATATTTTAAATAGAACGGAAAAAATGTAGAATTTCTTAGGCCTGGACCTCCTGTACATAGTTTATTACAATCTGTGCATAGTCTATTACAACCCAGATATGCCTACTATTACAGTACTATAATATGTGCAGTTTATTACAGTCAAACAGAACAAATCTTTGCTGCTAGGGCTACACGCCGCTTCGAACTTGAAATTTCCTAGGCCTGGAGGTCCTGTAAAAGGGTGAACACAAAGGCATTAGAGTACCATCTTCATTCCTAGAGTAGATATTCAAACCTCTAGGTTTAGTGTATAGACAATCTAGAAAATATATATTTAACAAAATTTCACAAAAATGCAGATTTATGGATCGAATGTATGATAAAGCAACAGATTCAAACGACTTCAAATTAATGACTAGATGTTTTAGAGACCAATTATAGTAGAACACTAGATGTTTCCAATGCATATTCGCAGAACCTTGGCATACTCACAAAATCTTAAATCAATCCTAAATCAATGTTGCCTACAAGAAAAACTCATCAATCAGATGTTTTGAAAAGCAACGTGGGTGAAACCAAGTCAAAATAAGGAGCATAACAAATTCATGTCAACAATAAATTAGCTTGTGATCCATAACACAATATTTATTCTTCACAAAGTAGAATTTCCATAGATATCATTACCAGACACCAAATAGAAAGTAACATGTACAGAATGTGACAACATTTAGTTCACTTTATTGTACAAGTTGGGTCCAGTTTACTCGGTTGGACAAGATGCATTTGTTAACTATGAAGAGAATGACACTATTATGCGAGATAATTGTTGTGTCGCTAACAATCACCATGTAAGAATGTTTTGCTGTAGTAATACATGAACATCAAGTGAGAGTGGTGTTTTGTTCTTACCACAGCGGAACAATTGAGACAATGCCCGACTCGCCTTGCTTCTCCACAAGACTCGACCAGCAGCACGCATCCTTGAAGGAACCAGTGGCGCTGTTTGCTCCCTTGGCCTAGCTCCTTGCTGCGGAGGATGGAGAGGACTTGGATGCGGAGCCAGCTGCACACGGCATATTGTGTCTCTACTTGCAACAACAGAAGGAACTCACGTATCATAGAACTTGCAGCAACAGAAGAACATGCATTCAAATAGAGATCATGAGCATGTTCACTGTGGTATTGAACTCCTGTTACAATCTTATGAGCATGCATTCAAATAGAGATCATGCAATCAAATTGAGTAGTTACAGTCTTAACTAAGAAGATCATGAGCATGTGCATGAGTAAAATGAGCATCAGCATGTGTTAACAGGATCATAAGCATGTGTATGAGTAAAATAACAGAGGATAAGAAGATATGTTTAGTTACAGTCTTACAATTAATGCTTTGTAACTACAGATAACTGAAAAATGATTACAATAGATGTACAGAATTTCTAGGCTCCATTTGTAACTACAGTACTCCTTTCATTTGTTTGAAATTTTCAGTAGATGTCACAGTAGCATGATAAAAATTTCAGTTGAAACTATAGATGCAGTACACTAAATTACTCAAGCCTTGCTAAATAGCAAGTCTTACAGTAAACAACAGGACATAATTACTTACTCTACTACTAACAGCAAGCCTATCTTTAATTACTTACTCTACACTCATTACAGATCAAGAAGAGATTCTGGAAATTTTAATTGAATTCAATTAAATTTGTGCTACTGCTGCTGTTATAAAACTACTGAAACTACTCATGCAACAATTAGCATGAGATACAAGCAGCACTAAGCACCAAAATTACTACACCAAGTCAAATTTAAGCTACTAAAAAATGATGGAAGATTCATGACAAGAATAACAGTAGAAGAAGCTTCATGTGCTAAAATACTGAAGCTTCATGTGCAAAATTAATCAAGATTTATGTGCAAAATTAACTGTAGGTGCTGAAGCTATTCCAAAATTATCACAAAATTTAAGCTATCATCCTGCTGCAGAAATAGCCACCGTCCAGGACCCCATCATCCGCCAGGCTGCCGCCAAGCTCCAGCCCCTCCAGCAGTGACCACAAGGGCCTCCTGTACAACATCATGAGAACGGTCAAGGACTGCAACATCCAGGTAACAACAAAGTTCAGCACAATAAAATAGATATTATGGTCACTTGACTACAATGATTCTTCCTACTGCTGTCATTCTTAGAAGTGAAAGCTTCTGCTAGCCATTCTGTTACTTCACAGTGTCATGGCATGTCAGTATATTCAGTACAAACATATAGTAGTAGGTATGTAGGAGAACCTCATGCTTGATAGGGGTTTCTCTGAATTTAATGGATGACAGCCCCTAGCTTACTGAATTAACAAACACACCAGCAAGCACTTAACTTGACATCCCCTAGCTTACTGAATTAACAAACACACCAGTACAAACATATAGATCACTATATCCATTCACAAAAATAAAGAAATAGGTGGATGTCATCTCAATATTGTCGCTAATTAAGAGCTTCAATGATCATCAAGAATGCATGCTCATTGTTTTGCTAATTAAGAGTGCCATAGTTCACTGTCAATAACAGCAGCTTCAGGGACGCCAAAAATTAAAAACCAAGGATGGAAGTAAATTAACCCTGACTAGTGTTGAGCTGGTCGTGAAGCTGAAACTTAATTTGAAGAAAAGGAGGTCCTGGTTGGTCAATTATTGTCAGTCAGGCTGAGCATTGTGCAGCAAAAAAAGCAAGTAGGAGCTAATGGCCTATGAACTACTAGTAGCACAGCTATAGTAGAAGATATAATTGTGCATGCTGTAAGACAATACGAATGAGTAATAAATAGCAAGCATAATTGTGCACTTGGTAGTGCATCGTCCTCTGTTTACCCCACCCCAGCGCACCCCAAACTAAAAATAGCAGAAACTCCAAGATTAGTACTAGAATTGCTAGTAGTCTGTTCTGACCCAACTAGTAAGATGCGATCTCAGAGAAGAAGAAAAACTAGTGAAGATGCGGGAGGATTAGTCGTCGAGTGAGGAAGGAGTTTTTGTTTTCTTACCGAACCGTTGTTGGTCGCCAGCGACGACGCGTTGGCGGACGTCATCACCATCGCCATGAACCCCGGTGCCGCGGCTGCTTCGGCCAGCCGCCACTCCATCTGGCCGGCGACGGCGAGGCCCAGGAACAGGAAGAAGCCCCCCAGATGGCTGCAACAACAACATGAACAACAAGGAGAGTCAGATCGCAAGTAGGGGAACATGAAATAGAAACCAGAACCAGAGAAGAAGCACATGACCTTGGAAGATGGAGCACCAGGCGGATCTGGAAGGTGACGCCATGGAGGAGATGTGCTCCAGGTCCAGCCACCTCTGGCCTCGCCATCGTCGCATGTGGCAGATCCCTACGAAGTTAAAGTGGCGGCCGAAACCATAGCCACTGGTGAGGTTGCGGGCTTGCGCACTAGAGGGTGCGCGAGACGGATCTGACGGGAGGGGGAAGATCTGCACGAGGGGAGCCCGGGGTGTGCTGCGCGCCGGCGAGAGCCGCCTCAACTCGCTAGAATCGAGTCGAGCAGAGGAGTCACGGGAGGGAGAGAGAGATGGCTCGCAGGGGAGAAGGGCGTGGGGGA
>NC_041382.1:493289940-493344066 GCF_002162155.2 Triticum dicoccoides
AAAGGAGGAGGTGGCGGCTGCGATCTGGAAGGGAGGAGGTGGTGTGCGGGGGAGAGAGGGGCTAGGGTTCGCTGCACGGGGGAGATGAGAGAGGATCTGAGGGGGAGGGAGAGAGAGTGAGAAAGAATGGAGGCGGGGGGTGGAAAATGTCCATGAGGACAGACCTAGGGTTTCGACTCGGGTGGGTTTGGGCCGTTGGATTCAGAAGCATCCGACGGTGGTTGATGCGTGATCCGCGTGATATGCCTATAGACCAATCAGAACACAAAAAACAATTTGAAGACTTTATGCCCTTTTAAATAGGTCACGAAAAAATCATTTTCCATTTTTTAGTGCTCAAAATGAGTTCTTTTTTGTAAAAGACCTACCAAATATTTGTTCAAATGATATTCTTTATATTCTTTATATTTGTTCAAAATGAGTTCTTTATACTCTGCAAAAGTTTACATCTTGGAATAGTAAACAATATCGACAAAGGGATTTTTTATATTCTTTGCACAAAAAATCATTTTCCATTTTTCGAGTGCCCCAAATGAGGTTTTTTTGTGAAGGACCTACCAAATAATTGATGCAAAATTTGACCAAATCATTTTTATAAAATACTAGGTCATATTTAATGCACAATTGACCAAATGGTTGGGTGAAAAAAGTTTTGATCCACCTCTCGTGAAAAAGACAAATTTCCACTGATTCAGCTGGAAGCGGGTCAAATTTGAACTGTAGCTACCTCGTAGTTTGATCTTTATTTTTTCCAAAAAATCATTTCTAGGTACATAAGTACCTATTTAATCATAGAAACACCAAAAGATTCCAAGATTCAACCACTAGCTAGGAATGGTCAAGCCCGCCGTTTTGACTGCATTTTAAAAATTCAAAAAAATCAAAAAATTGGAAAACCTTCGCATTGTGTCATTATATGTGACCAAGTTTCCAGGAAAAATAATAAACTTGCAATACGGTAATTATTTTAAAAAGTGTTCTCAGAAATGAGCTATCATGCGTGAAGATTCATGGCTTTCAAGCGAAATGATCAATCTTATGGCCACATCCATGGCATAGTTTGTTCAAATGATCTCATATTGTGCACAAGGGTGCATCTTGGAATTCCAAACAATGTTGCCTAAGGAAGTTTTCATTTTCTTTGCATGGAAAATTCATTTTCCATTTTCCGAGTGCCCGAAATGAGGTTTTTTTGTGAAGGAACTACCAAATAATTGATGCAAAAATGGAACAAATCAATTTTATAAAATACTAGGCCATGTTTAATGCACAATTTACCAAATGGTTGGGTGTAAAAAGTTTTGATCCACCTCTGGTGAAAAAGACAAATTGCTGCTAATTCAGCTGGAAACGGGTCAAATTTGAACTGCAACTGCCTCATAGTTTGCTTTTTTTTTTCCAAAAATCATTTATAGGTACATAAGTATCTATTTTATCATAGAAACACCAAAAGTTTTCCAAGATTCAACCACTAGCTAGGAACGGTCAAGCCCGCCGTTTTGATCGCATTTCGAAACGGGCATAAAAAATTCAAAAAAATCAAAAAATTGGAAAACCTTCGTTATTGTGTCATTATATGTGACCAAGTTTCCAGGAAAAATAATAAACTTGTAATACAGTAATTATTTTAAAAAAGTGTTCTCAGAAATGAGCTATGATGCGTGAAGATTCATGGCTTCTTCAAGCCAAATGATCATTCTTATGGCCACGTTCATAGCATAGTTTGTTCAAATGATCTCATATTGTGCACAAGGGTGCATCTTGGAATTCCAAACAATGTTACCTAAGAGATTTTTCATTTTCTTTGCACGGAAAATTCATTTTCCATTTTTCGAGTGCCCGAATGAGTTTTTTTGTGAAGGACCTGCCATATATTTGTTGCAAAATTGTACCAAATCAATTTTCTAAAATATTAGGACATGTTTAATGCACAATTGACAAAAATGGTTGGGTGAAAAATCTTTGATCCATCTCTGGTGAAAAACACAAATTCCCGCCGATTCAGTAGGAAGCGGGTCAAATTTGAACTATAGCTACCTCATAGTTTGCTATTTATTTTT
Organism: Triticum dicoccoides; assembly: GCF_002162155.2. Classification (NCBI taxonomy): domain Eukaryota; kingdom Viridiplantae; phylum Streptophyta; class Magnoliopsida; order Poales; family Poaceae; genus Triticum; species Triticum dicoccoides. The sequence goes on from NC_041382.1 coordinate 493,292,001, forward strand.
TCCAAAAATCATTTCTAGGTACATAAGTATCTATTTAATCAGAGAAACATCAAAAAAATTCCAAGATTCAACCATTAGCTAGGAACGGTCAAGCCCACCGTTTTGACCGCATTTTGAAACATGCATAAAGAAAATAAAAAAAAATCAAAAAATTGGAAAAACTTGCATTGTGTCATCATATGTGACAAAGTTTACAGGAAAAATAATAAACTTGTAATACGGAAACTATTTTAAAAAAGTGTTCTCAGAAATGAGCTATCAGGCATGAAGATTCATGGCTTTCAAGCCAAATATTCAATCTTATGGCCACATTCATGGCATAGTTTGTTCAAATGATCTCATATTGTGCACAAGGGTGCATCTTGGAATTCCAAACAATGTTGCCTGAGGGAGTTTCCATTTTCTTTGCACGGAAAATTCATTTTCCATTTTCCAAGTGCCCGAAATGAGTTTTTTGTGAAGGACCTACCATATATTTGTTGCAAAATTGGACCAAATGAATTTTCTGAAATACTAGGCCATATCTGATGCACAACTAACAAAATAGTTGGGTGTCAAAAGCTTTGATCCATCTCTGGTGAAAAAGACAAATTCCTGCCGATTGAGCAGGAAGCGGGTCAAATTTGAACTGTAGCTGCCTCATAGTTTGCTATTTATTTTTTCCAAAATTCATTTCTAGGTACATAAGTATTTATTTAATCAGAGAAACATCAAAAAAATTCCAAGGTTCAACCACTAGCTAGGAATGGTCAAACCCGCCGTTTTGACCGCATTTTGAAACGGGCATAACAAATTCAAAAAAATCAAAAAATTGGAAAAACCTTCGCATTGTGTCATCATATGTGACCAAGTTTCCAGGAAAAATAATAAACTTGTAATGCGACAATTATTTTAAAAAAATCTTCTCAGAAATGAGCTATCATGCGTGAAGATTCATGGCTTTCAAGCCAAATGATCAATCTTATGGCCACGTTCATAGCATAGTTTGTTCAAATGATCTCATATTGTGCACAAGGGTGTATCTTGGAATTCCAAACAATGTTGCCTTAGGGAGGATTCATTTTCTTTGCACAGAAAATTCATTTTCCATTTTCCGAGTGCCCGAAATGAGTTTTTTTGTGAAGGACCTGCCATATATTTGTTGTAAAATTGTACCAAATCAATTTTCTAAAATACTAGGCCATATTTAATGCACAATTGACAAAAATGGTTGGGTGAAAAATCTTTGATCCATCTTTGGTGAAAAAGACAAATTCCTGCCGATTCAGCAGGAAGCGGGTCAAATTTGAACTGTAGCTGCCTCATAGTTTGCTATTTATTTTTTCCAAAAATCATTTCTAGGTACATAAGTATCTATTTAATCATAAATACATCGTTTGGTGGCGATACGTCATGGTTTGGGCGGTGGCCGAGGCCCCCAACTCTAGAGCGCGTAAGCTCGCATGCCCGCCGCGTGGTCACCGTGTGACCGTGGCGTTGCCATGTGTTCTGGGAAGCCTAGGCATGTCTAGTGGGTTGGGCACTCCCCAGGTAGGTGCTAGGAAGAAAATTACAACATAAGATTCTCACGAGGAGACCGATCGATGCTCAAACATGAATTAGCAGCCAAGTGTTTGATTAGCGGTACGGTAAATGTACATGTCTAATGGGCGTGAGTTTTGGCTGAGGATGATCAGTTACTAAGAAGACCGCCTTCACAAATTTTCAGCCCAAAAGGAGGAGCCCAGGTGGTACTTGCTTTGCAAACTACCACACTAGACATAAATACGAATGTTGAAGCTCGACTCAAAATAATGAATGGATTGAGCTGGCATTTGGTGGAGGATGGTTATTTGGGCATAGGAAAGCACTGTAGAAAATGGATACTATTTGGACATGCCAAAGTGGTACTTCCTTCACAAACTGTTGTTCTGAATAGAATAGGAAAATGAATATTTTTGTGTTATTTTTGAACTAGGCAAGGAAGGTTTTTTACATATTTGACGAAGATATGACGCAACGAATTTATGAGATTTTTTTGGGAATTTTGGGAATGACAGAAATATAGGTTGCTTCACAACCTAGGGCAAAAACTGCCACATGGACATGACACATAGGCAAAACTGATGAGGTGGCGCCTAGTCATAGCAACCCACCACAATTTACAAGGTTATGACCATCTATATTGGTCATGATCAGCTAGAAATAAGGCAGCAGACCAGTGCTATCTGCTTTATGACCATTTCGTGTAAGGAAATTACGACCTTTCTGACCAATGGTCGTTATACTTTAGGGTTTGGAGCCCCCCGGACAGCTTTTGACCAATTGGTCTGAAATGGTTATAGATCTATGACCAATTCTTCCAGGGTCACTGTCAGAAGGTCACTAGTTGACATATCTCTTGTAGTGATGGGTATAAAGAATTCTCACAATCGAAAACAATTATGAGAGGATGGCGTAAGGCTAGAACCACGAATCTTGAGAGAACAGACCAAGATTTAAGAGGAACTCTTCTTCGTTCTTCAAAATCTGAGAATGACGACGAGATACGACACCATGAATTATTGAGGCACTCCGGAATGAAGAATAGAAAGGTTGAGCCAACGATGAAAAGAATTTGAAAGATCATCAAGAAAGACATATGACTGATGACAATCCATTCTTACATCAAACTTGGAAAAGAATTTAAGAGTAACTCCAGAAAATTAGAAGAGTCAGGTAAGATCCTGGGAAAAGACCTGTGGGTTAGGGCCCACTCAAGAGAAACACCGTTGAACGATTTAAAAGAGAGAATGCGCCGGTTGAATTAAATGGCTTGAATGAGATAACAACCTTGAAATAACTTGAACGGGTCGATAAAGGAAACGTGAATCTTCTGAGATATCTTCGGCACTCTGGAACAATTGAATAGAGAGAAGTGGATGATTAAGAGGTTCATCGGCATGAGAAGACATTTGAAACGAGGAAAGGATATGATCGCCAAAGATTGACTTGAATCCACTTGAGAAGAAAGATAACGAATAATGATGAACTTGCGGCTCCTTTAGTATCTTCCTGAGAATCACCGGATAAGAAACATTTGACGAAAACGAATGGAGAGGCTTCCCATCAATAAAAAAATACTTGATTAAGAAATCTGAGTCCTTGTAGAAAAAGGATGGGAGGGCGGGAAAAACAAAGGCAACTTGGGATGGATGAAACAAATAACGTTGAGAAGACTTTGAGTTGATCTTGCGGATGTTGAAAATGATCGGATCCACTTGAAGAGAAACATGCCGGTTGAAAAGGATTGACATGAGAATCTCGATTATTATGAAGGATTAGTATTCACATAGAAATATGATAACACGGCTTAGGAAAGGTATGGAATCAACATTTGACTTCGAAGCAAACTCGAATACCATAAACCAAAACAAAACAAAGGACTGGCTTGTAGAAAAAGTCGGAAACAAACATATGATAGAGATTTACCCAATCCCATATCATGCATTTGCCGGAAATATATTCTAGGAGCTACTTGAGTTCGCACCTATAAAACTCCCGAAACTTTCTGGTTATGCAATCAGGTGTTGGGGATACACGGGAAGCATAATATCTCACCCAAACTAACAATCCTTACATCCAGCTATATCCATCCTTCAACACATAACCAAGAAACCTTCAGAAATCATGTACCTCAACCTTCGAAAAGCATCCGTTTTATACGAGTTATGGAAATACTCCTGAACTCCCGCCCCAGTACTGGGTGGCGTCAAGGTTTTCACACCAACAACTGCATACAAGAGATTTCCGATGTCGGCGAAACTCAGGTATTCCAGAACTGCAACGATACAATTGCGACGACAACACCTCGGAGCTCTACTCCACGGGACACTGCCACAACCCCTAAATGTCAGGAGGCACCAAGAACAATGTTCTCGTCACAAGAATATCAGAACGATTCCAAGATACCCACGTGATCCTAAATTTTTTTTCGTGAAATTTGAGGAGAGGAAAGTCAAAACTTCTACGTCAGGAGACCTCACCAGAGTGATGAAGGGACTGAGGAGTAAAAAGAATCCTACTCTCCGATATATATAATCCTAAGACTGAAAACATTTTGTTCGAGACTCAACAACGTCAGCGATTCGATCAAGTAGTGGGCTCCTAAGCCGGGATGGCTCCGATTACCAACTTGTAACACCCATGATGCGGCTATATCTCCCACGTTTCGAGGCACGACTTAGAGGCATAACCACAAGGTGGTTTAGTCGCAAGCAAGGTAATCTTCACACAATCTCATGTACTGAATAAGAAAGGGATAAAGAGTTGGCTTACAATCGCCACTTCACACAAATAACTAGTTAAACATACATCATCCAGGATACAATCAAGGTCCGACTACGGAACCAAAATAAATGAACACAACCCCAAATGCTAGATCCCCGATCGTCCCAACTAGGTTTCACTACTGATCAACCGGAAAAGACACAAAACAACGATCAAGATCTTCATCGAGCTCCCGCTTTAGCTCGGTTGTGGCACCTGCACTGGTATCATCGGCACCTGCAACTGTTTGGAAGTATCTGTGAGTCACGAGGACTTAGCAATCTCACACCCACGAGATCAAGACTATTTAAGCTTATGGGTAGGGTAAGGTAATAAGGTGGAGCTGTAGCAAGTACTAAGCATATATGGTGGCTAACATAGTCAAATAAGAGCGAGAAGAGAAGTAACGCAACGGTCGTGAACTAGAAGTGATCAAGAAGTGATACTGAAACTACTTACGTTCAAGCATAACACAAGAACCGTGTTCACTTCCCGGACTCCGCCGAAAAGAGACCATCATGGCTACACACGCAGTTGATGCATTTTAATTAAGTCAAGTGTCAAGTTCTCTACAACCGGACATTAACAAATTCCCATCTGCCACATAACCGCGGGCACGGCTCTCAAAAGTTTATACCCTACAGGGGTGTCCCAACTCAGCCCATCACAAGCTCTCACGGTCAACGAAGGATATTCCTTCTTCCAGGAAGACCCGATCAGTCTCGGAATCCCAGTTACAAGACATTTCGACAATGGTAAAACAAGACCAGTAAAGCCGCCCAAATGTGCCGACAAATCCCGATAGGGGCTGCACATATCTCGTTCTCAGGGCACACCGGATGAGCAATCCATACAACTAAAACCAGCCCTCAAGTTTCCCCGAGGTGGCGCTGCAAGGGGCTCTAGTTTGGACCAACACTTAGAGAAGCACTGGACCGGGAGGGGGGTTAAAATAAAGATGACCCTTGGGCTCCGGAAACCCAAGGGAAAAAGGCTTAGGCTGTTAGGCAAATGTGAAACCAAGGTTGGTCCTTGCTGGAGGAGTTTTATTCAAAGCGAACTGTCAAGGGGTTGCCATAACACCCCACCGCGTAAGGAACGCAAAATCAAGGAACATAACACTGGTATGACAGAAACTAGGGCGGCAAGAGTGGAAGAAAACACCAGGCATAAGACCGAGCCTTCCACCCTCTACCAAGTATATAGATGCATTAATTAAAATAAGAGATATTGTGATATCCCAACATATCCATGTTCCAACATGGAACAAACTCCAACTTCACCTACAACTAGCAACGCTATAAGAGGGGCTGAGCAAAAGCGGTAACATAGCCAAACAACGGTTTGCTAGGAAGGTGGGTTAGAGGCTTGACATGGCAATATGGGAGGCATGATATAACAAGTGGTAGGTAGCATGACACAGCGATAGAGCGAACAACTAGCAAGCAGAGATATAAGTGATTTTAAGGGTATGGTCATCTTGCCTGAGATCCCGCAAGGAAGAAGAACGAGTCCTTGAAGAAGACAAACAGACACAGTCGAACGAATCCTCACAACTCCGGAACGAAACCGAAGCTAACGAGAGAAGCAACCCGGAAAGAAGCAAGCAACATAGTAAACAACCATCACACAAACATGGCATGATGCACAACCAAGTATGATGCATGTCCGATTTAAAGAGGCATGGCATGGCAATGTGCACAAACAATACTACAAATTAAGTGGAGCTCAATATGAATCGAGTTGCATATTGATGAAACACCACATCAATTATTTAGTTCTCTTCCATTTATGTACCCAACAATATGAATTGTTATTAAACATGGCAAAAGGTGAAGCATATGAAAATTACCTATCTAGGCAAGTTTAAATGAGGCTGGATATAACAAACAACAAATCCAGAAAATCCCCATGTGCATATTTTGATTTGGTACTGTTCTGCCCTAAGCCATATTTTAGAGTTGTTAAACATGCAAGATGAGTGCACCATGTTAAACTAGGCATTATTCTACCCCATTTACATATAAAGATTATTTAAAATGGAGCTATGGTTAATTAGTTATGAAATAAAGCATTCTAACATGGCATTTTAGCAAATTAAACAAACAACAAGTTTAAATTTTTAACATTTCAAACATGGATGAAAGTGGCATATTATGAAACTAGATGAAATTATAGTCATTTTTCATATATAAAGTTTTTACATATGATGCACAGATGATGAGTTTTAATATGCATGATGGCTAGGTGTGTCGGCATTCTGGGAACGGGGGTCCCTAGACTTGCCTGCCTGCGGCCCGCTACGTAGCTAAGCCAGCAGGCCGTATGGCCCATCTTCATCAACAAGGCATCCAAGACCCTTGCGAGGGGCCAAGCCTCCCGAGGCGGACGACACAAGACCTCCTCTAGAGTGGCCTAGTCGGGCAGGCTCATGAGCAGCGGAGATATCAAGGCGAGGCAACCCTCACGAGGCTCTCGTGATGTGAGCCATGACGATCGACATCAGGAGGGCACCAGGCGGGCACCAGCATGTGCAGCGTCCTTGTTTCCTTTTTGGTGCTAAGGAGACCTACACAGGCGAGGAGTACCGAGGCATCAGGCAAAGGTTGCCATATCGGTGCAACAAGACCAGGAGCAGAAGGACGGCAAGACAGAGGTCATCGTGGAGCCCAAGACGGCGTCACCACCAGAGCCTTTCACAGGCGGAGACCGCCTTTTGTCAGGATAGCTTGTACTAGTTGTCCCCCTTCAAACTTGCCCGCCGTTGTTGGCCCCCTTCCCGCTCCATATTTGGGAAGAGGACCAGGGCCTCTATAAATAGGACTAGCCACCACCATAGGCGGGGGACCATTTTTTACCATCTAGAACCACACAAAGTGAGCCAAGCACAAGAACACCTCAACCTCAGGAGGCTGTTCTTCCCCTTGTATTGTTCATCATCAACCCCGAAGGCAATCCACCACCACCACACTGGAGTAGGGTGTTACACCACAACGGTGGCCCGAACCAGTATAAATCTTGTGTCTTTCGGTGTTACGAGTTCGCTGAGTTCGTCCGCGAGATCTTAGCGAGCTAGGGCATAGATCGGTGGGAGGAAAAGACTTCGCGCACACACCAGTTTTCGAACCTTAAGGGTTTGCCGGAACCCCACATCCGACATTTGGCGTGCCAGGTAGGGGTGTGCCGTAGCTTCCCTTCCATCGGTTCGTCGCTCCGTCGCCCCATCGTCTCCATGGCGGACGCTCGCTGTGCTCAAGCTGAGCGTCTGGCTACCCTCACTGCCCGCGTTGCTCAGACGGCCCCCATCGGCGGGCCACCTCGTCGTTCTCTGTCCCCCGCCGCTAACACTGCCACCGGCCCGGTGGGGAACGAGCAGCAAGCATCTTCACTGCATCGTTCGGTATGGCAGGACGGCCGCGCTGCCACTCCATCGCTGACCCCGGCCGGTTCTGCGTCCCATGCACGCCACGCTCCCATGGAGGCGCGGGCCACACTCCTCACCACAAACGAACTCCTGCGCTACCGCCCAGTCGACGACCTCTATGAGGAGTGGCTCGACCGCGTCGCCGAGCTCGTCCGAACCGCAGGGGGCTACCCGGTGCTATCCGTCTCTCTGCCTCACCCTCAGCCGGCCACGGGCGACGAGGCCCGAGGCGCGCCTCCACCACCCTAGCCCAAAGACGGCGCCTTGGCACCAAGGCGCGCTGCCTCGCGGTGTGATCCGCCAGGCCCGGTGCACGCATGCGAAGAGAGAAGCTGCCAAGAAATCCCTTGGCCGCGAGGAGCAGCACAGGCGCTCCCCGCACCGCCTCGTCAAGGCCGCGCGCCGCACGCGGCGGAGCCACGCGGACCTCATCAAGACCAAGCTCAACCTCCGAAGCGGGCCCTAATAACTACGGCCGGCTGCCGCGCCTTCACCCCCGAACTGCATAGTGTCACCTGGCCAGGCAAGTTCAAGCTAGATCTGCCTCCTCGCTATGACGGCACCGCCAACCCTGCGGAGTTCCTGCAGCACTACGAGCTGAGCATCGAAGCAGCCAACGACGACGAGAAAGTCATGGCAAACTAGTTTCCCATGGCTCTCAAGGATGGGGCCCGCTCCTGGCTCCTGAACCTGCGGCACGACTCGATCTCCTCCTGGAACAAGATGTGCGACTGCTTCGTCGCCAACTTCAAGGGCACTCACGACCACCCGCCGGCCGCGGGGGACCTGCGCCGTATCAAGCAACAGCTAGGGGAGACCCTCCAGAAGTGCATCTAGCGCTTCAACAACACCCGCCTCAAGATCCCCAAGGTCACAGATGAGGCCATCATCTCCGCGTTCTCCGACGGCGTCCGTGATGTCAAGATGAAGGAATAGCTCGCTATCCACGAGGAGCTCTGCACATCTTAGGAGTTGTTCAACCTGGCGACCAAGTGCGCAAGAGCTGAGGAGGGGCGCCTCTCTCTCCTTGAGATGCCAGCCGTGGTCACAGAGGAGAAGAAAGCCAATGCCAAGGACGTGAAGCGCAAGGAAGCAGTGGTGCTAGCGGCGGATCCCGACACCAAACGGGGCAGAGATCAGCCCGAGTCATCCAAGAATAGCCGACCGTTATGCGCCTTTCACAACCTGAACACCCACAACACCAGCGACTGCCAAGAGCTCAGAGCCATACGGGGAGGACGCTACGGTCGACGCCCCGAGCGCAGCGACCGGGGCTATGCCGTGGAGGAGGACATGGAGGCGGACGCTGGGACGACCATGGCCCGCGCCGAGAATGGCGCGACATGCCTCGTGAGGACCGCTGGCAAGACAATCCTCGCGAGGGGGCCTGGAGGGGCCAGCCTCGTGAGGATCACCCCCAAAGCAACGCCGGTCTTCCCCCGCTGCCGCCACCGAGAAGGAATGACGATCATCCTCAGGACGAGGGGGTTGGGGGCTTCCAGGAGCCGCATGAAATCACCTGCATCTTGGGCGGCGCCCAGGCCCCAGCCTCTCATCACATCTTCAAACGGTTCGATTGTGAGGTGAACGCGGTGCTCCCCAAGCTTGAGGTCGCGCACCTGCTCAGGTGGTCCCAGTGCGCCATCACTTTCAACTCGGCAGATCATCTCAAGTGCGCGGCCACCACTGGTGTCCTCCCGATGTTGTGTTCCCTAGTCATCAGCAATGTGTAGGTTACCAAGACCCTCATCAACGGTGATGCAGGGCTCAATGTCCTGTCTGTCGACACATTTGACAACCTCTGAGTGCCATACGAGCAGCTCCAGCCTACCAAACCTTTCTCAGGAGTGACCGACGGCTCCACCACACCGATAGGGCAGGTCCGCCTACCTGTCACCTTCGGCACACGCGACAACTACCGCACCGAGCTCATCGACTTTGACGTTGCCCACACCCGCTTGCCGTACAACGACATCCTCGGGTATCCGGTCCTGGCCAAGTTCATGGAGGTCACCCACCTCAGCTACAACGTCCTCAAGATGCCTGGAAGCGGCGGGGTCATCACGGTCCCATGTGAAGAAAGGGATGCGGTGTGCTCCCTCGAGGGCGCCTTCCAAGCTGCAGCAATCAACGACCCCGACAGGAAAAGTGAGGGCCCTCCGGAGGCCATCCCCAAGAAGAGGCAGCTGCGTCACGCAGGACCTCAGGAGGATGACGTCGCGGCGAGAGCCTCATCAGGATCAGCGTCCCTCCCAGGGGCACCTCCCCTCATCGCATAGGAAGGCGCGCCCAGTGCCCTCCTCGGGCAGGGCTCGGGGGCTCTCTTCTAGAGGGCCTCAGGCCTTGCCAACCTCACGAGGGAGGTGCTTGGGCACCACTTGGAGGCATGCTACGCGACACGTTTTCCTCAGGAGAACAGAGGGCAAGGGGTGCCCACCACTCAGGAGTTCATCGCCAAGACCACATAGGAACTGCAAGATGCAAGAGCCATGCGCGGTGACAACCGCTCATAGGGCATAGCTCACCACCCAGGCAAGGGTCCTGAGCTGCACATCTGCATCGACATCCTAGGGCTCAACAGGGCCGCGTCTCAGGGGCGCTTCTGGCCTTCGCGTGTGGGCCGTTGCGAGGGCCCGTCACACAGCTACATTCACATGCCCCTCGGCTTGCCGAGTGTGGCCTCGGCCTATCAGCGCAACATGCGGCATGACCTAGTGGCTCAAGAGGCCAGGTACCGCGCCATCCTGGAGGAAACAGAGACGATCTTCGGGGAGCCTCCTAAGCCCCCAGAGCCTCCCGAGGCTCAGGGCTTCGGTGGCTCATGAGGAGTCCTTTCTTCGACGCACGCCTCCAGCTGCACCAACTCTGCTTCGTCTACAGAACCAGGTGACATCTTCCAAGCTTGTTTAAGATGGGAGCGCCCCTTGGGCCGCATTATTCCCAGGCCACGTGGGGCCGTCCCTACGGCATGTATCCCTTTTGCTCATGTCTTTAGCTTGCCTTGCTGGGGGCGCCCTTCGGGCTGCATCATCCCCAAGCCGCTCGGGCCGGACCCAGTGGCATGTATCTTCCTGCATTTACCCAAGCTGATCTGCCTTCCCTGCTTAACCTACCTATGATTATTGCCTGCTCGATTGCCACCCGCCGCGGATACATTCACCCGTGCAATTCCCTTGCACGTTAAAAGGGGGGCTCCTGAGCATCGCGACTCGGGAGCTCTTACTGGCTCTCCAGACCTCACCCCCTGGCCTTGACCACGGCATTGCGACCTGGCATACCAGTGGTCGCTGAGCTCGCTTGAGGGCCGGGACCTAAGGACGTAGAGTGCTTGCACCTAACCACCTTGCAGGAACAAACAGTCACCAAGACTCAAGACCAGGCGCAACCCGCCTTGAGGTAGGGCCTCGTCAGTCCTGCGCTGGCTCACGAGTGCCCAGATACACCTCGCAGCCCTGCCGTGCAAGCCATGTGTCAGGGCGGGGCTGTACACGCCCCGGGGGCTACTCCCGGAGGGGGCCCCCATCCCACGCACAAGTGGAAGCACCATGCTTCGCGCTGGCCATCGACACTGCCGAGGAGCGGCTATGCCCGTGCACAAGTGGAAGCACTATGCTCCGCGCTGGTGATAAACAACTGAGGGCGGACCCACGGTCGTACCAACCTCAGGGAGCCCAGAGCTCAGCGTCCGGCATCACCGCAACGCCTCCCCTCGAGAGAGCCGCGCGAGGGGGATGGGCATAGGGGCTACGCTCGGACCACACCCAAGCGCACGCCACCCAACCAGGTCTCCCGAGCTAGGCATCGCGCGCCCCTCCCGAGGCCTCAACGAGGGTAGGTATGGAAATTGTTTGCGCGTCAAGGGGGACTCCTGAGCATCGCGACTCAGGAGCCTAACTGGTCACGTAGCCCCTCACTCCTTGGTCCGTCCTGGTCTCCGGTTGGGCCAATGGGGGTTGAGGTATGCACGGGGCCGGGCCCTGCCGACATAAAACATTAGTCTATCCTCGCGAACTCTCCCTATAAGCTGTTTGCGCGTCAAGCGGGACTCATGAGCATCACGACTCAGGAGCCTAACTGGTCACGTAGCCACTCACTCCTTGGTCCGTCCTGGTCTTTGGTCGGCCCAATGGCGGTTGAGGTATGCACGGGGCCGGGCTCTGCCGACGCAGAATGCAAAGCAAATAGGAAGGAAATCGCAAAATCTTGAAGCAAACATTACAAACACATTGTCTTCACGATATCAAATGAAAAGTCTAAACACCTCCCCGAGGCCTAATGCACGTTGCAGGAACGAAACAGGAGGGTAGCCGCAGGTCACCCCCAGACGCCTCCATCACCTGCGGAAGGAGCTACCTCATGAGCGACGTTGTCTTCACCTTCACCACCAGCCGCAGGATCGGTGACATCACCAGACTGAGGAGCAGAGACAAAGCCGCGGAACTTTTTCAGCAAGGCCTCCACCTGACCTTGCACGGCTGCGGCGGCATCCTCATATTGGTCTTTAGCCACAGGCTCCAGCAGCTCGTCAAGGCAAGCGCTGGGGTCGCGAAGGTGCAGGTGGCTGAAGACGCGAGTCAACACAGCTGAAGACAGGACGCGAGCTTCTGCCTCCGCCATAGGACCGACACCATCAACGACTTCCTCAAGCGCCTGCACCAAGAGAGGAAGCAGCCGGGCGGGGCCGTACTCATCGGCGGCCAGCAACTTCTCCAGGCCGTGCTCGTAGAGCGTCTTCAGTGCCTTGTGGGACCTCTTCTCAAGATCGGGAAAGGCCGCACGGTCTTTGGTCAGGACTCACGCCTTGGCGTCGAGCTCGGCCTCCCTCGCTTCACCTCCCGCTCCAGCTCTACCAACCGGTTGTGCTCGGCGCCATGCGTCCGTCCCAACTCCGCCAGCTCAGCTTCACGGTTCTTGACGGCTTCCTCCCGGGCCTTCATTTCCTCCTCCTTCGCTTGGTGGCAGCGTGCTTCGTCGGCGTGCTTGGCGCGCAGGCCCTGCAGCTCGTCCTCCAGCACCTGGCAGCGGTCGTGGGCGGCCTCGGCGTCTTTCAACGCCATCTCACGATCGGCTGCGGCGTTGGCGGCACTCGGCTTCTCCTTCTTAGAAGCTGCAGCAGCCTGGCCCAGTGCCACGCGAACCGCAAGGTCGGAATGGAGCCAGGCTGAGGCCAGCTCCAGGCGCCCGGCCACAAGGCGTGGGTCAGCGCCCAGGAGATCCGCCTACAGCCGGGTCATCTCTGAGAGAGCACACTCTAGAGTAGCAGCAGGAGCAGAAGAACCTGGAAGTGGAGGTTCAACAGTGGGAGGAGGCGACATCGTCACCTGGGCCTGGGAAACCACGACTTGAGGAGCAGCTGGAACCTCATCGGCCGCGCCAGGCGCAGGCACTTCCGGAACGTACAATATACTCCCTCCTATCCTTTCTAGTTTACATATAAGTTTTATGTGTAGTCAAAGTATATCTACTTTGATCAAAAAGGTATCAACATTCAACAATGCCCAATCAATATTGTTAGATTCATACGTACTCCTAGATTTGTACTCGAGATGGTTTCCAATTTGACTATTGACAAGATTAATAGTACATGAGATGTATACTATGAAAATTATATCATTGGAAACTCCTTTCACATACGAATTTGACCGTATGCTTTGTGTAAGTTGCATGTCATATATTATTACTCTAACATTTGGTCAAAGTTAGCCTCGAAAAACGCATTAGACCCTGTATGCTTTGTGTAAGTTTCATGTCATATATTATTACTCTAACATTTGTGGAAGTTGCATGTCATATATTATTACTCTAACATTTGGTCAAAGTAGTATAGTGGAAGTGGATCCTCTGACGTAGGTATCCCTGCCTTACCCTCCCTTTTGGTCACTTACTGGCGGACCCCATGCTTGTTAGGCCCCGCATGTCAGTTACTCAATGGGTTCGGCCACGTCAGGGGATCCTCATCCGTAGTATACTCCCTCTGTTTTTATTTACCCCGCATAAAACGGAGGGAGTGGTGGTATAATAAATGACGCGGGCGGGGGAGGGGGAGGGACGTCGGTTTGCTCTCAACTACGGTCCCACAAGCGAGCGAAAACGCAAGACGAAGCGCGTTCCATGCGGTGACCGACGTGGAGGGTCCAGCATGCCGGGCTGCAACGCGAACGCGACAAGAGCGATGTTTAGTCAAAACCGATTGACCGGTCGTCACCGGAACCACTATTCACACCAGAACCTTCGCTGCTCGGCCTACGCCAGCCACTGCCCTAAAACCACACCAAATCTCCAGCCCATTCTCCCACCTTTCGATCCCCTAGCCCGCATCAAGCGTCCCCTAGTTCGTCGGAAAGCCATGGTGCACCGCAAGATCACTTACTACAAGATGCTAACGCCGGAGCGCCGCGCAGAAATCACGGCGGCGTTCGGCACCACAGACCTCCGTTCCCAAGCTCGCTTTGCGGCGGGCCAATCCCCGAGTTCTCTGGAGCCAAGCTACAAGGAGGAGGAAGCCGATCCAATGTTCATGGCGGAGGTCGCGGCGCAGGAGGCTTTCGATGGGTATGAGATGATGGACGTCGACTTCGTGCTGGCGTCCGAGTCCCCCATGGTGCAGGCGGAGCAGCGGTTCAACATGGCGATACTAAAAGAGGACAGGGAGGCAGAGGCTCAACTCGACGCAGAGCGCACGCATGCCGCTACCATCGAGGCTCTCCTGCAGGCGGAACCAGATGTCGTGGATGTGAACCGGGCGGCGGAGGCTCAACTTGAGGCGCAGCGCGCGGATGCCGCTGCCATCGAGGCCCTCCTACAGGTGGAACCGGACGTCCTGGACTTGAATCGGGCGGCAGAGCCTCGACTCGACGCAGAGCGCGCGGATACCGCTCTCATCGACACCCTCCTGCAGGCGGGACCGGACGTCCTGGACTTGAACCGGGCAGCGGAGGCTCGACTCGACACGGAGCGCGCGGATGCCGCTGCCATCGAGGCCCTCCTGCAGGCGGAACCGGATGTCCTCGACTTGAACCAGGCTGTGCTCTCGTCCGTGCAGAGCGCCCGCATGCTCCGCTTGAATGAGTAGCTGGAGGCCGAGGACAACCACGGTGCGGAGACATACGTCTGCAGCGACGACTGGTTCGCACCGGCAGCCAAAGACCATGAGGTCGTCTCTTTCCGCGAGCAGTGATAGTTTTTCTTTATGTTGTTGTTTTTATGGATCTTTTGCTATGTAAAAACATATATTTGTTATGCAAGTCGCTTGACTTGGGTCAGTCTACCATTTCAAGCAGTTGGATGAATATCCTACGTCTCCTAACCCTTCTTTCCTTCTTCCTCACCTCTTCTTCTTCCCCAACAGACCACCGCACGGGCCGTACGGATACTCCCCAACATGCGGTTGGATAAACATACTCTATGAATGAAAATTATGTGTCAGTGATAGGATGGCTGAGTTTTGTGTGTTCACACGCGACAGCACGTGTTAGTGAGGGTGCGTTCCCTTGGTTGGGTTTGCGGCGTGCAGGAGCGACCGTGCGAGGGTGTGGTGCGACCACGATGTGCAGGAGCAACCGTGTGAGGGTGCGGTGCGACTGCGATAGCCGTGCGCAAGTGTACCTCCTTCTCATTTTGAAAACTTTAGGCAAGCTTGGAAAAAATGTGTGGCGAAGTTTGGCAATGCAAGGCCTAGACCCAAACAAGATAAGTACGTACATACTAGGAGTACTAGTGTTAAAAAAGAAAGGCTGGGTTTTCCTTCGCGGGATTTAATCGATACAAATCCTCGTTTCACGTGTCAATTTATGCATTTTTTTTCTCCAAAGACCAAAGTGCTAACCATCTCACTCCTCATCGCTTGATTAATGTAGCGCCATGCAAACCAACCTTCTAACTTCCGCATGCATGGAGGGGATATTAATGTCCTTCATTGCTAACCCCATAAATTTTGCCTCGATTAGTGTTAGTGGCCCTTTGCAAATTGTAATTTTGATATACTGGCCTTGTGTACAAAAAAATGGAGGTAGTAACTATATTTGACTTCCTTCCCCATTGCGGTGATGTCGACGATATTTTTTTGGTGGTTTGGCGAAGTGCGTTCGACGGAGAACACCATTGAGGGAGACCATGGTAAGTCGTTCGCAAGTGCCGCTTACAAGCCGAGACAACCGCCTTATTTGCATCCAGGAAGTCCTTTACTAGTACTACTATAACTAATGCGGTGAGATGGCTTCTTGAAGAAGACGATGGAGAAGCGGAGTCAGCGAAGAGTGAAATGATGGTTGCTTCATCCGTACTTTTGTGATTTGACGCCTCACTGCTTTGTGATTTGTGATAGAAGGGACAGGGGAGTAGACTCTGTGCTCTATACTGTACTACATGCATCCAAGCATGGGAGAAAGAGGAGAGACGTTGCATTTTTCTATTCCTTCAATCAATCAATCAGGGAGCTTTGGTTCCATCTTTTTGGCTTTGGCAACACCGTCCACAATGGTTCCCATGATGCCAAAAGCTATTTTCACATTTGGCTACACATTGTGGATGCCCTTAACCATACCACTTGGTTTTTCTCCTGTGTGCTATCTATACAAATCACAATTATATTGATCTAAAAAATTATAGAATCGAGATTAGTAAAAAGGAGGTGATTTTGCCGCGCGGATGGCGGGGGAGGTTTCTTATTTGACCAATGCTACATCCACGTAATGGTTTACGTAAAGTTACAAACTGATGTGATGTGGGACTATTTGATTGGATTAAAGGAGATGATTAGGCCCACCCCACCTGAAAATCAGGGGGCATATATATATTAGATGGAAAGTATACATAGCAGCTACGAAGCCCTTTGTAAGTCTAGGATTAGGCTTCTTATTTTCGGAGGACGTTGTCCTGGCGGTTTGCTAACATGCGGTCCCATGTGTCAGTGCTTTACCAAGCCGATCCGCATCCCACATGAGGCAGAACAACGGCAGAAGCAACACGTGGTTAAGTTGAAGAAGATGAGGGAGAAGCGGATTCAGCAACGAGTGAAATGATGGGTGCTTCGTCCCTCCAACTTAACTGCGGGAAAGGTGCAGCTTTGTGATTTGACGCCTCATTTCTCATTACTACGCCGACGCCATGACTGGGGTGCTTCACCCCGGCTGCTCTGCACTGTATTCTGGTATGGCACGTGGACCTGGTAGCTTGATGTCCCACATGTCGGTGAAAGGGACTAGAAGATTTATGAAAGGGCGCGCTCCACTCTTACGACGGAGGAGTAGACGACACGACGACCTAGTGAACTGTCACTTGTACTGTATAGTACTATAGTTTTGCTGTTTCACACGATCCATCGATACAAACCCGATTAAATAGGAAAGGGCGGGATTTTTCCCGTGCGGTAGATGATACTGGCCATACATTTGAAAGGCAATTTTAATGTATGCAAACTGAATAATTATAAGTAAGAATATGATATCTAGTAAAACTAAAAACACATATGATTTATTGTGTTAGAGTGTAGTAGTAGTGCTGTATTGCATAGTTGTTAGATGTAACATGCGAGAACGTGTAGTGATGTAGTTTTGGAGGGCCTACAGAGAGAAAAGAGATTACGGTCACCGAACTTTAGAATAAGCTGATTACGGTCACTATATACGTTTTGCGGTGATTATACGGTCACTTGCTCACAGCTCAGCATCGGATTGCACTTTGTTGACCGGCCAAATAGTCTGCGTGGCGCCATGTTGACTAGTTAAATTGACCACGTTCATTGTGGGTCCCACCTATCAGTTCGCATAGGCAAAAGGTCAGATAAACACAAATTTACGCAGGCGCGACAAGGCTCCAACCCGTGCGCGGCAATCACCTGGTTGTGTATGTGTTTGTCAGGGCCTGATGTGTGCGCATGCACGTGTAGGTTGAGCACTTGAGCGTGAGAGTGTGTGTTGGTCGTGTGGTGTACTGGTGTGTGCATGCATGCGTGCGTGTGTGCGAGTGAGTGTTGCGTGCGTGCGTGCGTGGCTGCGTGTGTACGTGTGAGTGTTGCGTGCGTGCGTGGGTGCATGTGTTTGTGTGAGTGTTGCGTGGATGCAGTTCGTGTGCATGCGTGCGTGTGTGTATAATCACAACACTAGCTCCTGTGTGTTAAAATAGACGGCTCAGCATACCAATACAAGGCCACCTTATCCGCTGTGCCCGCGGTCATGACTTCGAACCACCGTCCAAATATTTTTTTGTCGTTTGTTTTCATTCTTACTAGCAAGATGCCCGTGCGTTGCATGTAACATCAAGATGCATTTGTATGACTTGTTTATCTTGTGAGAGAAAAGGATGAACGAGGGAAGGCCTTATTTGCAAATATGGAGAGGTGTGTGGGTACCTTTTTGCAAAATTGCCATAGTTTCTTTCCTATCCGTCAGATATAAATCAGAAGGCCTATATTGCAGGATGGCAGGCACACCATCATCACCAACTCTGTTTTTTATAAGAGTGTATTTTATGTATTTTATAAGAGTGTAGATGTAGAGTAGATACAAGTCAACAGGTGGGCACGATGGTAGTGACATAATGTGATGCAACACTAGAGGTGCCACGTGGAGCGTTTAACTAGTCAACTAGTCATGTCATGAGCAAATACAGAGTTGTATGGTGAGCCCGTGACTGCATAATAACCAGTAAACATAAATGGTGACCGTAATGAGTGGATTCTGAAGTCCAATGTACGTATCATGCTTTCGCTTCAAATACAATGACCGTCATTGCATATATCGCGAGAGAAAGATGAAACATGCGTGAATTTTCTGGTGGCTTACTTTTAGAGGACCTGGAGATAGTTTTGTGTGCATACGTGAAAGGGGTGTACAGGGGGGTATGCGATGGAGAGAGAGATGCTCTTCGTTTCTCTTTATTATGACTAACTTTGTATATAGTATAAAAATATACAAATTCACAGTGCGGAATAAATATCATTGTGGGCACCATGCAATGCAAATTAGCATTCATACTCCTCCATATAACTTTGTAATGTTGTATATATGTAGAAACTCTAAAATAATTTTTTGGCCACACTTTATTCAAAAGGAATGTTGTATGCGAAATAAACGTGAGGAGAGGGCTTTTTAGATCAATGGGGTACGTGATGTAACATGTGTGAATGTGTAGTTGATGCATTTGGCAGGGCCTAGAGAGGTATGTGTGTGTATTACGTATTCGAGAGAGGCATGGATAGAGGGGCCGATGGGGGAGCGTGGGAGAGATAGCACGAGAAATGAGAGTGGTCTAGAGAGAGAGACGAATATGACGTCATGACAAGAGATTCCATTCCCTTGAGTGTGTATATGCAAGGGGGGAGGGAATAGAGGCACCAGGAGAAATTTTCTATGTGTGTGGTGTTTGTGTTGGTATGTGTGGGTGTGAGAAGATAGTGAGACGTGGGGGCAGAGGGTCTGTCACCGTGTGAGGTCTGGTGGGTCGAGGTGAGGCCCTTCGATCTGTTCTGTCCTGCGCCACATTGGTCGGCCCGTGATGCATTTAGGAAGACCCATGGATGACTAGTCGTACAAGACAAAGATAGCAGAATTGTGAAGGACTCTGTGTCCACTGACAAAGCCGTCTAGGATTTCTAACCCTATTCTCAGACTAAGGTAACCCCTTTATCTCTGATATTACTATTCATCCAACCTAACTTTAAGGGGCATCCTACAGAATGCTCTGCTAGAATCATACTCGTCGATTAGGAAGAGAGGTGTGATACAATGCGTGAGAGATAGGCATAAAGATAATGTGCGTACATGAGACACGTAGGCAGGTCCACGTATATAGAAAGGGTCGATGAGGATTGTGCGTGTGTATGTTTGCGAGAGGAAGAGTGCTTGTGATAAAGGTTAGTGAAAACAGTTGTAAATGGTTATGAGAGGGAGGGAGGGTTATATCTTGAGCATGTGTGCGAGAAAGACACCTCGGGAGAGAGTGTGTGAGCATGTGTGAGAGACCACTGATGGAGAGTGAAACTACATGTAAAAGACTGCTCTACACATTGATTAAAGATATAAATTGTATCCAAATATTAGGATGGGATCATGATATTTGCAACTCGCGTAAGGAGCGGTAATTGATCCATCAGACATCTAGATTCTATCGAATTTGAGCATGTCTATGTTATTATTCGACACAATCGATCCACATAGTTAGTATTTTGAACTCCAGACAATGCATTGCTTTAGCAATCGAATATAAATGTGAGTATAGTTCATGTTGTGTGTGTAAAGCACATTATACATACGAAAGTTACACAATGGACATTATAAATAGCTACTACCTATGAACTAGCATACATTTGAATTCAACTTAAGGTGGTTTAAAAAAATCGAATTCAACATGAAGTCCATTCAATTATTTGAATTTGATAACATGGAATTTGTAAACCATACCTAAATTATGGGGCACCAATCTTTGCTCTGATTTTGTACATAATAGCATATGTAGTCGAGTACAAAATAGATTCAAATTTAGCTCCATTCCAAAATAATCGTAGTTATAGGATTTTCAAGTGTCAAAATTTCAAAAATAAGCGGATAATTTAATGAGGTTTTCAAACATACAAGGTCAAATATAACATTGTATATTTAGGTCAATCCTCATAGTTCAAGAGTACTCTAAACGTGAATGCTGGTGTTTCAAAATTTCGAATGAAGCGCCAAAAAAGCCTCTACTCGCCCAAAACCGCGTGAGACCAATGTTTGGTAGTACAAGGAAATTACTTTTCTAATAACTCTGACCCGTGAAACCTACTGGCCCGACGTCCAAAGGTCTAAATCGGGGTAGGTTTGTAGCTTCATCTAGACGCCACGCAACAGCATCCGAAAAACATTCATACACAATGGCCGCGTAAGCACACATGCGCGCGGCCAAAATCTCTCCCGCCCACTATTTGGGACACCTGGGATTACCATCCTACCCCCGACCCGCAGTAGGTCCAAAATTTAAGAGGGGGGCAAAGTTTGTACTTTCCCCAAATTTCAAACAAGCGCGTCCCATTTCTGTTCAAAAAAAGCCAAAAACAAGCGCGTCCCAGACCGAAATATGGTTCCCCCCCACCCGTCCGATTCCCCATTCGTACTCCATGGGCGCGAAAACTACCTCTCCACCAGCCGAGAAACCCCGACGTCCTCCGTCCGCCACCCCATCCCACCCATCAACCCCCGCCCTCCTCCATCACGCCGGAGCCGATACCCCGACGTCGTCGTCCACCGCAACCTCAACCGCAACGCCCTCCACGGCTAGTAGTTGAAGCCGAGGCCGAGCCATCCGTACGCGAGCCAGTTCAGCCGAGCCGTCCCGCACCTCACCGCTGCCGCTCCAACTTCGCCACCCTCCACCGCACCGGAGTTGTTCCTGCTACGCCGTCCTTCGCTGCCTCGGATCTGCTTCCCCTCCACCGACATACAGCCACGGCAACACAGTCAACAATTTGGCCACGGGTTCGTCCAAGCTTGCACCCTCCAGAACATCGGTTTCCTTGGTGAAAAGAAGAAAATCGGCGCGACTTGTGGAGGTGACCACACCGGCAACCGAAAAAGGTACTCCTCTTCCCTTATTCGTGCAAATCTTACGTCTCTGCTTGCACGGTATTCATCCCATAGAAGACACTAGTTGACCGCTTCTTCTTGATACTAGATGTTCCTAGTAACTCGCGATGCACAAGGTTTCTCCTCATATACTATTTCACCTTAGCTAGAGGTCCGTCTCCCCCCTGAATTTCAATTTCTGGCCACTTGATTCCCAATTAACGCAAGCATTCCCCGGCGTAACAGGCGCTAGTACGCCTATTACGTCGGGGAAGCAGCGCCTTGGTGTTTATCTTATGGGCGTGTGCGGCCTAGAGCTACTGGTGCCTGATCTGGAGGTCGGCCGGGATTAAAGGGATGGCCTGGGGGCGCTGCCAAGCATGGCGGTGGTGTCAGGTCGATGGGAGGGTGGGGCGGCAAAGGCAGGGGTCTAGGCCGGTGGTCGCTGGCGGTTCGAGAAAGATCGTCAACAGTGACTGGCGGGAGGTAGACGAAGGCCATCTGCCCGTTCCTTATAGATCGGACGGTTCATTAAAAAATCGACTGACCTATTTATTTTCAGTCGACTGTTATCTTAGATATGACCACATGTGGTGGTGTGCTGGAGGAGTACCTGCATTTCCTGTGCTCATATATTACAAAATCATAGAGAGTATAATCTAATTTTGTTTGCCATGCAATGTTGTAGAGCTATCATATGTCTCCTGTCATTTATTTTTCAGCCACCTGCTATCTGCTACTTTTACAGTGCACTAGTTCCACACACACTTCACCCTTACTCTCACTGTTGTGTTTATTTGCAAGGGTATTTCAGACTCTGCTGCCATGAGAGACGCCAAAAAGAAGAGAGAGAAGTCGCTCTAGTTTGGTGTGCGGATAGGCAAGACACGTTCCAACGCTTTAAAGGGTGTAGTGTCAGCAGATGGAGACGGGGAACGTAGCTCTGGAGTTGATGACCTCGCTCGCGATGAACCACCATCCCAGGTGCTTGCTTTAACTTCGCGGTGTCATATGTGGTTGCATGTTCCATATGGTGTCTAGCTTGTATTCGAAAGGCTGAAGTCGGTAAGATAAGGAAACATATATTTTTTCCCTGAACCACCATCCCGTGAGCACCAGAAGACAAATAGCTAGTCAGGGCACTGGCCGAGCCAGTGCAAGCCCAACAAAGATAGGCATCACCTGGAAGCCAACTAAAAAGCTGCGATGGTGGCGAAGCAGCCCGCCTCCCACCAGGCTCTCAGGTCCTAGATGATCATGTTCACCACTGCAGCTGGATGTCTAGCTTGTATTGCTTCAAATTTGGTTAAATTGCATCTTCTTAGCTTACACATTATACCTTTGAATATGACATGCCTTTCTGTTTTTGTTACATACTAGTACATCTGTGTATTAACCATGTTCTTACATCAAACTAATGTTCATGTGTATCCCTCATCAATCACTTATGACGAGGCAGGGAGGCAAGGGGACTACTCCTCATTTAAAGAATACAGCGTCAGCCTCCCGACATGATTCTCAAGAAACAGAAATGCTAGATGAAGATAGTGAGCGTAGCTCTGTAGTTGATTACAACATTTCCCCTACACTAGCATCACAGGTGCTTTCTCTAACTTGGCAGCGTGATATGTGGTTTCATGTTGCATATGGTGTCTATGTCACAGCCCCAGTTCAGCCCTTGCTTGTCTTTGCATGATCATCTTGCGTCATGATTAAATTCCATTAAAATTTGGAAATGGGGATTTCCTAAAACCTAGCATTAAAGGAATTAACTAGGTTCAAACTTAAAACTTTTCAATGAACCCAAAATGCCCTTCATAAATGTCCACCATCTTTGGTCCTGGCTAAACCCTCTGCCAAAATGGTTTCATATTTTTGGAGGCTATTCTGGATTTTTGAATTAAATCATAAATATTTGAATTTCGACATTTAAATTCTATAAAATATTTTAAATGTCCAAATAATCTTGAAAGCATTTGAGGGCTATTGGAAATAGTTTCAAAAGTGCCCACAATTATTTTCAGGATTTTACAAAATGAATTAGTATTTTTACTAATTCAAAACAGAAAAAAAATAGAAAACAGAAACTAAATTAAGAGAGAGAGAGTAACCTCACCTGCAGCCCACCTGGCCAAAGCCAGCTCGGCCCACCAGGGGCAGCACTGTTTTCTTCCTCCTGCCAGGAGGAGAAGCAGCTGCGTGCCCGATGGCCGGCGAGCCGCGCTGGCTCCTCCCTGCCTACGTGCCCCCCCTCGACTGCCTGGTCGCCACCACGACACCCCTGACCCCCTCTCACTCCCCCTCTCTCACTCTGGACTCCCTCTCCCTCCTCTGCTTCCTCTCCCACGTTCGACCACGGGCACCCGAGAGCGCCGGCGAGCACCACCGGGGCCATCATCCACCCCGCACCTCGCTGTTGCTTCCAGAGGAACCGCCATCGCCCTCTGCGTCATCTACACTAACCCATTCGACCGCGGGAGCCCTGTAGCGTCGTCCCTGAGCTCGTCTTCTACCTTCGGCCGCCGGCAACCTCACCTTCGATTCACCGCCGTCTCCGCGTCCCCGAGCTCGCCGACTTGCTCGTCCGACTCACCGTGAGCCACTGACCTGAACCCCCCTCCTTTGCGCTCCATTTGCACGCTGTAGCCGTTGCTCCGCCGGAGACCGAACCGCTCCGCCGCTCGAGCTTCTCGCCGCCATGGCCACAGTCGTCGAAGCTCCCAACTAAGCACACGCACGTGCTCACCGCGCCGCGTAGGTGCCGTAGGAGCTAAGCACACCACTCCACGGCCACCGCAGCCCCGTTCCCGAGTGTGCCCGAACTCCGGCCGCCGCCGAGGTCGACGCCGCGCACAACCCCGGCCACCCTAGCTGCTGCTGCTTGCTGCACTGTATGCGGGAGAGCTCCAGCTCCCCGCGGATGCCCTCCGCCGCTCGTTTCATCGCTTGTGCTGCGTTTTCGAGCCACGCCGCCGTCTCGGGCCTTGCCGGCGTCATGTCGCCGGTGGGGTTGACCCATTTGACCACGTGGGCCCCGCCCACTAGTCAAACCTAGATTAGGAGTTAAACTAACACTAATTTAGTTAGGTTAGCCGCTGACATGTGGGCCCCGACCCCACTGACATTTTAGTTAGGCTTAATTTAAGGTTAATTAACCATATTAATTAGCTGAGTCAATGACATATGGGTCCCGCAGGTCAGGTTTGACCTGGCCGACCAGTTGACCCGCTGACATCACCCTTGTGCAATGCTGACGCAGTAAAGCTTTTCTAGGATTTTAAATAAATCAGAAATGATTTATTTATTTCATAAAATAGCTAAAACTTCTAAAAATCATAGAAATTAAACCGTAACTCCAAATGAAAAGATTTATATATTAAAAGTGATCAAAAAAATCCAAAGAATCTGAATATGGAATTTTCATGCATGTTTGAACAAGTTAACCTCACTGAATAGGACAAATGATGATTAGGGCAATTTATGAAATAACATTTGGAGTTGGAATTTGATCTTGTTTGAGTCCCACTTCAATTAACTTGGCTAGATATTGCATTAGGTGAATTCAGTACCTTAACATGACATGTCATTCATGTGAATGTGCATTGCATTGATTGTGTTCCTTCTTTGCTAGTCGGTGGTTGTTCCCCCTCAGTAGACGTATGTTCCGACGATGAGTTTGATGACACCGATGAAGAGCTACTATCTTTAGAAGTGCCAGGCAAGCAAAACCCCCTTGTTCATTCCGATATAATCCCACTCTCTCGCTCCTGCTCTCTTTTACTGCATTAGGACAACAACGTTTCAACTGTTACATGCTGCGGTAGTTGAACCCCTTTCCTCTGCATGACCTGTCATTGCCACAGTAAATAGATGAAACCCACTAGCATGAGTAGGAGTTGTTTGAGCCCTGATGTGCCTACTCATTCATGCTTGTTGTCATGCCTGCTACTGCTTAGAGTTAAGTCGGGTCTGATTCATCGGGAATGAATTGGAATATGGTGAACATGTCCTACTATGGAGAGCTAAGTGTGTGAACACGATTTGGTAAAGGTAGCGGTGAGAGGCCATGTAGGAGTACATGGTGGGTTGTCTCATTGAAACCGTCCTCAGGAACTGAGTTCTGTGTTTGTGATCCATGAACAGTTACTACCACACATTGGGCTCCGGGCGCTCCAAGCTCTCTCTACTTATTAATCAACTTGATCTCTGTCCAGGAGTTGCAACTAGTTTCTGGTGTTTGTAGGTAGTGTTAGTAGTCTACCAAGTGGCACCCGGTACAGGTGGGCTTGGGACAGACTAGGCACAGTGGCACGGTGTACCAAGTGGCACCCGGTTGGTGGGCTTGGGAACCCTGCACACATCGTTTGGGGCCGTGAACGACACCCCGGCCGGATCTCCTTGCGGATGGAACCCGAATAGGCGATAAACCTGGACTAGAGACTTGTGTGGTTAGTCAGGTCGTGGCCGACTCCCTCGCCAGGCTTCCGCTTGAAGGTTGCCGAGGTACATGACGTGTACATGGTGGTAAGTGGCGAAAGCGTGTGTGAAGAAGTACACCCCTGCAGGGTTATCATTATCTATTCGAATAGCCGGATTCCTCGGATATGGAAACTTGGACCCCTTGCATAGTTCATAGACAAGTGAAAGTGGATACTCTAAAATGCACAAGATAAGCGTGAGTGCTATGGATGGCGTTCTCGCAGGGAGACGGGAGCGGATCCATAGTGGTGTATTGGTATGGTGAATTTGTGGACTCGTGTGTGCCACCTCAAAAGAGTTACTTGCAGTTGTTGTTCAGGGTAGCCACCGAGTCAAAGCTGGCTTGCTGCAGTTAAACTCCACCACCCCCTTTGTTGATACCGATGCATATGTAGTTAGTTCTGATGTAAGTCTTGCTGGGTACATTTGTACTCACGTTTGCTTAATTTATGTTTTGCAGAGAGACTCCAGTCTCGCTAGTAGTTCCGCGTGGACTTCGACGTTTAGCTTGTTACCTCAGCTACGATCTTGTGCCCTTGGCAGGATCTTGTCGATATTCAGGCTTCTCAGCCTTCTTCATTTGTAGTTGTCTATACTCAGACAAGTTAAGCTTTCGCATGTGCTTGTTGCTTGTATGCTCTGTATGTTGGGTCATGAGACCCATGTTTGTAATATCTCGCTCCTCGGAGCCTAATGAATAAATACTTGAGTCGTAGAGTCTTGTTCTGATGCCATGTTGTATGTACTCATATCGGGCATATTGTGCGTGTGATTGAAATGCTTGGTATGAGTGGGATCCGACAATCTAGTTGTTTATCCTTGGCAGCCTATCATATGGGGAAATGTAGTCTAGTGCTTTCTGAGCGATAGTAGTCCGCTACAGCCCAGTTCACCGGAGTCCTGCTAGCCCAGCACTACTGCTTAGAACACTTGACTGGCCGGCATGTGTTTCACTTCGTTCCTGTGTCTGTCCCTTCGGGGAAATGTCACGCGGTGACATCCGGAGTCCTGCCTAGCCTGCTACAGCCCGGGTTACCGTAGTCCTGTTGGCCCTGTGCTACAGCCCGGATTCACACGCTGCTGACCGACATGCTCGAAGTTGATTCATGTATGCCTGTCCCCATGGGTTAGTGCCGCTTTGGGTTCACGACTAGCCATGTCAGCCCGGGTTCTCTGTCATATCGATGCTAGCGACACTATCATATACGTGAGCCAAAAGGCGCAAACGGTCCCGGGCCAGGTAAGGTGGCACCCGTGGAAATACCGTGCGTGAGGCCGCAAAGTGATATGATGTGTTACATGCTAGATCGAAGTGACTTAGGATCGGGGTCCTGACAGTCTAGATTGTAATTCTTCCAATCTAGTTAAACTGCATGTGCTAGTCTGCTTAGCTTATACATTATACCTGTTAATGTGACATGCCTTCCTATATTTAGTATATAGTACATCTGTCTATTAAGCATGTCCTTACATAAAACTATTGTTTTTTTGTATCCCGCATCAATCAACAAGACGAGACACCTTTAGTATATGCAGTGCAATATTAGTTGCATCTTTCATATAATTTATAGCGTGTGCTTCTTCTAATTTGTTGAAATTCCATTTATGATGGGACGCTTTTAACTTGGTAGAGTCATATTGGTTGCATCTTTCATGTGGTGTCTAGCTTGCATTGCTTCTTATATGCTGGAATGGTTTCTGCTTAGTTTACACAAATAGTTGTGAACATGCCATGTCGTCCTGTTTTCCGTACATATTCCATCCTGGTATCATGTGTTCGCCTTACATCAAAGTAGTGATTGTCAGTATCATGCATGAATGAGTTCCAAAGAGAGAGTTTTATTGCTTTTTCTTGTCGATTTTACTTGACAATTCCAAATCAATAAAGTGGAAGGAAGTTAGCAAGGCAGCGGATAAATGTGCTCCTTCCGAATGGAGGGCCTCTACGGTTTCTACTCCTCCACACCCCCAAGATGATTTCCAAGACAACACATGCATAGACACTCAACAAAGCTGTGTTTATGATGAGCACGTCTCCCCTATTGCAGCATCACTGGTGCCCCCTCTAACTTGGCAATGTTATATGTGGTTGCATGTTATGTGTGATGTCTAGCTTGTATTGCTTCTAATTTTGTTGAATTCCATCTGTCTATCACACCATGTTCTTACATCATGTTCTAGGGGAATAAGACACGTGTTCCTGTTACATCAAATTACTACTGTTGTGTAACCTGCAATAATCACTTATCATAAGACACCTTTGACTTCGGAGTGTGATATAGGTTACATCTCACATTATTTTCTAGTTTGTATTACTAATTTGTTGAAATGGCACTTATGACGAGACAGTTTTAACTTGGTAGAGTGATATTCGTTGCATCTTTCATATGGTGTCTAGCTTTCATTGCTTCTAATTTGTTGAAATGCCTTCTCCTTAGTTTACACATCATAAGATGTGAATATGCAATCCTGTGAATATGCAATGGCACTAATGATGAGAGACCTCTAACATGGTAGTGTGATGTTGTTTGCATCTTGCATATGATTTATTTCTTGTACTGCTTCACATTTGTTTAAATGCCATTTATGATGAGACACTATTAACTTGGTAGAGCGATACTTGTAGCATCTTTCATATGGCGTCTACCTTCCATTGCATTGCTTCTAATTTGGTGAAATGTCTTAGTTTACACATCATAGTTCTGGTTATCTCTTCCATCCTGTTTTTCATACATATTACATCCTCCTATCATGTGGTTGTTTAACATCAAAGTTTAGTTCGTCTGCATCATGCATCAATTTGTTCTGAAGAACTAAATTGTTATTTGTTTTTCTTGCCGGCTTGACTTAACATGGCATAGAGAAAGAGGAAGAAACACATAATGGCAGGGAATGAGAAGCGGATGAATCCTGCAGATTCTGCTGGTACTGATGGTGCAATAGAAGGTCAAAGTCCAGCAGAAAATTCTACAAACACGGCATCCCATGCTACACGAGTTGCAAAAAAAGACAAACAGAAACAAATAGCTGCCACCAAACAAGCAGAGACAACCCTAGTTCTTGCAACACCTACCACAGTACTACCAGCTGCACGACATACTCGTGCGTCAACTGAGCTAGCAGCACGTTCCCAAGCTCCCTTGCCACCTGACACTACTTCCCAAGCACTCTTGACACAAGACGAGTTGGCAATATCAGATGAACCTTGTGAGCTTCAACAACAAGATGGTAGTTGCTGGAGTCAAGTTATAGTTGCATGCTTCCTTATATGTAGTCTCACAGTTTCATGTACACTAACACTTCCTATGTTTTTTGTTGGACTAGCACCTAGGCGCAAGAGGAAACAAACATCAAGGATAATGCTCGATAGGTTAACTAAATGTAGAGGAGGAAGAATGGAGATCTGTTTTGAGGCAGGTTTAAAAAGGCCACATGATGCTACAGAGTCAGCCAAGTTAGTATCAGAGGCAATGGTTGCTGTTAGGTGTCATGTACGTATCCTCCGAACATGGATTCAGTACAGGAATGACAAAGACAAAACCCAGTTCAACATCTTGCTCGACCATTTATCTGTAAGTATGGTTATGTATGGAAACTAGTAATATCGTCTTGCTCTGTCCAATACTTTCTAGGTTGCTGATAATGAGACTCCCATAATT
This sequence comes from Triticum dicoccoides, assembly GCF_002162155.2. Lineage (NCBI taxonomy): Eukaryota > Viridiplantae > Streptophyta > Magnoliopsida > Poales > Poaceae > Triticum > Triticum dicoccoides. The sequence continues at coordinate 493,321,385 of NC_041382.1, forward strand.
TTCAACAGATGAGTTTCAAGTCGGATAGCCAAGATGATGCAACCAGACAAGCTTGCATCCATGTTTTCAAGTCTGCTCTGCGACAGTATCGGTATAACTTGAGGAAAACTCACTTTGAAGGCAAGGCTAACAGTGAACTTTCCCAAACATCTCCAGTGGAAAATATATCTGATGAAGACTGGAGAGGCCTCGTTAAACACTGGTCTGATCCGAAGTATCAGGTACATTATATATATGTCGTCAGATCACATGTTGAAGTCCTATTTACGCATGTGCCACACAAATCTATCTTCCTATAGGTGAAATGTTCAAAGAACAAGGCCAACCGTACGAAAGTGAAATTCCAACAGACGACAGGATCTCGTAGCTATATTGCACACCGCCGAGGCTCTTGTAATTAGCTGCTATTTCACTCTTTTCGCTGTACCATATTATCAGATCTATATTGACTTGTTCCAAATGCAGAGGAAAGCCCGCAAGGACCAAAAAGTACCTGAACCAAATGTTGTGGAAATCTTCAAGGACTGTCACACCAGCAAGAAGAAGGGCATGACTACACCTGTCAAAGCCGCTGTTGTAAGTCCTTAATCCTCATGCCTTTTAACTACTACTTACTCTGACTTGTGCCTTGAACTGCATGGTTTGCAGCCAATGTCTATTACTCTTTTCAATTTTATAGACAATTGTCTTAGCGTATCATTGCACCTGACAAGGTTTAAAAGAGAGGAGTGATGTTCCTTTGATCTTGGCCCGTAATCTAGTTCCGTGCTGGACTTGCCCACACAACGTTACAATTGCCTGTTTGTTTGTTCTCAGTTGTTTTGTGATATGAATGACGTCATACTATGCTTACCGTATTATAATCTTCGTCTCTTTATCCTTAGCCCTCAATACAATGTGAAGAAATAGACAATACATTAGTGATGGTACATGGTCATATGTTTGGAACTTGGTTTTATTATGTACTTTGCAATAAAATACAACTAATATTTTACATGGGTTCATCAGAATAAGTTCTGTATATAGACCAAAGCTATTTTGTTTGGTTTTGCTGCCTCCTTAATATCTTCTGTTCTGGTACTACTAATGTAAAACCTCAACTTTTCAGTGAGCTATGTAAAAAATGGTGGAACCGCCACCTTCTAAAGGTGGCGAGGCAACTATAACCGCAATGTTAGCTCTTGCTCTAGTGGGTCAGTACCTGTCCACTAACAGTGCCAAAAGCACGTTCCTGTGTAATACTGGGTTGGTTGTTAAGGCAATATCGTCCAAACTGCCTCATGATCAAGATATGCAAGCTCAAAGAAATGTTGTATCTGCGCTCCAAACACAAGTCCATTCCCTAACAGAGACCCTTTGTGAAACAAGGAGAAACATTGCTCAATGTCGTCAAGATATGCATGGTTTTGAAACCAGACTATCAGACATTTGCTATGTTGTTCAGGAGCCTAGGGGAAATGAAGGCGAGGGTGATGGTGCTCCATCGGACAATACAACATGAAAACGTAACAGTCAGGTCAAATGACCTGAGCTTCTGAACTTCTGATGGTGCATTTATCTGCTAGACTGTTAAGTTTTATGCGAACCTTCCTTTTGTTATATAGTTGTAATTTGTTTTGGTGCGATACAAAATTTATTCTTAACGTGCAGCCACCGCCTGAAGAAAATAGCAAACCATTTTTGTATAGTGTAGGGTGTTCCCTATATTTGCACTAGTGGCGATCTTTGATGCCGAGTGGATGTAATCTGTGCAATCACCTTAATAGCCTAGCGTTAGTTTCAGCCTTATTTATTTCCTAGTCTTCTTTTTCCGTGGTTTGCTAGTGGCCGCAACTACCATGGGCCATATAAGGGCCGTAGGATCCATGGGTCTCCTACGGGCCATCGATAAATGGGCCTGTAATCGGTGGGCCTCGGGCCATCGAATAAATGGGTCTACATGGGCCATAATCGGGCGTAATTGGTATCGGCCCAGCACGATAACATGCCGTTAACAGGCCGTAGGACAGCAAAGGCTTAATTCTGTCACAGGCATAATGGGTCGTTAATGGGCTAGAATATAGGACGGGCTGGAAACGGCGCAACGGGTTAATAGGCCAGAAACGGGCTGACTCTTGCCATGGGCCGAATTTGGCCCATTAGGGTAACAGGCCAGTAAAGGGCCGACTCTTGCCATGGGCCGAATTTGGCCCATTAGTGGAACAGGCCAGTAACGGGCCGACTCTTCCCATGGGCCGAATTTGGCCCATTAGGGGAACAGGCCAGTAATGTGCCGGAAGTAATCGAGGGCCAAAAAGGAGCCCAAGAACGTATGGGCCGTCAATAGGCCGAAATCTAACACGGGCTGGAAATGGCCCGTGTAAATCACGGGCCGTTAACGGGTATACAGAAAATTACTGTTCATTATGGGCTAGAGTCACCGTGGGCCTTTACCTGGGCCGGCCTATTATGGCACACGAAAATCTTGTGGTCCTTTACCTGGGCCGGCCCATTATGGCCCGCGAAATCTTGTGGGACGTTAGCTAGGCCAGCCCATTATGGTCCGCAAAATCTCGTGGGCCTTTAGCTAGGCCGGCCCATTATGGTCTGCAAAATCTTGTGGGCCTTTAGTTGGGCCGGACCATTTAAACTTGTTGGGATGTGCCACATGTCGACGTATCATAGGCGCCTTCTGTCCAATGAGTGGATGACATTTGTCCCGACGATGAGCCGACACGTGTTTCCTGTAGCCAATGATGATTTTACACATGGAAAATCCCCATTGGTCGGGGCTATTAACGGGTTATCGGATCCAAAACCCGACCCGATAGATTAACGGTGTTCCATTACGGTGGATGCCACGTGTCGGTCACCCTTGACGAAAGCACTTCTGTGATGCGCGATTTATCGTCATGGAAGTGGACACTTTCGTGATGATAATTTTGGTAATGTCATGGAACACTTCTACGATAGCACAGGTATGACTATCTTGATTTTGTCATAAATTTGTCATGGATGTACATGCATGACAAAAAAAGCGACCTACTGTGACAAACACGTATCATCACGGAAGTGTATTTTTTTTGTAGTGAAAGATGGACAGGAGGAGGACAGAGTTGGGATGGAGATGCAACGCCTACAGCCCGTAGTGGTCGAGGACTTCGTAAAAGAAATAAGAGAAGGGAGGAACCAACCCGACAGAGATTGCTCAAGAAGAAGGGGAATAAGGTGCTTTCCTCGGGCTCCGGCACGTCGGAGGAAAGCCAGAGCTCGGTCTCCCCCCACTTATTACTTTCGCCCGCTGTCAGCAGGCGCACGGAGGCGAGGCTCTTCTCCGTGACGGAGGGCGCCTCAAGGGCCGGCTCATACCAAGCCGACACTGAGGAAGCCTTGGCCTTGCGCGGCGCCATGGATCGCAGCTACGGGATGAGATTGGAGCGGATCTGGAGATAGCGGTGACAGAGAGCAAGGAAGGGGATCTGGAGCAAGGCGAGGAAGAAGCAATGAAGGCAAGTGCTGCATGCGCCAGCCTTTTGTCAAGTCATGCAGTTGCCGAGGCAGCATGGGGAAGCGGAGACGCCCACGTCCAATCAACCGCCATGCGTCAACAGAGGCCGCGGTGCTCCGTACTTGATCCTTGGCTTCGCCGCGAAGCCAAGCCCGAGCGCACCTTGGGCCCGGGGGCTACTTTCGGCGTTCTGGGAACGGGGGTCCCCAGACTTGCCTGCCTGCGGCCTGCTGCGTGGCTAAGCCAGAAGGCCGTACGACCCATCTTCATCAACACAAGGTATCCAAGACCCTCGCAAGGGGCCAAGCCTCGCGAGGCGGATGACACAAGACCTCCTCTGGAGTGGCCTAGTCGGGCAGGCTCACGAGGAGCAGAGATATCAAGGCGAGGCAAACCTCACGAGGCTCTCGCGACGTGAGCCATGACGATCGACACCAGGCGGGCGCCAGCGTGCACAGTGTCCTTGTTTCCTCTTTGGTGCTAAGGAGGCCTGAGTAGGCGGGGAGTACCGGGGCATCAGGCAAAGGTTGCCATATTGGTGCAACATGACCAGGATCCAAAGGACGACAAGACGGAGGTCATCGTGGAGCCCAAGACGGCGTCACCACTAGAGCCTTTCATAGACAGAGACCGCCTTTGTCAGGATAGCTTGTACTAGCTGCCCCCCTTCAAACTTGCACGCTGTTGTGGGCTCCCTTCCCGCTCAATATTTGGGAAGAGGACCAGGGCCTCTATAAATAGGACTAGCCACCACCATAGGCAGGGGACCATTTTTTACCATCCAGAACCACACAAGTGAGCCAAGCACAAGAACACCTCAACCTCAGGAGGCTATTCTTCCCCTTGTATTGTTCATCATCAACCCCGGAGGCAATCCACCACAACCACACTGGAGTAGGGTGTTACACCACAACGGTGGCCCAAACCAGAATAAATGTTGTGTCTTTTTGTTATGCGAGTTCGTCCGCGAGATCTTAGCGAGCTAGGGCGTAGATCGGTGGGAGGAAAAGACTTCGCGCTCACCCCAGTGTTCGAACCTTAAGGGTTTGCCGGAACCCCACATCGGACAAGGGGGTTTTCAGCAAATGAGGCGCTCTTTGGATAATTCGAAAATCCATCCTGGCAGGAAAGAAACATCACAGGCCGAAACTGGTAGGCCCGATAGGAACAAGGGAACTCGAGGGGCTTCTCACCCATGGGCTCAGCTCAGTTGGAAGTAGAGGAGGCCGGCTGAGGCAACGGTTGGGCCGGCCTGCCTGTGGCGCACGCGGGCGCTGGATCTGGGCCTCGGGGAAGTAGCCCACGCAGACGCGGTCAACGTGAGCGGGCAACAACGGAGGCCGGGCGCGGCCATGGCGATAGCGAGACCTCCGGCACGGTGGCGTCGCGGGGAGCCACCGGATCCGATGAGGAGGTGGCTGGGACGAGCAGCTCCGGTCGCCAGGGAACCGGATCCGACCAGGGTGACGTGCTCCAGCGCCAAGCGGGTGGCGGCAGAGGTGAAACGAGGCGGTGAAGGTCGGCGCGATGGCGAGCAGACGAGCTCGTCGGCAGAGAGGCGCTAGGCGGGGAGGCTGGCGTGCGCGGGGAAACTCCGGCGGGGAGGCGGCAAAGCGGGAGGACACGGGCGGTGCTAGAGAGGTGGGGCGCTGCTGGCGGTGTAGTCCTGATCCGGCGAGATCGAGGCGGGAGGGGCACGGGCGCGGGGCGAGCGCTCCTGCGCTGCGGGCGGCGGCACGGTTTCGGGCTTGGGCGGGCTCCAGATGGGCCCGGTGGGCCTGTGGTGCGGGTGGATGCTTGAGGGCGACGTGGCAAGCAGGGAGATGTGGAGGGCGAGGCTGGCGGCGGTGCTGGCCTGCGGGGAGGCGACAAGTGGCGGTGGAGCAGCGGCTGGACTCGGATTTCGCGGTGGCGGCGCCGGATCCGAGGAAAGAGGGCTAGGGGTGTTAGGGATAGACTAGGAATGCCCAAAATGGATTAGGGGTGTTTAAATAGGAAAAGGAGGGCTAGAGGAGTGGGTTTTCATATGTTTTCGGACCGTTCGTTCATCATCGGACGACTCCGGACAGAGGGGGAACTGCGTGGGCTGTGTAGGAGGGTGTGGGCTAAGAGGAGACAAAAGAGGGCAGCCCGGCAACCGTTTCCGCAGACCGAAAACTTCTGACGTTTTGACCGACTATAATGCCGATATAGTTAACCGTTGTGGCGTCAAACGGACTCCGAATGCGACGAAACTTGGCAGGCGACCTACTGACAACATAAAACCACCGCATGCCAACTTTCAACCCATTCCGAGAAAATTTCTTGGCCACTTATAAAATAATATTTCGGAGGTGCCGCGGGCGCGTGCAAGTATGTCTGGGCTCGGAACGGATAACAGACAGAACTGGGGGAACCCGGACGGATGCTAGTTTTGAAAACATGATGATGCAATGCACACGATGACATGGAAAGATGCAACACGCAAGCGAAAGACAAGGCAACAACAAAAAACTGAATGACACCTGGCGCATCGGGCTCGGGGCATTGCACGTCAAAATAGAGTACCAGTTTCCTCTTTGGTGCTAAGCAGGCAAGTGCAGGCGCGGAGTCCTGAGGAATCAGCTAAAGATTTCCATTCCGGTGCAACGAGACCAAGACCTCCAGGACGGCAGGACGGGGGTCATCGCCGAGCCCACCATGGTGTCATGACCAAAGGCTTTTGCAGGCGAAGACCTCTTTTGTCAGGATAGCATGTACTAGTTGTCCATGTCGGATTTTGGGTTTTGGCAAAACCATTGAGGTTCGAACACGGGGGTGCGCATGAAGATCTCCCCCCTAGCTCATGCTATCACCACGTTCTCAGAGCTAAGCACGTCGAACTCGCAGAACAAAGGGACACAAGATTTATACTGGTTCGGGCGACCGATGTGGTGTAATACCCTACTCCAGTGTGGTGTGGTGGATTGCCTCTTGGGCTAAAGATGAACAGTTAGAAGGGAAGAACAACCTCCTGAGGGGAGGTGCTCTTGTGCTTGGTGGGTTTGTGTGGTGGCCTTGGTGGAATGGATCCGGTCCAAGATGCGATGCCTCCCTATGGTGGTGGCTAGTCCTATATATAGAGGCCCGAGTCCTATTCCCAAATATTAGGCAGGAAGGGATCCCACAACGGCAAATTTGAAGGGGACAACTAGTACAAGCTATCTTTACAAAAGGTGGTCTTCGTCTGCCAAAGGCTCTGGTTGTTATGCCGTCTTGGGATCCATGCTGACCTCCGTCTTGCCGTCGTGCTGGTCTTGGTCTCGCTGCACTGATATGGAAACCTTTGCCTGATGCCTCGGGACTCCTCGCCCGCGCTTGCCTCTTTAGCACCAAAGAGGAAATGAGGACACTGTGCGCGCTGGCGCCCACCTGGCCCCGGCCGTCATGGCTTGCGTCACAGGAACCTCGCGAGGTGCCCCTTTCCTTGATCTCTCCGCCCCTTGTGAGCCAGCCTGGTGAGGCCGCCCCCAAGGAGGCCTTGTGTCGTCCTCCTCGCAAGGCTCAGCCCCTCACGAGGGTCTTAAGTGTTTGCTGATGAAGGTGGGCCATACGGGGCCGCAGGCAGGCAATTCTGGGGACCCCCATTCCTAGGACGCCAACAGTCGCCTTTTGAATTTGGCCGTTGTAGGATCCCTTCCCGCCTTACATTTGGGAAGAGGACCAAGGCCACTATAAATAGGACTTAGCCACCACCATAGAGGGGGAAGGGATCAGATCCATTCCATCCACACACTCACTAGCTCTCTCGAGCACAAGAACACTCCTCCTGAGGTTGTTCTCCCATTGTACTAGTTCATCCTCAGCCCCTCGAGGCCAATCCACCACAAAGAAGGAGTAGGGTTTTAAACCGCAAGGTGGCCCGAACCTGGGTAAACTATTGTGTCTTGTTTCCTTCTTGTTCATTGAGCTAGGCAATGATATTGGTGAGTAAGCAGACTTGGGAGGTTGAGTTCTTCGCATGCACCCCACAGTTTGAACCTCTCAAGGGTCTGCGGAACCCGTAATCCCTCATTTGGCGTGCCAGGTAGGGGTGCATCGGAGCCACTGTTTTGCCGTCCCTATGGCTGATGCTCGTCGAGTTCGTGCTGAGCGTCGGGCCGCACGAGTCGCTCAGACCGCACCCACCGGCGATGGTGCTCCACGCCGTTCTCCGTCGCCCATGGCCAACGCTGCCACCGGCCCCGCGGCCCACGACACTACAAAAAAAACACATTCGTGACATTTTGGGACGAACGATTTTTTTTCTGTCATACATATGACACTTCTATGACGATAATTGTGACGAAACCCGGTATCATCATAGATGTGGTGGGCTCCTACTTCTATGACAAAAAATCATGACAGAAAATGGGCTTTTTGTCCTGGGTGGGCCGGAGACGCAGCTGCATGACATTCTTTGGGCCGTCCATGACGGAAAAAACCGTGGTAGAAGCGAGGGCGAGGAAACTTTCGGGGAGTTCCCGGTTACGGTGGGAGGTCGGGGGCCGAGCGATGCACGCTTCTCTCGTACACGTACGCGCGTGTGTGCGAGGCGTTGGCTCTAACTGAACCCGAGCGAGGCGTTGGGCTCTAACTGAACCCGAGCAATAGCACTGCAGGCTACGCGTTACTGAACCCGAGCGATCGATCGATGGCTGTTAACTGAACCCGATCGAGCGATTCCTTCGCTACTGTTGCTAACTGAAGCCGATCGATGCTGCCTCTGGATGAACAATGAGCATTGCAGGGGGGTTTGGATGAACAGTTCCCGGTGGGGGTGGATGAACAGGACCCTGTGGTGTTGCCTCTGGATGAACAGGACCCCGGTCGATCGAGCTGGTTGGGGCTGGATGAACAGGACCCCGTGGAGGGCTGGATGAACAGGACCACCCCGTGGAGGGCAGGATGAACAATAGACGGTGGAGGGCAGGAGGAACAGTAGCCCGTGGAGGGGTGGTTGAACAGGAGCCCGTGGAGAGGGCTGGTTGAACAATAGCCGATGGAGTAGCGCGCGGTGGAGGTTGGATGAACAGGAGCCCATGGATGAACAGTCGCAGGTGGAGGCTGGAGGAGGTCGACGGTGGATGAACAGTAGCTCGTGGAGGCTGGAGGAGGTCGACGATGGAGATGAACAATATCCCATGGAGTCCCATTTTGCGGTACGCCACACCCCTCCCAATGAACAGGACCCCCGCTTCGACCGTAGCGCTCCAACACAAGTCCGTTTCGTCCGTTTTGCGGTACGCCACACCCCTCCCAATCATCTGGACCACCGTTTTGACTGTAGGAGGTCCATTTCCTCCGTTTTGCTGTACGCCAGACCCCTCTCGACGAATAGGATCCTGTTTCGAACATGGCCGGTCGAACACAAGGCCGTTTCCTCGGTTCTACGGTACGCCAGGCCCCGTTTCCATCATCTGTTCCGTCCAAGCCCTCCCGATGAACACGATGCAGTCCATTGCGTCCCCATAAACACGACGCATTCTGTTGCCTCCCCATGAACACAACGCATTCCGTTGCCTCCCCATGAACACGACGACGACGCTGTTTCTCCGTTCCGACCCAGCCTTGTACACGAGCCCTGGCTGTACGTATGCGCGAGTAGGCGTTCGAGACCCCGCCCGTATGTACACATACATGGCCGTATTTTCTTTCTTGCACCCTAACCGCCTCTACTACGACACGTGCGTGCCTCTACATCCACCAGTATATATGTACGTACACGTTCATGACCAGAATGACAACGCTACGTATGCTTCGACCAGGTGGGTCCCGACTGTCAGGCACTTCCTTGCGTGCGAAGATATAGCCGGTGGGTCCCAGCAGTCAAGGGGGTGAAATACGGTGGCCCGTTCGGTGGGTCCCCGCTGTCAGGTGGAGGAATAATTATTTTGCACGTAATAAGGAGGCACTTCCGTGCTGCGGCCGTGGACCCAGCTGTCAACCTCTCCACGTTCAGTCCACGTCCATTGGAAGCCGTTCCTTGACCATGTTGACCACGCCGCGCCGAGAGCACCAGGGCGGTGGACGACGGCGAGGCCTAGGAAGGGGACGACGCGAAGCCGAGGAAGACGCGGCAGTGGATGCCCACGCGTAGAGGAGTACGAGGGTTCACTAGTTCGCTGCAGTGTGAGGCTGCCGTCGCCGCAGAATAACAGGGGGTGTGGGTGAGTAGAGGGATGGCCTGGCCAGCGGTGGGAGTAGTAGGGGCGGTGAGGCCCCCGCCGCATCGCAGCCGGCCACGGGAGGCAGGAGCATGAGGCACGACCGGTGCTGGTTTGGGCGGCTGGAGCAAGAAGACCAAAGGTTGAAGAAGCACTACGGCCGTTGGATGGACATCATACGGTCACTGGAGCTAGAATCGTGCATATTGACTAAGTTGACAAAGCCCTCCATCCCCGTCAACTTAGTAGGCCCACAAGTCAGCCTGCCAGTATACTGGGTCCCAGCTAACAGGGGGAGTATTCATTTTTTTGTGCTTAATAAGAAGGCACTTCCTTGCATGCAAAGATATAGCTGGTGGGTCCGAGCTGTCAGCGGCGGTAACGTTTTTTTCGCGAAATACAGAGGCCCTTTCGGTGGGTCCCTGATGTCAGGTGGAGGAATCATTAATTTTTGCGTAAGGAGGCATTTCCTTGCATGCGGCCGTGGACCCAGCTGTCGGCCTCTCCACGTAAAGTCCACTTCAGATGCATGTCGGTCGTTGACCATGTTGACTAGGCCGCGCCGAGAGCACCAGGGCGGTGGACGACGGCGAGGCCTAGGTAGGGAACGACACGGAGGCAGGAAAGACTCGGCAGTTGTTTCCCACGCGGAGGGGAGTACGACTGTACGAGGGTTTACTGGTTCGTCTGCCGTCACCGGAGAATAATAGCAGGTGTGGGTGAGTAGAGGGATGGCTAGGCCAATGATGGGAGTACGGTGGGGCGGTGAGGCCTGCGCGGCAGCAGAGCCGGCCGCGGGGAGGAGGGAGGAGGCAGTCCCGCCGACGCCTATTTGAGCGGCTGGAGCAGGAAGAGCATAGATTGAAGAAGCTCGACGGCCGTTGGATGGCCATCCAACAGTCACTGCTTGTGCATCAACCTTTTTTTAGGAAAGCCTCAAATCTTTGGAAAACAGCATGCATCCCATCTGCCATTATTTCTAATAATTTACAGCCCATTTGCTAGTTATTAAGGTTTGTTTGGAGCCCATATTCTTTTTGTTAGCATTACAGCCCATATTGTGGCCACGGTTAAAAAATTATACGAAATTTTGCATATTTAGGTGCGGTCCGTGACGCCCCGAGGAGGTCTTGTGTCGTCCGCCTCGCGAAGCTTGGCCCCTCGGGAGGGTCTTGAGTGTTCACTGATGAATATGGGCTATATGGGGCCGCTGGCGGAGCCACGCCGTGGGCCGCTGGCAGGCAAGTCTAGGGACCCCCATTCCCAGGACGCCGATAGTAGCCCCCGGGCCCAAGGCGCGCTCGGACTTGGCTTCGAGGCGAAGCCAAGGGGCAAGTGCGGAGCATCACGGGCCCCAATAGCCTGCGGCCTCGGTTGACACATGGCGATTGATGGGACATGGGCGTCTCCACTTCCCCATGCTGCCTCGACAATTGCTCGACTTGACGAGTCCCTGCTGCATGCAGAGAAAAATCATCATTACCTATGATCGTGGGGATCGCTGGTTGGCCTTCTCCTGCTATAAATGAGGAGGGGGCAGAGCCCCCATTGCTTATTCCTTCCTGCTCCGATTGCTTCTCATCCCTTGCTTCATCGCTAGCAGCGACACTCATGGCGCCAATACGGAGTTTCTCGGCCACAGAGAAGGGAAAAACCCCCCGCGATGAGCCCGGGCCACTACCGCCGAAGAAGAGGCCGCGAGCGGCGCCGCCCATGCCGTGGCCGTGGTCGCCGCGCCGTGGTGACACACGCCGCCGCCCCAGGAGCCCACGCCGTGGACTCATCGCGCGGACTCATGATGTGGGCGGCGATGCCTCCGCACACTTGGATTCGCTTTCTGCAGTTCTTCTCTACCGAGATGTCACCGAGGGCCCCCCTCGAGCTTTGGCTGCAGCACGCCGACTACAATGCCCCGACGACTAGAGCAGAGGTTGAAGCCGTCTCCCCATGCAAGATCTTCTTGACCCGTGGCTAGGGCGAGGTTGCTCAAGTCTGCCATGCGGAAGGCGCCCTCGCCATCCATTTTGAGTACGATGACGCCTCCACGATGTTCTTCATGGTCTTCGACAAGGAAGGCTGCCGCTTGGAGTGCTGTCCTGAATGGGGTTGTCGGGACGGCGCAGCAACCAACACCGAGCCTGCCACTGGCTTCACCAGCAGCTCCTCCAGTAGTAGAGGCCGTGCTTGGGAGTCCAATGACTCTTCTGAGCCCTATGATAATCCGGAGACGAGCGACGACAGCTACGTGCTCCCGAGCTCTCGCCGCGCCCGGAGCAAGGCCGCAGCGTCCGGCAGCCGCCGTCGCTGATCTGGATGGGGTTGGTGCCGCCCTCCCGTGGCCCACTATTGATGATGGCGTCGGCCGCACTAGCGCGTGTAGATAGGGCCCCTAGAAACTCCCTTCTTTTGTTCCGTCCGAGGAATCGAGATGGACCCCACGGGGGCGTGTAAAGGGTCTATAATGTCTTTTGTTGATATTATCCTTATTATGAAAATTTGCGAACATGTGTCCCGTTTCGGCTCGGTCTCCCCTTTCCAACCCCGCGGCAGCTTGGTGCTCTACGCCGACAGGTCCCGGTGTAACGCCCCAGATGTAACTTTCCCCATTTGTACTCCAACTCTTGCCGTTTCCGGTGTCAAGTTATATTTATTTCTCGGGTTCGGGTCCTTGTCTCCGTGTGTTGTTTTCGTTTTCATGCACCTCATACCATGTCATCACGTGCATTGCATTTGCATACATGTTCATCTCATGCATTCGATCATTTTCCCCGTTGTCCGTTTTGCATTCCGGCGCTTCGTTCTCCTCCGGTGGTCATTTCTAGCTTTCTTTCTTGTGTGGGGATTAAACATTTCTGGATTGGACCGAGACTTGCCAAGCGGCCTTGGTTTACTACCGGTAGACCGCCTGTCAAGTTTCGTATCATTTGGACTTCGTTTGATGCTCCAACGGTTAACCGAGGGACCGAAAAGGCCTCGTGTGTGTTGCAGCCCAACACCCCCCAAATTTGGCCCAAAACCCACCAAACTCTGCTCCATCGTCTCGGTCGTTCGATCACGATCGTGTGGGCGAAAACCGCACCTCATTTGGACTCTCCTAGCTCCCTCTATGCCTATATATACACCCCTCCGTTTTCGGATCTCTCCCTCTCCCCGAAACCCTAAAAAAAATCATCCCCGCCAGATCCGCGCCGACGGACGTGTCCGCCCCGGCCGGACAACGTCCGCCGCCGCCCGCCTCAGCCAGCCGGGTCGCGCCACGTGGCAGGACCACATCGCCGCGGCCGCCGGCCCGCAGGCCCACGCGGGGCCCTCCGAGCCCGCGTCGCCCCGCCGCCGCCCTCGCGTCGCCTCGCCGCCTCTTCCCCGCGGCCGGCCGCCGCCGCCTCCGCGCCGCCGCCCGCGGCTCCCTCGCCGCCCGGGAGCATCGGCGCCGGCCGCCGCCGCCCTCGCCGGGCGCGGGCCGCGTCCACCGCCGCCGGGCGCCGCCACCGGCCTCCCCCGGCGTCGCCCCGGCCTCTCCCCGCCGCCTCGCCGGCCTCCCCTCCTCCGGCGAGCTCGAGCTCCGCCGCCGGCGCCGCCTCGGCTTCCGCGCCGCGATCCCGATCTGGATCCGGTCGCGTGAACAGTAAACCCTAACCCCGATTTTTTTTGCTAAGTCCTGAAATTTTGATCCATGTTGCTCTATTCGAGGTCCCGTAACTTTGCAACCGTAGCTCCGTTTTGGGAGTATGATATATCAAAATCTTCGCCTTGACATGTACATCATTTCATTCCATTGCATCATTTGCATTTGAGGTCATCTTGATATCCAAAATACTGTTAGAAGGAGGCTTCGTGAGTTAGATTGCAGATCCGTTAGTTCATCATGCACTTTTGTCATTTTTGCTATATTTAATTCGTGCATGATATGCCTGTGCCCCTTTGGGATGAATTGTTAAGCATTTTGTCTTCTTTCCAGAGGTGTCACCCATGCATTTTTAGGATGTGTGTGTTGTCTTGTGCAAGCTTGCGAAGAGAGGTACCTGAGAATGCAGATTTCAGGGACTTAGTGATTTTCACTAAGTCTGGGATATTTTAGTTCATGATGCCACATGTCCAGCTTGTTTCCTAGTGATCCGTGCCTCTTTTGAGGATGATCAGTAAGGGTGTTTTGATATTTATGTTATGCTCTTTCCATCCGTGTCTTTGTTTGCATATGTGGAGTGCTCTAGGTTGACTCAATCGAGCTCAACTTTTGCTTCGTTGTTAATCTGGGCAGATCGTCAACTTGTTTGCGATTTTGCCGATGCTACCGTTAGTGTTCCATGCATGCTATGCCTTTGTTCTTGCCATGTGTAGCTAGCACTTTGTGCCTTCTTGCTGGTTATATGCTTTCCTTGCCATGACTTGCACCGTAGCGAGTGCATCGAGCTCGTTTACATGCCTTCGTGAGTTAAATTTCAGCATGTCTCAGTTTTCACTAAGTCTGAAAACTGATTGTGTTCGAGCGATGTTCGTGAGCTCGGTAGAGTATTTTGTGAACCCTTTTGGCCCCAGGTCACTTTGGGTGTTTTGTTAAGCTTGATGAGTAGCTCCATGCCATGTTCTTACTTGTCATGTTCAGGTTCTCTATCATGTTGTTTTGCTGCTCCGAAGAGAGCATCGTGACCTGAAATTTCAGACTAGTGTTAATTTCACTAAGTCTGAAATCTGTTTTGCATTTGCGTTTTAGCCATGCTTGTTTGAACCTCTTAATGGATGAATTTGCCTATGGCTCAGTGCTAGTGTTTTGTCAACCATCTTGTGTACTTCACTGCCATGTATTTTGTTTTCATGTTTGGTGGCTGTAGCATGCTCATTTCGTTGCATTTAGATGCCTACTTGCTGTAAATCGCAGACCGGTGTCATATCTTAAAACGCTTGCCATTTCCAAACCGTAACTCCGATTCCAATGATCTTTATATCGTTTTCAAGCGATTTAATCCCCTCTATCCAGTGGCACACTTGGTTTTCCAAGTTGATGCCAGGTTCATGCATTTCCTGTCATATCTTGCATTTTGCATCCCGCATCGCATCCCGCATAGCATATCGTCATTTCATCATATTGCTTGGTCTTGCCCGTGGTTGATTGTATCCTTGTTGCTTGTTTGTCTTTGGGTAGATCCGGGAGACGAGTTCGCTACCGAGGAGCCCGTTGAGTTTGCTTGTGAGGATCCAGTCAACTCTGACAACTGTGCAGGCAAGATGATCATACCCTCGAAATCACTACTATCTTTGCTATGCTAGTTTGCTCGCTCTTTTGCTTTGCCACTGCTACGATGCCTACCTTTTGCTTGTCAGCCTCCCAATTGCCATGTTGAACCTCTAACCCACCATTGTCCTAGCAAACCGTTGATTGGCTATGTTACCGCTTTGCTCAGCCCTTCTTATAGCGTTGTTAGTTGCAGGTGAAGATTGGAGCCGTTCCTTGTTGGAACATTTATATTCTTGTTGGGATATCATTATATTGCTATGTTATCTTAATGCACCTATATACTTGGTAAAGGGTGGAAGGCTCGGCCTCTCTCCTAGTGTTTTGTTCCACTCTTGCCGCCCTAGTTTCCGTCATATCGGTGTTATGTTCCCGGATTGTGCGTCCCTTACGCGGTTGGGCTATAATGGGAACCCCTTGATAGTTCGCCTTGATTAAAGCTTTTCCAGCAATGCCCAACATTGGTTTTACCATTTGCCACCTAGCCTCTTTTTCCCTTGGGTTTCCGGAGCCCGAGGGTCATCTTATTTTAACCCCCCCCCGGGCCAGTGCTCCTCTGAGTGTTGGTCCGAACCAGGCAGCCTGCGGGGCCACCTCGGGGAAACTTGAGGTTTGGTTTTACTCGTAGCTTGACCTATCCGAGCGTGCCCTGAGAAAGAGATATGTGCAGCTCCTATCGGGATTTGTCGGCACATTCGGGCGGTGTTGCTGGACTTGTTTTGACCTCTCGAATCATCTTGTTGTACCGAGATACCGAGTCTGATCGGTGTGTCTTGGGTGGAGGTCTATTCCTTCGTTGACCGTGAGAGCTTGTTATGGGCTAAGTTGGGACCCCCCTGCAGGGATTGATCTTTCGAAAGCCGTGCCCGCGGTTATGGGCGGATGGGAATTTGTTAACGTCCGGTTGTAGATGACTTGAACTAAACTTAATTAAAATGAATCAACCGTGTGTGTTGCCGTGATGGCCCCTTCTCGGCGGAGTCCGGGAAGTGGACACGGTGTTGGAGTTATGCTTGCGCAGGATGTTCCTTTAGCTTCTCGCTCGTGCTTCGCCTTCTCTTCTCGCTCTCTTTTGCGTATAAGTTAGCCACCACATATGCTAGTCGCTGCTGCAGCTCCACTTATATTTGCCTTATCCATTCCTATGAGCTTAAATAGTCTTGATCGCGTGGGTGTGAGATTGCTGAGTCCCTGTGGCTCACAGATACTACAACTCCAGATGCAGGTCCAGGTGATTCCGCTCCAGTTGACGATTACGAGCTCAAGTGGGAGTTCGACGAGGACTCTCAGCGATACTACGTGTCCTTTCCAGATGATCAGTAGTGGTACCTAGTTGGGGTTATCGATTCAGGACCTTGCCGCGTGTTGGGTTCTTTTCTATTTTGGCGCCGTAGTCGGGCCATGAGTTTTTGTTTGATGGATGTTATTTATGTACTCTGATGTGACATGGCGAGTGTAAGCCAACTATGTTATCTCCCCCTTTTATTATATATTACATGGGATGTTGTAATGATTGCCCGACTTGCGACATTGCTTTCAATGCGGTTATGCCTCTAAGTCGTGCCTCGACACGTGGGAGCTATAGCCGCATCGAGGGCGTTACACCCGGTCCCCAGGCAGGCTGCAACCGTCGCTGGTATTCCAGGTCGTGATGTCGTGGTGAAGGCCAGGAGGTGAGCGGCCCGAGGTCCAGTAAGAGCTCTTGAGGTGCGATGCTCAAGAGGTCCCCTTTAGCGCGCAAGCAGCCACCGAGAGGTAGGAAAGGGAGGTGACATTGCCATGACAAGGCTGCAACAAGTGAGAATCCTATGACCTAGCGCTTGGTCCACCCGGGCGCGAAACTTATCTTGGTAGTCCAGAGTCGGTTCCTTGTGCTGCGCCAGACTCGTGCGTCGACAGCCGTAGTGTAGCTAGGTTAGGCCCATGAGAGCCCCCCTCTTCTCCACGCTCTTCTATGTTCTCTACGTCCTTAGGTCCTGGCCCTCGAGTGAGCTCAGCCGCCATTGGTATGCCAGGTGGCGGTGCCGTGGTCAAGCCAGGGGGTGAGGGCTGGAGAGCCAGTAAGAGCTCCTGAGTCACAATGCTCAGGAGCCCCCCTTTTAACACGCAAGTGAATTACATGGGAGAAAAGGGAGCCCGCGATACCGCCTGTTGTTGTCCTCATGAGGATCTTGCAGGTTAGCACGAGGAGGGACACAAATTGCCACTACGATTGCCGGTCTGCCACTGGTCGCTCCGCGAGAAGATGAAGGCACTAAGGGTCTGGTGAGATGACGTGCGCGGGCGTGCCGCGAGCCAAAGCTCGACCGCTCAGATTTGTTAGTGTTGCAGGGATGGACCCGAGCACAAGCGCCATGCCAGCATGGGCAGCCCTCGTTGCAGGATGAGCGAGGGGCCGATCGGCGACGCGAGAGGCCGCGCGAGTGACAATCAAGCAAGGGATGACTATAAATAAATCATGCATGGGAACTAGCTAGCTTAGATAGATGCGAGAACGATACATGCCACTGGGACAGACCCGAGCGGCCTGGGGATGATGCAACCTGAGGGGTGCCCCAGTGAGGTAAGCTAAAGATGCAAGAGGATACACGCCGCTGGGACAAGGCCATGCGACCTGGGAATAATGCAGCCTGAGGGGCTCTCCCAGCTGAATGAACTTGGAAAATGTCACCTGGTTTTGTTGTCAAAGGAGCATTGGGGTAGCTAAAGGCGCGCTGAAGAAGTCTCTCCTCATGAGCCGCCAATACCCTGAGCCTCGGGAGGCTCTGGGGGCTCAGGTGGCTCCCTAAGGACCGTCTCCATCTCCGCTAGGACCGCGTGATGCCTGGCCTCCTGGGTTGCCAGGATGCTCCGTAGGTTGCACTGGAAGGCGGCTGCCACACTCGGGAGGCCAAACAGCATGCGAGCATAGCTATGAGGTGGACCCTTGCACCGGCCAGCGCGCGAAGGCTAGAAGCACTCCTGAAATCCGGCCCTGTTGAGCCGGATGTCGATGCAGACGCGCAGCTTGCCACCCTCGCCTGTATGGGGAGATGCACCAGGTGGACGGCGGTCACCATGTATCGCCCTTGCTTCCTGAAGCTCCTGGGTGGCCTTGACATTGAACTCCTGAGCGTCTGACGCTCCTCGCCGGTGCCCTCCTAAGGGACACGTGCCGAGAAGCATGCCTCCACATGGTTCCCGAGTGCCTCCCTCATGATGTTGGCTAGGTCTGAGGCCCTCCAGAAGAGATCCTCTGAGCCCTGCCCGAGGAGGCGCCGGGCGCACCTTCCTATGCGAGGGAGGGAGGTGCCTTAGGTGTGGGCGCCGATCCTGATGTGGCACCGCTCCCCTGAGGCCCTGTGAGGAGTTGTTGCTTCTTCTTCTTGGGGGTGGCCTCAGGAGGGTACTATGTGCCCTCGCTGTCAGGGTCTTCAATTGCTGCGGCCTAGAAGGCGCGCTCGAGGGAGCACACCGCATCTCTTTTTTTAGGGGACTGTGATGATCCCGCCGCTTCCTGGCATCTTGAGGACGTTTTAGCCGTGGTGGGTCACTGCCATGAACTTGGCTAATGCTAGGTACCCGAGGATGGCATTGTACGGCAGACATACGTGGGTGACGTCGAAGTCGACGAGCTCAGTGTGGTAGGTGTCGCGCTCACCGAAGGTGACATCGAGATGAACTTGCCCTATAGGGGTGGTGGAGCCTTCAGTCACTCCTGAGAAGGGCTTGGTGGGTTGAAGCTAATCGTATGGCACTTGGAGGCTGTCAAATGTCTCGACGGACAGGACACTGACCCCCGCACGGCCATTCATGAGGGTCTTGGTGACTTGGAAATTGCTGATGACGGGTGAGCAGAGCACCGAGAGGATGCCGGCGGTCGCCGCACATTTGAGCTGGTCCGTCGAACTGAAGGTGATGGTCTACTTGGACCACCTGAGCGGGCGTGTGGCCTCGAGCGTGGGGAGGGCTGCATTCACCTCGCGAGAGAACTGCTTGAAGATGCGCTGGGAAGCCAGGGCCTGAGCACCACCCAAGCTGCAAGCTATGGTGCGCGGTTCCTGGAAGCCCCCGGCCACCTCGTCCTTATGGTGGTCATTGTTCCTTCTTGGTGGTGGCGGCAGCGGAGGGAGGCCAAGATTGCCCTGAGGATGGTCCTAGCGAGGCTGGTCGCGCCAGGCGCCCTCATGAGACTGCTCCTTCCAGTGGTCCTCACGAGGCCGGTCGCGCCACTCCTGGCGGGGGCCATGGTCGTCCTAGCGTCCTCCACCTCATCCTCCTCCTCATCCGTATCCCCAATCATTGCGCTCCGGGCGGCGACCGAAGCGTCCATCTCGGATGGCCCTGAGCTCTTGACCATCGTTGTTGTTGTGGCTATGCATGTTGTGGAAGGTGAAGAATGGACGGCCTCCCTTGGTCGACTCGGGGTGGACCCGGCCGCGCTTCATGTCCGGCTCTGCCGCGAGTATGGCTACTTCCTTGCGCTTCACGTCCTTGTGCTTGGCCTTCTTCTCCTCTGGGTTGGCAGTAGAGAGCTCGAGGAGGGAGAGACGCCCCTCCTCAGCTCTTACATACTTGGTTGCTATGTTGAACAGCTCCAGAGTCGTGCATAGATCCTCGTGGCGGCCATCGGAAAACTCTAAGATGATGGCCTCGTACGTCAGCTTGGGGATCTTGAGACGAACGCTGTTGAAGCGTTGGATATACTTCTGCAGGGTCTCTCCCGGCTGTTGCTTGATGCGGCTCAGGTCACCCACGGCCGGAGGGCGGTCCCGAGTTCCCTGGAAGTTGGCGAAGAAGCGGTTGCACATCTCACCCCAGGAGGAGATTGATCCCGCGGGCAGGTTCAGGACCCATGAGCAGGCGCCATCCTTGAGAACCACGGGAAACCAGTTCGCCAAGACCTTTTCATCGCCGTTGGCCGCCTCGATGCTCAGCTCATAGAGCTGCAGGAACTCCGCGGGTTTGGGGGTGCCATTGTAGTGCGGAGGCAGATCCGGCTTGAACTTGCCTGGCCAAACGACAGTGCACAGCTCAGGAGCGAAGGCGCGGCAGCCTGCGGTGGCCACCGGGGCCCTCTATAGGGGCGGAGCCTACCCTTGATGTCCCCGCACTACCGCCGCAGGCGGCACGCGGTCTTGTCGTGGTGGTGCCGGGAGCACTGGAGCGTTTTCTTGCGGTTGGGGAACCTCTTGGCCGCTTCCTTCTTCGTGCGCGGGCACACGGCGTGGCGGATCACACCGCAGGACCGTGCATCTTGGGGCGAGGAAACCGTGAGCTGCTCGTCTTGGCGCAAGGGCGCCGTCTTGATGCAGAGGCGGCGGAGGCGCTCCGTGAGCTACATCGCCCGTGGCTGGAGGTGGGCGAGGTAGCGAGAGGGATGGTGCAGGAGAGCCCCTAGCAGCGCTGATGAGCTTGGCGATGTGGTCTAACAAGTCCTCGTAGAGGTCGTCGACTGGGCGGTAGCGCAGGAGCTCGCGTGCCATGAGCAGCATGGCCTGCGCGTCCGTGGGTGAGCAGCGAGCGTGGTACGATGAGCCGGCCGGAGTCAGTGACGGGGTGGCGGTGCGGCCGTCCTGCCGCACGGAGGGTGCAGTGAGGACGCTTGCTGCTTGTTTGCTACCGGGCCGGTTACAACATTGGCAACAGGAGATGGAGAATGACGGGGAGGCCCACCGAGAGGGGCTGTCTGAGCGACACGAGCGGCCCGGCGCTTGGCGTGGGCTCAATGCACGTGTGACATGGATGCGGTGCAGCGATGGAACGCAGATCAAAGGAAGGAAAGCTTCAGCGCACCCATACCTGGCGCGCCAAATGTCGGATATCAGGTTCTGGCAAAAGCCTTGAGGTTCGAACACTGGGGTGCGCACGAAGATCTCTCCCCCAGCTCACGCTCTCACCATGATCTCAGAGCTAAGCACGTCGAACTTGTAGACCAAAGGGACACAATATTTATATTGGTTTGGTCCACCGATGTGGTGTAATACCCTACTCCAGTGTGGTGTGGTGGATTGCCTCTTGGGCTGAGGATGAAAAGTTACATGGGAAGAACAGCCTCCTGAGGAGAGGTGCTCTTGTGCTTGGTGGGTTTGTGTGGTGGCCTTGGTGGAATGGATCCGGTCCAAGATGATATGCCTCCCTACGGTGGTGGCTAGTCCTATATATATAGAGGCCCGTGTCCTCTTCCCAAATATTAGGCGGGAAGGGATCCCACAACGACCAATTTGAAGGCTCTGGTGATGACGCCGTCTTGGGCTCCACGGTGACCTCGGTCCTGTTGGTCTTGGTCTCGTTGCACTAATATGGAAGCCTTTGCCTGATGCCTCGAGACTACTCGCCTGCGCTTGCCTCTTTAGCACCAAAGATGAAACATGGACACTGTGCACGCTGGCGCGGGCCTGGCGCCCGCCTGGCCCCGGTCGTCATGGCTTGCGTCACAGGAACCTCGTGAGGTGCCCCTTGCCTTGATCTCTCCCCCTCGCGAGCCAACCTGGTGAGGCCTCCCCCAAGGTGGTCTTGTGTCGTCCGCCTCGCGAGGCTTGGCCCCTCATGAGGCTCGGCCCCTCATGAGGGTCTTAAGTGTTCACTGATGAAGATGGGTTATACGGGGCCGCTGGCAAAGCCACGCCATGGGCCGCAGGCAGGCAATTCTGGGGACCCCCATTCCTAGGACGCCAATAGTCGCCTTTTGAATTTGGCCGTTGTAGGATCCTTTCCCACCTTACATTTGGGAAGAGGACCAAGGCCACTATAAATAGGACTTAGCCACCACCATAGAGGGGGGAAGGGATCAGATCCATTCCATCCACACTCTCACCAGCTCACTCGAGCACAAGAACACTCCTCCTGAGGTTGTTCTCCCATTGTACTAGTTCATCCTCAGCCCCTCGAGGCCAATCCACCACAAAGAAGGAGTAGAGTTTTATACCGCAAGGTGGCCCGAACCTGGGTAAACTGTTGTGTCTTGTTTCCTTCCTGTTCATCGAGCTAGGCAATGATATTGGTGAGTAAGCAGACTGGGGAGGTTGAGTTCTTTGCACACGCCCCAGAGTTTGAACCTCTCAAGGGTCTACGGAACCCGAAATCCGTCATTTGGCGTGCCAGGTAGGGGTGCATCGGAGCCTCTCTTCCTCCAGTCGATTCGCCACCATTTTGCCGTCCCTATGGCTGATGCTCGTTGAGTTCGTGCTGAGCGTCGGGTCGCACGAGTCGCTCAGACCGCACCCACCAGCGATGGTGCTCCACGCTGTTCTCCGTCGCCCGCGGCCAACGCTGCCACCGGCCCCGCGGCCCACGACATTACAAAAAAAAGACACATCCATGACATTTTGGGCCGAACGAAATTTTTTTTCTATCATACATATGACACTTCTATGACGATAATTGTGACGAAACCCGGTATCATGATAGATGTGGTGGGCTCCTACTTCTATGACAAAAAATCATGACAGAAAATGGGCTTTTCGTCCTGGGCGGGCCGGAGACGCAGCTGCATGACATTCTTTGGGCCGTCCATGACAGAAAAAACCGTGGTAAAAGCGAGGGCGAGGAAAATTTCGGGGAGTTCCCGGTTATGGTGGGAGGTCGAGGGCTGAGCGATGCGCGCTTCTCTCGTACACGTACGCGCGTGTGTGCGAGGCGTTGGCTCTAACTGAACCCGAGCGAGGCGTTGGGCTCTAACTGAACCCGAGCGATTGCACTGCAGGCTACACGTTACTGAACCCGAGCGATCGATCGATGGGTGTTAACTAAACCCGATCGAGCGATTCCTTCCCTACTGCTGCTAACTGAAGCCGATCGATGCTGCCTCTAGATGAACAAT